>NC_135497.1:480471294-480773299 GCF_052857255.1 Amblyomma americanum | reverse complement strand
GCTACAGTACTCAAACCAGGAGCTACCAGGAATAGTTTTGTGTGGCTTTAATGTCCCTCCCAAAGATGCACATCAGATGTGAGAGACAGCATAGCAGAAGGCTCTGAAATAATTTCCACCACATTTAATGGGCACTGATATCTCACAGTACACACGCGGCTTTTCAATTATATACCTCTGTTGGAACTGACTTTTGGTCAGAAGCAAAGGAACTTCTTTTTTAGGACATAAGATTGAAAACATTTTTTTCCCAACAAACTTAATTGAAACTCTTGACATGAAGTACGAAAAAAGGACTGATCATTGTTTGAAAATTAAATGCAGTGTAGCCCAGCCTAAGCAATCTGCCAAAATCTGTTTTGATGGCACTGCACTGATGTTTTCACGACACTGAAAAAAAACGAAGTGGGGGGAGGCTGGTGGAGACAACATCTAAAAATAATTTCTTGACTTTTCCAGCTCACAGATGCTCCCCGTCCAGTGAAAGCAGTCTTTCAGTACTTAGGACAAAGTGATCTATCTATACTCCTAATCTGTGAACTTTGAAGTGCAATTTATACTTCTGTGCGGATTTATATTTGTATAAGTGATTCCACAACACTGTAAAGCCAGAAAGGATCCTCGGTGTATGTAAATAAATGAACCTGTAACTACTGTACAGGCAAACTTCAATTTATACTTAGTGCCTTCTTAAGGTAGCAATGAATAATTGGAAAATGAATACCGCAATTTATAATAGTGGATTCAGTTCAGTTATTGCGCTCAACTCCAACCAATGTTTGAATAAAAACCAAGAAGGAACTGCCAATATCACAATATCGGCTGTACTTCCCCATGACGGCAGTACTGGCTTGCAAAGCAAGCACCAGCCATATTTGAGAAATCTCTAGTCTGGCTGAATTGGTCTTTACCGTTGTGACGGAGTTTGATGTCGTAATTCAATTTATTTTAAGCAGTATGACAAAAAAGGTTCACGTGCTTGGTCCTTTGTAGCTCGAAAAGGTCTCGAGACCAACTGTGCTATTTTACTAACTGAAAAGTGAAATTTCTGATAGCATCGATCCTTACAAACTGTCCATTAGAAAGAATGCTACGCTGAATGTCGCTCATCGCGATGCACTTAAATGGCTAAGTTACTTCATTTTCTCTAGAAACCGCTTTGCAGATGAGAAATCCCTGTGCATCTATAATTATTTTACCAGCAGATGGGTGAACGGCATAGCTACAAAGTAGCTTGCATCAAAGTGTGTCACCATTCTGAGCGAGTTAATTTACAACCTTATCATATGTTGGCGGCTGAAGTAAAACTTCGTGTTCGATCAAACTCACCGCATTTATGCTTATTTTGTTCATGTAAGACAATGATTGGTTTGTTTTCTTCTGTGCTACGATTTCACTGCTTACGACCGCCGCAGATGCCAACTTGCAAAAAGTGAGCTAGTGTTCAGGAAAAGAAGCAAATAAAATGAGGATAGGATCAGCAAATTTTCTCAACTTTCGAAATTCTTTGAATGAAAGCTCGAGCTGAATGTTGTTTCCTGGTGCTACCCTGAGCTCCGTTAAAACCTGCCATGCACAAGTCATCATCATCATCATTACCCATGACAAAAGGAAGAGGCTTAAGTGCCTCAATAAATGTTTTAAACCTAGGTATAACGCAAACTTATCTTTTCCCATGATTGTTCATTTTACGAAGCCTTTTTTTTTGGTGCATGCCAGCCAGTCAAGCGATGTACGGCAGGTTCTCTGAGATAATGAATGGCAGTTTACCAATAACCCTGAAGAGAAAACTATACAACAGCTGTACCTTACCAGTACTCACCTACGGAGCAGAAACGTGAAGGCTAACGAAAAGGGTTCAGCTCAAGTTAAGGACAACGCAACGCTGCGAGGTATGGAAAGAAAAATGATAGGTGTAACGTTAATAGACCGGAAGCGGGCAGAGTGGGTGAGGTAGCAAATGCGCGTTAGAGACATCCTAGCCGAAAGCCAGAGGAAGAAATGGGCTTGGGCAGGGCATGTAATGCAAAGGCAAGATAACCGCTGGTCCTTAAGTGTAACGGAGTGGATTCCATGGGAAGGCAAATGTAGCATGGGGTGGCAGAAAGTTAGGTGGGGGGATGACATTAAGAAGTTTGCGGGTATACGGAGGGCACACCTGGCAAAGGACAGAGTTAACTGGAGAGACATGGGAGAGGCCTTTGCCCTGCAGTGAGTGTAGTCAGGCTGACGATGATTATGATGATGATGCCAGCCAAGTGATTTGCCCCTGTATGCACAACAGCCTTGCTCCTGAGCACTGGTTACTGTTAACTGCAGGGAAACTAGCCTTTTTTCCTTACGGTTGTTCCTTGTCTTTAGCAGCAGAAATTTGGAACCTTGCTCTGCGGCCCAAAGTGGCTCAAACAGCCAAGGTAAAGCCGTCACCTGGCAACCCTATACCACTACCCGAACTGCCCTACTACCTAAGGCGCTGCCCTGCTGGAGCCAGTTGGGGCACGCCGCCGCAAACCAACCGGTCATGCAGACACCTTTTCTATTGTACAGGCTATCTTATACTGGACCATGGCAAATGAACAGCTCGACTTTGACTGCTCGCGCCCTTTCGCGGTGCACGGCACAGACCATTTCGCCTGGCTACCAGCCGACACTGCAAACACCCCCGAGGACAAGCTTCACCTGCATCCCCGATTCCTGGTGATGAACAGGACCGTCACCTGGCAACCGTATACCACTACCCGAAATGCCCGACTACATAAGCCGCTGCCCTGCTGGAGCCAGTTGCGGCACGCCGCCGCAAACCAACCGGTCATGCAGACACCTTTTCTTCTTGTACAGCGCTGTGTCCTCTCTGTGTCGTCGTTTGATAGCGCCAGGTTTTTTCATAATGAACGTGTACCAACTAGCTCAACTTTTGCCCTGTTGCTTCTTGTACAGGTTAGTTACTTACCTGGTGTCAAATGTCTCTGTTCTAGTGACCGTTTCTTGCTGGCGGTGTCGTGTCCCAAAGACACCACTGATTGCTGTCGAAAAATTTTATGTATTGCTGGGTTCTATTGTCTTAATGCTCCTCTTACTTGCCTTTTGCTCGCTTTGTCTGGAGGTGTCTAACTAAATTCATGTCCTGCCGAGAACGACATCCCTCCGTGGTTAGAATCAATCTCTCAAGCAGTAACTACGCATTGAATTGAGCCAGAACACCATTCTGTCAGAACTTGCCAGGATTAGATCCGCACAATCTAGCATTGAGAACTCCGTACGTCGACTTTCATCGCGCGTTGAAATCCTTGAAAAAATTGTAGCAGTCAACTCTGAAAGTGGCACTGCTCCTAAAACCACTTGTGCCTTCACTAAGCTTTCATCCGACGTTAAACTGTTGACGGATAAGTATGACGATGCCGAGAATCGTTCACGCCACTCGAATCTTTTATTCTTCGGCATCGCAGACGATCTCAGTGAAACTTGGAAACAGTCCGAAGCTCATCTTGTCTCTTTTTGCACCAAAAATTTTGAAATTTCAGGTGTTAACCATCAGGTCGAACGTGCGCACCATTTGGGTCGCTTCGAGACAGGCAAAAACCGTCCAATCATTGCAGCTAGCACACTTCAAAGACAAATCGAGAATATTGCTTGCCGGGCCGAAGCTTAAAGAAACAGCATTTTCTGTTCGCGAATATTATTCAGCTAAGGTTCGATTAGCTAGAAAGAAACTTTTCTCTTACGGTCAGCAAAGCAAAGCATCGTTCAAGATTCGTTTTGATAAGCTACTCATTGGCAAAAAGCATTTCCTCTATCATGCAGATACGGATTCAGTAGTCGAGCTGAAACCATAGCGACTACTGCGAGTACCGCGGGATCCGCAATCTCATCTTTCCAGTCCTTCTCAATGCCCACGCCCTATTGCAGCCCATCATAAAACCTTGGTTTTGCTAACAAATATTCGAAGTCACGTGCCAAAAAAAGGACACAGTTGAAGCACTTCTTGATGACCACAGCACAGTCATCGCATTATTCATTGACTCTTGGCTTACACACAATATTCAGAATTTCGAACTACTTCACGACAATCAGTCATTTCACGTGTACCGGCGAGACAAAGCAGACCGCAGGGGAGGCGGCATCCTTGCTCTGGTGAAATTAAGCCTTTCTTTCCGCTCTAGTTAGTATTACCAGCCATTATGAAATTTTGTGCATTAAAATTTCCTTTCCGTCTTATACCAACATGCTAGCTGCATGCTACAGAGCCCCTGATACCGATCCCTCGTTTGTAAATCACCTTCACTCCGTACTTGAGGACTTGCGGTCTCAAATTCCTCACACCAATCTCACAGTGTATGGGGACTTCAATTTTCCTGACATCGACTGGGAAAACCTAACTGCGTCTTCTCGGCAATCCAAACACTTTTTAAAACTAATCCTTACCTTCAAACTTTCTCAAGCAGTGTGTGTCGCAACGAGATGTTTAGAAATTCTCGACCTAGCCCTCGTTTCTAACCCTGAGTTGATTGTATCGCTTTCGTGTACTAGTGGATTAAGCGATCACTGCCTCATATCTTTCACCTTTCCATTGAAACTCTTATCCGCCAGCCGTCTATTAAATATATCCAAGATTATTCAAAGGCTGACTTCGCGAGCATCAACGCCCATCTCGAGGATTTCTTTCGCGCTTTTGGAATTTCCAGACACACGAAATCAGTGAATGAAAACTGGTGTGTTTATAAGAAAAACTTTTATCTCTTGTAGAAGCTTATGTCCCGCTCATCTGTATCCTAGGTGAGGCAAGTAAACCGTGGTAATCAAATGCGCTGAGGAGATTGTCCTGTAAGAAGAAACGATTTTTCCGCATTGCCAAGAAATTATGATGCGCTGTGAGGTGGCAGAAATGCATCGATTGCCTACGCGGAAACACACAGCTATTACGATCTTCGAAAAGAAAATTTTACTATCACGACCTCATGAACATAATACGGGTGAACCCGAAAAAATTTCGGAACCTACTCAAGTCTACTAAAACCTTTCCTACAATATTTCTTTGAAGGCGCGTGACGGCTGCGATGTTGCAGATCTCGATCACTCTGATGTAATGAACACGTATTTAACCTCCGTTTTCACCTATGAGCCCACAGAAAGCAACAGATTTGCCCTGCCTAACCTTAATTATGCAAGTATGCCACCGATTGTCATCACATCGGAATGAATCTCAAATCTCATTGACAATCTGAAATCATCCACTTCTGGACCAGACAACATCCCCGCCAAGATCCTCAACGGAACAAAATACGTTACAAGCCAAATCCTACAACTGATTTTCGCTCAATCTCTCGAAACTAGCCAACTTCCGGAGGAATGAAAAATAAGCAGAGTTGCGCCAATTTTCAAAGCTGGAGATATCACCGACCCCTCGAATTACTGACCGATTTCGTTGACATGTATCTCGTGTAAACTCTTCGAGGATATACTATACTCACATATTGCATCTCACCTCGATCAAAATTTCTTTTTCATTCCCAATCAGCATGGCTTCAGAGCAGGCTTTTCGTGCGAAACACAACTCTGCGAGCTCACTACTGATCTTCACCTAAATTTAGATTCCTCTTTAGAGACCGATATCATCTACTTAGATTTTGCCAAAGCCTTTGATCGCGTCCCCCACCAACGTCTCATGTCCAAACTCTCCTGTCTGTCACTCGACCGTCTTACTTTATCCTAGATCCACTGCTTCTTAACTAACCAACAGTTCACAGTCATCGCCGGTCATACATCCGAAACTACGAGAGTAATCTCCGGGGTCCCCCAGCGATCGGTGCTTGCTCCGTTACTGTTTTTAATATTTATCAGTGACCTACCTTCTGGCATCTCATCAACCGTCCGTCTTTCGCTGACGATTGTGTCAACTATCGCCGCGTCAGCAACAGCAGTGATCAGACAATATTATAGGAAGATCTCAGCAGAATCCAAAAGTGGTGCTCCGAAAGGCTAATGCAGCTCAGTGTTTCAAAATGCAAATTCATGCACATTTCACGCAAATGCTCCAATCTCTATTTTCCATACACCTTGAACTACATAGCCTTGTCTCAAACTAATTTATGCAGGTACCTCGGCATTGAGATAACGACCAGACTAACATGGGCAGATCACATAACGAAATTATGTTCTAGTGCTTCCAGGACACTTGGACTAATCAGAAGATCGTTTGCCGTTTCCCCCTGCCATCAGCGATCTAGCATATGTAACATATATTCGCAGCAAACTCGAATACGGCTCAACATTATGGAACCCTTACCAGGCCTACCTGATTGACTCACTAGAGGCCATCTAAAACCGGGCAGCAGGTTTCATCACCCCGCAGTACAAACCTCGGCTCAGTGTTACTGTCATGAAACTCATCGAACATTTTCAAGAATAATAAAACTTTTCTATACACGGTGTCAGCTACGATGCACTGTAAAACGACCAAACACTGTCTGGACACGTTCTATTACTGTTTTGTGTATTTCTTCTTCACATTTTCTTTGACTATATTAATTTGTTTCTCTTTTGGTTTGCGTAGTTTTCACAATTTTGCTTGTCTTTTCATATGTATGACCGTCAGACACTATGTATCCCCCCTCTTATGTAATGTCCCTACGGGACCCTTAAGGGTTAATATATGATGATGATGGTGAGAGAAGCATCCACAGAGCAGATCTCACCATCTCAAACCACTCAACTACGGTCCTTGGCATCTGCAAGTGTTCTCAAGAAGTGCCGGCTTTCTATCCCCTGGTTTCGACATGTAACATCCATGCAACCCATGTATAGTTAAGGAAATAACTTAAGGAGATTGCTTTATACATATAATGACTGAAATTACATTCGCCCTCTTGCTTTCGCATATATGTGACAGAGCAGCAGCTGGGAATGCAACTTCTCGATAGGCATTGAGACTTCCACAGCACCACACTCATCATCATCTATGCCCACATTACATGTCTATAATGCAATTACTCAGGCCTCCTGGCGACAACACACAGCAAGCAGCTGCCACTCGCCATCAGCAGAGGCTGGGTCTGCCTCGTCTGCTAGGCACAGGACGCATATGCCTCGAGTGACCGGCCATTGGCACTCACTTTCATCATCCGAAAGCCATGTCAAGGGCATGGCTGCCAGACTATTTTCTTCTGAAAACCTCACTACCGCAAATCGGTTTGGCATGCTGCACACAGAAACAGGGTTCAAAGAGAACGGCTCGGAAGCATAAACTTCACACACTCTCGCAACAATTCGACATACCGTTCTACACATGGTTACTTGCAATGCTTCAATGTCACTAGCTAAAGACGTCCAAACTACTCACATATAAATGACGGTGCGCGAGGTCGAATTTCGACGGAGGCGGAATTTAGAGGCCCGTGTACTGTGCGATGTCAGTGCACATTAAAAACCTCAAGTGGTCAAAATTTCCGGAGCCCTTCACTACGGCGTCCCTCATAGGCCGGGTCTCTCTTGACGTTAAACCCCCTTAAACCAGCGCACAAGGTTCCCAAAGGGACATCGGTGAGGGACGGCGTAATGAAGGACTCCGGCAATTTCGGCTACCAGGGGATTTCACACATGCACTGACATCGTACAATACACAGGCGCATTGCGCACGACCGGGATCGAATCGGCGTTCTCGGGCTCAGCAGTGGAGCGCCCTAACTACTGAGCCACCGCGGCGGGGCTCACCTATCAGTTAGAAAAGGAAACGTCAACTGCCGCGGAATTATGCCTTATTGCAGCAGTGAGCATAGGGATTCGGCGTCAAAAAGAAAATACGACTGAGAGTACGCTACATCATACACGATTACTGTCGCGCGATAGAAATCGCGCTAAGTGGTAGGAGAGAACAACATGCTTAATCGCATTTCAGATCGCTAAATCACGCACCTGTAGCAAGAATTCAGCGCCACAGAAATACGACCTTGGCAAGCTACGCAACATTGCAAGTGGCAACAAAGTCATGTGCAAAAATTCGCTTTTGGTGCTAGTAAAGAAAAATAAGCCCAAATCGCATTTTTCTGCCGTCTCCAGAAAACGCACACAGCAGTTGCGAAACTTATGCTGGGAAGAAAAGGTTTGTGGTGTACGCAGCCATTGTTGTTGCTCCAGCGCGCACGGTTGCTCTGAGTGCTTAGCACCTTCTGTCTTTACCGATTAATTTGCCTCTCTGTCATTTATCTGCACAGGGATTTGATAGGGACCCTGTGAGGCCCTATCCAACAGTCCCGAGCAATTTTTTCAGTGCAACTTAGAGCACTAACCACAGGGTATTCAACACAGCGTAGTCACGACATTAGCCTAACCAAAGCAGGCGATGAAACATAACAGCACTTATACTTACGTAAATGCAGTGCTCGCACCACTCGCACAATGATATGGGGCTCTTGCGGTCGATCACAACATCACCAAACAAGAGTGGTGAGGCTCAAAACACGTACGGGATGGTAGCACTCGCACGTATGAAGAGCGAGCGCTTTGAGTTGAGGCTTGTTGAGGTCGAGGAGGAAAGGATTGAGATGCATAGAGATGTGGACAAAAACATGCGCCATGGAAATTTTCATGAAAGAAAATGCATTGAAGCATATAGTTGACTAGCGCCCCCACACGCAATTTTTGTCATTTTAAAATTTCCTTCCCCCGCCCCCCAACGAAGCGACCACTGAACAAGAACAGCATAATTTTGGAATTTTTATGTTCCACGTACCTAGGAAAAGAATGCCTTCATTACGCTCTTCAGTCTCTTCTTAACAGGTATGCTCCCATTAATTTCGATTTGTTTTCCTGTTCGCCCGAGAACTTCACACCATGTATTAAAATAGCATGGCTTAAGTTTACTTATGCGTATATATTGCTGTTTTGTGTATTCTTTGGCGATTCCTTGATGTTTATGTCTTCGTTTGTTTGTATGAACAAACGTTTTATTATTGTGTGACTTAATTTCAGTGCTGCCTCTCTGCTGAACATTAGGTTTGTAGACTCGTCAAGCTGCTCATTGGCAGCTTTTTCTACAATCCCTCCATCAGTAGGAAAATTGATGGAGAAATTGATTGATTTATTGTGAGAAGTTTTGGCGCCACGGTGGTTGACGCTGCGGGATCAGATAGGCGGTATAAGAAGCTTGACTATGGTTACAAGGAAAACTCATTGGAAGGTGCACTTCTGAAAGAGATTGTCATGACAAGACAGAAAAGGGCACTGGAAGTAAGGAAGCAGACGCTAATATTGTTTGCACATTTTCCCGTACCGACCGCAGTATCATGAAACATATCGATGGGAAAGGGCCAGACACATATAAACGAAATGCGAAAAAATGTGTAACGTACGGCGGAATACGGTGAGAGGAATGCGATGACAGCAGTAATCGTGGACAATAAGCTAAAGGTAAGAGCATGCGCCTCAATTTGAGCAAGGCTTCAAAAGGAAGCTGAAGAAGCAGCTATCAGTGATATCTCGCACAAGCGACTATACGCGCAGTCAAATAACGAAAGTCGTTGTTCAAATCTTGCAACAACTCTCCAACACATTTGGCATATGTAGCAGCTCACGCATCCTTTCACGATAAGAACGGTGCGCACGGCGCTGGCCGGGGACTTGCACTATAGCGCTTTCAGGCACAGTCTCTCGGGAGCTGTTGAGGGAAGGCGAGAAAAGCTATATAAATAAGAGGCGGACTACAAGAAAACTGATTAAATATATTCATTGCTATCAGCGTGCATTTATCTGTAACCTAGTGGGAGGGGAAGTAGAACAAGAAAGTTCACATGAGGCGGCGGCCGGTGGCGCATGCAAATAAAGCCCACAAGTACAGAACACTGGACAGAACAGAAGCATGTCCTTGGCGCGAGCGGAGCTTCGGAGCATCTTGCACAAGATACACCCCAGTAGATATCAGAATAAATGTCCATTCTGTGTTGCATGTAAGGGCGTCTCAAGAAATAGATTTACCATATATATGCTACACAAAAGGGCTCGAGAAGATGCATGCCTGCTAGAGTAAAGCGGTGGGGGTGTGCATTTGGAACGGAGAGTACGATGACGCACGTTTCCCAATGCCACAACTGTGGTACCCTAATTTATCACGGTAGCCTTTGATGATTATACCGCAACGTTCGTCCCCTCACAGTTGGATATTTGGTGCACAGGAAGCGCGGAATGGCAGAGCGTACCTACGGCGCAAGCAACGGGAGTACTTCACCCTCCAACGTCACCATATACCGCCGTATATGAGATGCTTAAAATATTTTCGCCGTAAAACCCAACACATGAGCATAGGGAGCAAGTGCTGCGCTGATCGAGAGAGCAATGAAATAACTGGCCTGGAGGGCAAAGGAGGTGGCAGAATCAAATGGGGTCCTATTTTAATCAGTCCGTCTACGGCCAGAAAACCTCTAATAGAAGTTTTATTATGAATTTATTTATTAGTCACTTATTAATTACACCTTCCTCTACGCTGTTAAATAAGTATAGACACAACTTTTGAGTGAGTGTTTTCTTGTTTGTAATGATATGTAAGGCATTATTATACAGGGATTACCACCTGTTATTCTCCTACGACCGCTATATAATTTATAATCGCATTTCTTTCCCGTGCAGTTTCGGTTTCAACAGCCGAATGAGAACTGCGATGTCAACGTATGCTTACAGGTCACGTGAGACATGAACAAAACTGCAACATAATCGTTGCTTCCACATTAATTGTCATTCTGGCTCTTAGAAAGGCTGGCTTCAGCACTGTGGCGAATTAGAACGATGAAGCACCGAATATAAAGACGTTTGTCCACGTCTTACATGACACAAAAGCACCCTATGACGTCACAGCCATCCTTTAACTATTGAAACCGAAACCGAAACGACATGACAAAAAATTTGATTATAAATTATTTAGCGGTCGTAGGTTAGCACCGCATGGTGATTAATGCGTAATAGTGTCTCCCTTATCATTGTAGAGAAGAAAACATGTCGCCAAAATTGGGTGTCTATACTCCTTTAGCGTCTGTAACGTCGCTGACGCTGCAGGATTTGGCTACTATTGGCTGCCTCGTGATCATAGCTATAGCTATATCTCCTCTTTTCCCCTTTTGTCGTTTGTCCCTGCTCGCGGTCAGTCGTCGTTCATAGTCCTCGTTTGTTGGAAATCACGAACTGCTTCGAATTGCGCAGCTTTATTTCCGCTTGGCGATGTCATCGAAATGGCATAAGTACCGCATCGTGAGGAAGCAGTATCTACAGATCTTGGAAGAACTCGGCATCCCTCATGTCGCAGCAAAGTCTTCCCCTGCACTCCCTCCCATGCCTTCGCAGGTCAACCCACGAGATTGTGAAGCACCCTCAGAAGACTTATGCAACTTTTCAGACGCGTTACCCCCAGGGTCAGGGGCAAGCAAGCTGCTGAAAATCCAAGCCGGCGCCGACGGTGCTTGCACCAGCGGCAGCCGACGACCCGAAGAACTAGACTCCCGAGGAGGACGCTTGCCCGCATCACATTTAGAAGGCGCAGAAGGCGACCATTCAGCGCTGGACAGCCCGTGCAGTGACTCTAGTGACATTGAGTCAAGTGACAGTGAGTCAAGTGGCAGTGAAAGAAGTGAGCTAATGCCTGCTGATGCTACATCCCTACATAGCCCAGCGGGCAGCAAGGTTGAGTTGGGCCAGCAATGTGAAGCTTTGTTTCATGTGCCTGTGGACGCAGAGCATTCGCCAGCACAGGAATTGGCCCTCATTGCAAGTAGGCATAACATGACTCACACATGCCTTAACGGTGTCCTCGATTTTTGCCGCCGGCGAGGGATCGCGGGCCTTCCCAAAGATGCAGTGACGTTAATGGGAACGGAAAGAAAGGCCAACCTGGAGCACAATGGAACTTTTGTGCATTTTGGACTTGCGGACGGAATTACACAGGCTGTTGGGCATAGAGCTGTGCCAGAAAATGTCCAGCTTCAAGTAATATTGATGGACTGCCATTACATAAAAGGAGCCAAACTGCGCGGTGGCCTATTTTTTGCCGTGTTGCAAACATCACCGCATCTGCACCTTTCATGGTTAGCGCTTACTGTGACGTAGGTAAACCGCCGTGCCTTGAAGACAACCTCGGTCTATTCCTTAAAAGAGTCGACCACCTTACCTCTCATGGGCTGGTCATCAAAGGAAGTCATGTGAATGCTACCCTCAAAGCAGTACTATTGATGCCCCTGCTAGGAGCTTTGTGAAAGCCATTACTGGTCATTGTGGCTATCACGCATGTGAATGCTGCAGTCTAAAAGATGCAACCTTGAAGACAGGCTCACGATTCCTTAGCTGCATGCACCGCAGCGCACAAACGAATCCTTTCGTTCCTAGGCAGACGAGCAGCACCACACTGGCGTTTCGCGATTCACGTCACTGAACATTGTGGCATTTTTTCCCAACAGAATACATGCGCCTTGTCTGCCTGCGAGTGATGCGGCGCGTTCTCAGGAACTGGGTCTGCCAAGGACATGGAGCAAGGCTGAGTAGAGCTGAAATGATTCAGCTCAATGACAGGTTACGAGATGCAGCCACAGACTTTCCCAGCTTCTTTCAGCGGAAGCCAAGGGAAACGGAGGAATTAGACAGATGGAAAGCTGCAGAGTTTCGGTCATTCCTACTATATATAGGGCCAGTTGTGCTGAAATCTGTTTTAACCAAAGAACAGTATGAGCACTTCGTGATTTTTCATGTGGCTGTCCACATGCTTGTCTTGCCAGATAATTAATTATGTAACCCTGAACAAGTTTGCTCAGGACTTGCTGAAGTACTTTGTGCAGAATTTCGACGAGCTATATGGACCGAAGCAACTTGTATACAATGTACATTCGCTGATTCATTTGCCACAGCAATCTCTGGACCTTGGGCCTCAGGATACCTTCCGTGCTTTCCCATTTGAAAGCTATCTTGGGAAGGTAAAGAAGCTGCTAAGAACATCGACCAAGCCGCTGGCGCAGCTGAGTCGAAGAATGTCCAAGAAAAGACTGCTGCCACAGCACAGCAAGCGGCAAATGCAGAAAAATGTGAAAGTAGGGGGCTGTTACATTGTAGAAGATCGCTCAGTTGTCATCATTGATCTGTGTGACAACAGCGTCAAGGCTGGAATTTTGCCAAATGGCAAGGATTTTTATATGGTCCCACTCCTCTCGTCAAGGCTGAAGGTTTGGCGCTGCCGTGCTCTTGGCGATGAAACAATGACCTGGCCCCTGTCATTCATCAGACAAGGTCCAATGCCCGAGGCTGACGCGTAAGCGAGGGCATGCCATCTTTCCACTCCTTCACCTGCAGTGAAAACCTGAATTGGTACGGGCGGAATCTTTGTCATAAGTAATATGTTCCCCATGAAGGAAACAGCTTAATGTATGCATCATGCGAGGCTCCAGATTAATCTTGACCATCTGGGTTTGGTTTATTTGCACTGATATCGCTCGGCACACAAGCAGTTTTGCATTTCACCTCCATTGAAATGACGGCTGCCGCTGCTAGGATCAAACTTGTGTCCTTGAGATCAGCACTGGGATATCAAAGCCATAGCGCTTCTGTATTTTGCATCTACTGAAATGCAGCGCAGCTTGCACGTGGCGTGCTCAGTAGCAGGATGCCACTACCACTAAGACAGCAGTTGTGCAGTCATGTTATGCCGCAAGCCACTAAAGATGTTTTATGACAGAGGTTTGGAGGTCATGCTTTCTGAGGTGCATGCTCCGAAATGTGTGCGTGTGTATCTTGTTGCATTTCATCTCTACAAAAATCAGGCCTCAACACAGACGGACGGAGCCCTTTCGTCTTCAGTATTTATTGGTGCTGATGGCAGTAACTTGTGCAACGACATCTCCAGCCCTGAAGCTATTAACCAAACTTTGCTTGGCGCAGGTTTTATCTCTGAAGATAACGGCCCTTTTCAGGGCCACCCAAAAGCTTTTGGCATGGACGCAGCTGCACCTCTGAAAACCACGTGTTCTTCTCGAAAATCATTTCAACTCAGTAGTGTAGTACAGAATGCAGACGAATATGGGATAGAAATGCTCGAAAGTAATGCATAAATTGACTTTATTGAAAAAAATTATGACTGACTAATGTAGAGTTTCAATATGAGATGGAAGTAGTGAGGAATAAGTAATGTCTCAGGAAGTAATTTTCAAATGCCCTTTTTCATGAGAACCCATCACTTTTATTTGCATTCCCCATGTGCAAAAATATATATCTGCCACCAGTATGCAGGTTGCTGCTGTTGTAGAATAAGGGCAGCTGTTTGCATGCCCTGCAGCCCTGACCTCATCCCATTAGGCTATGGCTGTTTCTCAAGAAGAGGCCACATCCAGAGTGTATGCTTTTCTCACTGCATCTCTCTCGGAAATACCGTGTGCTCTTGGTCTCATATAAGGTTGCTCTCACTGTTCTATGGTGACATGCTGACATTAGTGCACTGGTAGGAAAGTTTGTAAAAATTTGGGAGGGACCATTTCAGCAAGTATAATATTAGGAAAGTTTGCTTCAGAGACTCCCATTATAATGTGACATATTTAAAATCATTCTATTAATCAAGTAAGATATAAAATTGGGAACTCACTGCACACCTCTCATGATTCACAGCTTCAGGATTATTTACCTCATTATGAAAATCATTTAGTGCTTCTGAGGGAGCAGCATACCTTCAAGGCTGACTGGCTTTTTACTATAATCATTGTAAGCTGTTGAGAGAAATTGTTGAAGTCTGTAAATAGTGTGGTTTATCAGTCTCTAAACCAGATGATGTATCCACTTTAAAACTGTTGCACTGCAACGTACAACAACCCGTTTCAGTCGAGAAATAAGAAAGTGCTGCTACTTTGTGAACATCATGCTTCAAAGCGGAGGTGCTTGTGCTATCCCATTTTCTAGAAAAAAAGATTACATTCTTTTGAATGAACAAAGGACCTCAATTGATATGCTTGTAAGGGCTAGAGAGTGATTCGATCGCCGCTCATAAACTGAATTACTATAGTGGCTAACTGACTGCATCGTGAGTGGCCAACAATTGTTGGTCAGTTTAGCATGGCACGTGGCCAGAGCCTCACGACTTCGGAGTCCCACTGAAAGAGTGAGAACTTGAAAACTTCCTGATAACTCAGCTGTTGTACCATGCCCCCGACAAAGCAAATGTCAAGTGTCATTTGAGTTGACATAGTCATGTATTTTGCATGCCTCCTGACAAAGCAAATGACAAAGTGTGTCTTGGAGCTGGCATAGTCGTGTATAATGCTTCAGTCTTGAACAGAAGTTCTTGGACATGAAAATGTTGATTAACTCTTGGGTATTTGCTAATGCATGATAAAGGTTGATGTTTTATTTATGCTTACTATATTTAGTCACATAATGCACTTGTTCTTCAGAAGTTCATCAAAATTTGAGCAGTGTGAATTTCGCATGGTCTATTAGCACAGATGTATATTTTGATGAACACAGTAATGGGTTCATTTATGATGTGAATAAATATTGTTTTATTAGCAGTACTAAAAGGTAACTAAGAAATGTGAGGTCAGTCAGCCTGTTCATCAATACACTGCACTGCTACAATATAGTAGACCAGGCAAGATTCAATTTCTGAGCTCGAATGAGTGAACGCAGTTCCATCAACTATTATTCCTCTGAAACCATTGCAGGAGAAGGAAAGCAGTTACTGTTCAATAAAACTCGTTGCTGGGCTAGTTGGTGCCACATACTTGAATAAAATGTAGCGCAAAAAGACGAGCACGGGAGGAACTCAGTTACTGTTCTAAGCATGTAAAATTGTGTGCTATTTTTATTTCTGTCTGTCACACTTAAGTGAGGCAGATATTTAAGAGTGTCATTAGCCAATGATGACACACTAAATTCAACACAAATTGAGTCAAAGATTCGTGGTTAATCAGTCAATAAATAAATTTAGGCACTTCATAATGGACACTAAAGCACAAAAAGATGAGCACACGAAAGAAACGCCACTCACTACAAATTTAGGTGCCACTGCAAAAAAGCATCAAGGTCTGTAGAGCACAATTTCATGGTACAGTATGATGTATTACTGGGCAGTAAATTAGATTGCAGGAAAAAGTGCCTTATAACAGCATTGTTGATGAATGTCAGTGATCATTAAACATATCACATTTTTCCCATCTAGGCTTTTTTTATTGATGATGCTTAAAATTATGTATTGCGGAGTGAAAATGGGGTGAAAAATTAAAACTGCTGTTCACTAGGCTGTTTTGTAACTCTCAAATTCAGCTATGCTTCACTCCGGCAGCCAGAGCTATTCTGATTTCGATAATTGCATATGCAAGCAGGCCTTGCTGGGTCAGTTGGGCATGGACATACAGAAAATTTCACCTAACACTTTACAAAATTTTTAAAAGTAGGTTTTTCAGTTTGAAGAGCGCTTTTTCAGCATAGCATCGTCAGCAGTGTGGTACATAAGAATACAGCTAAGACGTGCTAACTAGCAGGCTGGATCACTAATATTGAATAGTTAACTTTTTAACTATTACTGTTAGGCTCGGTAATTATTGAGAGGCGTGTAGCCCACTGTAATTTATGTCCATATCAGTTTTTATAATTTGGAAAACATGGTTACCTTTTGTGCTCTGGCCTAATAAATTTTTGCTACATAGCACCAGAATACATGCGCTTTCAAGAGGCTTCCAAGCAAAACAACCTGTCCACTGCACATAACTCGTCAAAATGGCCAAAATTTGTTAGACCACATCCGCAGCAGTGGCTCAGTGGTTAGGACGTGCGGCCACTGACCCGGACTACCCGGGTTAGAACCCGACCGCGGCGGCTGCTTTTTTTATGGAGGCAAAACGCTAAGGCGCCCGTGTGCTGTGCGATGTCAGTGTACGTTAAAGATCCGCAGGTGGTCGAAATCATTCCGGAGCCCTCCACCACGGCACCTCTTTCTTCTTTTCTTATTTCACTCACTCCGTCATCCCTTCCCTTACGGCGCGGTTCAGGTGTCCAGCGATATATTGTCGTTTGTGTTATTGTTATTTCCTCAATTTGCACTTAACGCCATCTTCAACCAGCGAGGTGCCTCCTTTCCAGGATTGCTCCGCAGCTATCTGCTCAGGAGAGAGACGAGCTCCTCGCTCTGCTCGGTGAGTTCCATGACTGCTTTTCTACGTCAGCGGGGGTTCGCCAGACCCAATAGCAAAACAGAATAATTACCGACGACGATGTCCATCCTGTTCGTCAGCCACCTTATCGGGTTTCGTTAAAAGGACGTGAAACGATGCAACATCAAGTGCGCGAAATGTTGGCCGATGACATCCAACCATCTCACAGCCCTTGGGCTGCTCCGGTGGTGCTGGTGAAGAAAAAAGACGGCACCCTTCGCTTTTGTGTTAACTACCGGCGCCTCAACCGAGTCACGAAGGACGTATATCCACTTCCACGCATCGGTGACGCGCTTGACCGCCTGCGCCATGCCCGTTACTTTTCATCCATCGATCTTAAAAGTGGGCATTGGCAGATAGAAGTCGATGAGCGCGACAGAGAAAAGACGGCTTTCATCACCCCTGATGAACTGTATGAGTTCAAGGTGATGCCCTTCGGAACGCCCCAGTGACCTTCCAGCGCGTTATGGACACCGTGCTCACCGGCCTCAAATGGCAGACATGCCTTGTCTACCTTGATGATGCGGTCATTTTTTCCAGCACGTTTCAAGAACATCTTGTTCACTTAAAAGAAATCCTGGAGGCTATCAGAAACGCCGGCCTCACCCTCAAGCCTACGAAGTGCCAGTTTGCCTATGACGAACTGAAATTTCTGGGTCACGTCGTCAGCCTTGAGGATGTCCGTCCTGATCCCGATAAAACTGTCGTCGCTTCTTTCCTGACACCATTAGACAAGAACGCCGTGTGGAGGTTCCTGGGCCTCTGCGCTTACTACAGACACTTTGTTCCTAACTTTTCGGATATCGCCGCGCCGCTTACCTGCCTCACGAAGGAGTTCGTCCCATTCCAGTGGTCTAGTGAAGAGGAGCTTGCATTTGACCATATAAAACGATGCCTGCAGGCTTCACCTGTCCTAGGCCATTTTGATCAGGACGCCGTGACAGAGGTACACACTGACGCTAGTAACACGGGCCTCGGGGCCGTCTTGATCCAGCACCAAAACTGCATGGAACGTGTAATCGCATACGCCAGTCGTGTTTTGTCGAAGGCGGAAACCAATTACTCGGCCACCGAAAAAGAATGCCTCGCAGTAATTTGGGTGATCACAAAGTTCAGGTCATACCTGTATGGACGCCCATTCCAGGTGGTAACAGACCACCCCTCTCTATGCTGGCTGACCAATCTAAGGGGCCCGGCAGGCCGACTTGCGCGGTGGGCCCCTCAACTGCAAGAATTCGACGCTACGATCCTCTATAAGTCTGGTCGCAGTCACACTGATGCTGACTGCCTTTCCCGCGCCTGATGGTACAGACGACAACTTTGACATCTTAGGAGCTCTTAGTACCGAGGATATGGCGGCGCGGCGGCGACTCGACTCTGACCTTCGCGACGTGATCTCGCATTTGGAGTATCAAGGAGGCCTGTTCCTCGTCCTTTTGTTCGCGTAGTACGTAATTTATGCCTTCGAGACAACGTACTTTATAAGATCTTTGCCCTGAGCCCGAGGTCAGGGCTTATAGTTGTGCCCACTGATCTACGCGATGAAATTATAGAAGCGTCTCATCATGACCCCTCCTCGGGACACTTGGGGTTCAGCCTAACGCTCGCGCGAGTACGTTCCAAGTAATATTGGCCACACCTTGAGAAGACCGTCCGCCATTACACCCGGACCTGCCGCGAGTGTCAACGGCGCAAGACTCCACCCGTGAATCCTGCGGGACACCTTCACCCCATCATTCCCCGCTCAGTCTGTTCCAGCAGATCGGTATGGACCTACTCGGACTTTTTTCCAAAGTCGCAATCGGGCAATCGATGAATCGTTGTTGCGATGGACTACCTTATGTGGTATGCTGAATCACGCGCTCTGCTTTCATCAACGGCTTTGGATGTTGCAGTTTTTCGTCGAGTCCGTCGTTCTTCGACACGGTGCCCCCGACGTCCTTATCACTGAGCGTGGTGCCGCATTTATGTCACAACTAATCTCACAGATGCTGAGTTTAAGCCACACCGCCCACCGCAAGACTACCGCATACCACCCGCAGACAAACGGGCTGACCGAGCGCCTTAACAAGACCTTGGCTGACAGGCACTCAATGTGTGTCGACATCGAGCACCGAACCTGGGACGAAGTGTTACCGTACGTAACTTTTGCGTACAACAGTGCAGTTCAACAAACCACCGGATTTTCGCCATTTCGCCTGGTGCATGGCCGGAAAGTCGTTACCATGCTCGACGCTATGCTGCCCCACCAGCCAGACGTCTACACTCACGCCGATGCTCAACTCGTTGCTCAACTTGCGGAAAAAGCCCGACAGTTGGCCCGCCTTCGCATCCAAGCCCACCAGCAAGTCGATGCTCGCCGATACAACCAAGGCCACCGTGAGCCGACGGTTTCGTTAATGTCGAACACGAGGCGTTCCCGGCTGGGCTTCGTGCGACGAGGCCAGGTGTAGTTGTACCACGTTCTATTTTCAAGAAGGTTGAGGCCCCTACGTAGAGTAGAGTAAGATCAACACCGTCGACACAACAGCCGCATTTTTTGGTTCACAGCAGGAGAGCGGATTTTCTAATTTTCTATCCGTACCTGCCCCTGTCCTACTTCAATGGCATCCAGCGTCATGCAATATTACTCCCTCATCTTTCCATCTACTTCTGTACTCTCCTCTCCATTTCCCCTCCCTCCTTTGCACCAAATAAATTAAGCATGTCAGTATTCTCTCATCTCACCAAGGTCCAAGCCAACTCAAACAAGTTCAGGCTCTTCACGTGCTTTAAAATAATGCGCGAACCGCGCTTGACGTTCCAGCACCCTACTTCCATCTTTACTCCCCAGTCCCCTCCCCTACGCAGAGTAGCATGTCAGAGAATATTCACGCAAGATAAAGTCTGTCGTTTAATAATAGCTCTGTCTCTCTCTCTTTCTTTTCACATGACAATGTAACCGCCGAGCTCATAGTACAGTTGCGCAGTGCTCCAGGCCGTAACAAGTTTATATTAACATGCAGCATTGCAGTTTACGACCAGCAACAGAAACCAAGTACAGTAGCTGTGCAGTCTCTACTGTGGCTCCAGAGCTGAAAGCACATTCCGTCGGTTTGCTGCATGGTTGCAATATACATATAAAGATGCACTGAGCCCCAGCTAACCAGCCACATCAAATACTAATGTTAAGTGCCAGTCACCAATTAGTGTATATCACTATATTTTATTGCTGCGTAGTCTGAGCCTGCATATGCTCAAGTTTTTTCAACTGTACGAACTCAAAAGGGGCGATTATTACAGCGGGCAGCCGTTCGAGTTTCGTGCTCTGTACATGTGAAGAGTGAGTAATGAGTTAATGGTCCTCTTCTTTGCTTTTGCTTCCTTCCACGGACAGAGAAGTGATATGGTGTAGCTGATAATTAAAGGATGAAAGAAAGAGTGAAAGACTGCAGCGTTTTAGTGTTAGGGTGTGGCTGCAGATGAGAAGAGGAGCTTGACAGCGGATGTTGACCTTAATAACGCATCGACAGCTCTGAGGTCGTGGACACTCCCAGTCCTGCTCCACCCAGCACATAGTTTTGAGGTCGGCTTTGTGAAGCTGCATCTAAAGGATAAATCTTGTCTAATATGCCCTCTCAACCTCACTACTTTCCTTTCGCCCCGCTCCACAGACACTTTTTTTCCTTTCAACTAAGATGTCTGATGTGCATATAGCCTTACGGAGTAAATATTACGTTAATTATTATTTTCATCCGCCAACGTAATACTGCGGGCTACGAAACAGGCCACTCAAGAGGGCTCTGAATTACTTTAGGTCACTGGCAGGCTTCTTTAGGTTCCACAGAAATTTTACTGCATGGCAGATCCGGCATTTCGCCCAGATTCAAATGTCGCTTCGAAGACCAGACTCGAACCCACGACCCCTGGCTCAGCAGCTGAATGCTACACCCCCTACGCTGCCGCAGCGGGTCATAGTCACGTACTAACGGCTTACAGTTGAGACTTATTAATATGCTTCTACGGGGGAAAAAAGCGAAAAGCACTTATTTCCAAGTTTTCTGCTTTTCGAAAGAACATGGCGGTGCACCGATGGATGCTGAAGAAAATCGATGACTCTTATGCACTGAATGCCAGGAGGAAGACCTACAAAAATCATCTTGACAATGAGGCAACTACGATGCAATTGTTCACAACGTCCGCACAAAAGCAAATGATCTCAAGCTTCGTCAGACAAATTAACCGCCACGCCTTAGCGCGCCTCGAAAAAATACAGCGCAAAGAGCGAAATAACACTGACATAACGAGCTGTTTGACACACATAAATGCTTGCTACGACAGTTCGTTGCGTCAACCTATTTCGAAGACCAAGGGACGGACCTTCTGCAGTAGGGCACCGTGTTTTCAACTAGAAACGCACATCGAGAGGTTTACAGCGCCTCCCAGCGCCAAGAACTTGGCAAATAATGCTACGAATATGGATGTTAGCACCGTCAAATAGAGCACTGCAGAACAGTTCTTTTTAACTGAAAGTCAAAGGCATCATACCCATGCAAGTCGTCTCTGCATTTGTGGTATCATTTAGCACAATACCTGATGCTCCTGTGATCCTGTGTCTAATTTCAACTGGATGCACTGAATGCATTTGCAAAATATGCTTTTGATAATGGATGTGGGGATCTTGAACTCCCACATCAGGAAATCACTGTGGCACCGTCAGTGTAGGCTTATACAAGTTGGAACTGGTGAAACTTGACCCAGGTCCGAAGGGTGGCGGTCGGTACCTTCTGTGTGCTGAAGGCAGCTATGCTGTTAGCCAGTATTTCAAGGCTTCTAACTTCAAGTGGAAAACACAATGAAAATTACTTACTAATAGGCAGATTCATCTAATCTAATTAGTTATACATTCATCTAAGCATAAAAGAGTCAGTGGCTCTGCGAACCTACAAAAATACTCCTTTTTTTCTGTCAGTACGTATTACTTCTTTAATCGACTTTGGTTCAAATCAGTTTCAAGTTAGGGCCTGATATATTCACGCCCTAACCGGGATTTCTACTTTGGGCGGTACGTTGTACTGCATGCGCCTGATCAGTCCTGTTAAGCCATGGGCTGGACTTAGGCAATACAATATTTTACATTGCGCGTATACATACGCTACAAAGGCAGAAAAAAATTAGTTCCTTGCCCGTACTGGCTGCATCACATTTTAGACTGCACATATAGCGGAAAACTCGTGGAGCTGTTAACGCAGAGGATCATTCCAAAAATATTCCTACCACAAATGAACATGCGCTGTAAAATTACAGCCGTGAGAACATCGTGGAAATGCTGAAACTATAAGTTTGTGGCTACGATTTACAGTTAAATTCTTTTAAATCGCAGTACACTGACCGGCATCAATAATCCGGAAAGAGCCTTACGCCGCTGAACATTCATTTCCCCAATCCTGGGGGTGAGAACTGCTCACAGCACTGTGTAACCTGAGGCCAGCGATACATATATATACGAACCCGGTCTTAGCGAAGTATGCCCAGTCCCTCATCATGCGACTGCTCACAGTCTTGTCCTCGTCATTGTATTCGAGCGTGTCGTTGAAGGGTTCGCCGAGCATAAAGGCCACCTCCGCGCCGTGCATCACGCCGATCCACCGGGGCTACGGGACGTGGGGAGACCTGCGCGTGAACGCGTACTTGGACACCACCACTCCTGTTTGCATGAAGATGTCCGCCCACTGCACTACTGGGCAGGTGAAGTGATAGTCACCTGTGATCATGTCCAGAGCTGCTAATTTATACTTTGATGTCGATGGCACCGCACCGTTAGTGTACTGCTTCAAGATCTCGTCCATGGGGGCTTTCCCAGTAAAGGATACAAAGGTTCCACTGCAGCCATGAAGTTGTTTTCAGTGACATTCGGGTTTGGTTCCTTTTCGGCGAATCCGAAAAAATACTGCAGTAAATAAGATCCTTCGTTTAGGTTAGAACTAAGCGTAACGCTGATGTTGGTTTGGAACGCCTCTGCGATCAACGCTTGTGGCAATTTTCGAAGGAAATTTCTATCTTCGACTGGAACAAACATGAAATCTACAACACCACCATCGTGCGTTTCATTGTACACAATTCCTTTGTATTGCGCTGACAGCTCAGCGTCTCATTGTCCAATTTTTCCGGAGGACCGCAAGCATCAGCAAGTCTTCTAGCCGCTTCTCTAGCCATTTCGTTGGTTTTGAAGCCCCGGGGTGCTACTTCCGAAGCACTTTAAAGGATAACCCTCTCGAACAGTCCTCTCCACAAAGGTGACAAGATATGCATGGCGGTGCTGACGGCGCCGGCGCTTTCGCCAAAGTCACGTGGTTCGGGTCATCCCCTAAGGCTGCGATTTTGTCTCGCACCTACTCCAGCGCGATGTCTTGATCGTACAAACGGTTGTTTCCTGGCACGGAATCACTCCCAAACGAGAGGAAACCGAGCGACGCGACATGATAGTTCATCGAAACCACGATCACATCTTCCTCCGAGACAAGATACTGTGGGTCGTACACTTTTAATGTCGACGTGCTGCTGTAGAAGCCACCGCTAAAGATCCACTCAAGAACTGCCAGAGGTTTCTTGCTCGATGGAACGGTCGTCCAGACGTTAAGCTTGAGGCAATCCTCAGTCATATTGGTGTTGGCGTTCCACGCCGCTAAAGATGCCGTAGGTTTCGTCTATGGTCTGGACACACAATTTAGGCTTACTATGGCGTTGAATACGACTGTCCACGGGTCGTTTGGCACAGGACGACTGAAACGCAGCAATCCAATTGGATGCTTGGCGTAAGGTACATCATAAAACACGCGCACTGGCTTTCCTAGCGATGAGTTCGTGATGAATCCCGTGACTCTACCTTTGATATATTCACCACAACTTCCAGCTCCTTCTTTTGGTTTTCTACAGTGGTATAAGCATTCTCTTCCTGGTGAGCTGACAGGCACCCAAGGATGGCGCCACTGGAAGTCATCAGGGCGAAGATAGTTGCTTGTAATGGTTGTGAATGCTTTTGCAGCGTCGCTGGTTCCTGCGATTGTAATGAACAGAAATCAGTGGACGCCTCAGTTATGCAGCCCTTCGCCATATTCCGCTTATGTGGTGCTGTTTAGCATTAATCAAGCGGAATATGGGAGACTTCTATTGCTTCACACAAGTGCGCCTCACCAGAGGAATGAACATGTGTTGTCGTTACATAACGTCCGCGCAGTTTTAAATTGCAGGGATTAGTAGGTTTGGTACCTATTATGCTTAATGCGTATGTGTTATATTTGTGCTCAATGTACGCTGGAACTAAAAATAACCAAACCACATGCCACTTTCAAGCGCCGCGTTTTTCACGAAGCATTTCGGCGCACTACCTCCAGTACACTGCTGCCGCGGTGCGCGTATTATATTATTTATATTATTGTTACGTAAAGAAAACGTAATCACGTGACAAAATTAGAAGCGCAAGAATTTTGATGCCTCTGACTTGTTAAGCAGAATGAAACACAGAGATGTTGCTTTCCTTTGCTGTTGCAATTTGTTATTGGACCCCGCAGGTCATCGGAAATTGTTTCCAATTGCTGTTTCAAGTTGTGTCCTAGTATAGACGCCCCCTCCCCCCGCCCCTCCCCCTTTCTTTTAACAAGTACCATGCTGCGTGCCCAAAGCCATATTGTCAGCCTTAGCGCCCACCAAATCCCTGAAGGGTAGCGCTGTGTCTTTGGCGTTGACATTTTTGCAGGCTAGTTGGTGCATTACTGGAAATAGTTTTTTAAACGCAGAAGGACAGCACAGAAAAATCACTGTCCTTTCAAGTTAGATTTTTCCTGTGCTGTCTTTCAGCGCTCAAAAAACCAATACCCTTGACGTAACTGATTGAAAGTGGCGTCTTAACACGGCCCAGAGGGCTGCATGTCAGTGGACAGAGTAAACGGAATTGCTTCCTTGAGGTCGTAACACTACAGTCGGATACAACTCAAGTGCGCAGTGAAGCTCCGCCCACATTCAGGTCGGCCGCACAGAATTCCTGCGCGAAAAAAAGTGAAGCATTGTTAAAGCCTTTCTTTTTACTTAAATACGAATCTAATCACAATTAAAATGATAATCTGTAGGATTAAGATTCCTTGTTAATACAGTTATAAGAACCTAATTTTGTTTGCTGTTGTGATTGGCCAGCGTAGTAACGCAGAACGCCGCGGACCATAGTCCACTGTTTCTAACTACTGTTTTCTTAAGTTATATTCTACTATAATAAAGGCCTCCGATCCGCACCCTTATTTTTTTCTTATCGTTTTGTATCGATAGCTACATTAGGGTAGCATTTCAAGCCTTCACCCTGGCGGCAGCACATGACTGTGGTGGCGGCACGTGACTGTGGCGGCGGCACATGACGGTGGCGGCGCCGCCGTCACGTGTTCTGCTGAGCGCCAAAGGACACCAAATGGAAGCTAGTTCAAATGAAGTATATCAACGCGACGAACGTATGAGCGTCTTCTGTGCTGAACTTTGCCACCTTGGTGGCTAGGTGGAGTCATTCCCGGAACACTTATTCCGAGTTGTGTTCTTCTGCGCTAATTACATACCCGCCGCGTTGGCTCAGTGGTTAGGGCGCTCGGCTACTGATCCGGAGTTCCCGGGTTCGAACCAGACCGCGGCGGCTACGTTTCTATGGAGGCAAAAGGCTAAGGCGCCCGTGTGCTGTTTGATGTCAGTGCAGGTTAAAGGTCCCCAGGTGGTCGAAATTATTCCAGAGCCCTCCACTACAGCGCCTCTTTCTTCCTTTCTTCTTACTCTCCCTCCTTTATCCCTCCCCTCACGGCGCGGTTCAGGTGTCCAACGATACATCAGATACTGCGCCATTTCCTTTTCCCCAAAACCAATTATTATTATTATTATTAGAATGACGCTGCCCTCGCTAATATTGGGCTACAGTAAAAACGAGTTTGCTGAAGGTTGGCACCTTGAATAAGGTGTTTTTTTTCTCGAATACTTTTCAGTAATCTGCGCCGTAAACATCGCACACATCAGAAATATAATTTCACCGCAAACAGTTGCAGACACGCTGTGAACGGCATATCTAGGTACCATAATTATGGATTGAGGTTTATGGAAATTTAACGCCCTAAAACGACCCAGGCTATATGACGGACGCCGCACTGGAGGGCTCCATAAATTAGACTGGGGATGTCGTTATTCCAGTGCGTATTGAAGTACAACGTGGTAAGCTCTTCATAGGGACTGTGCAGCTTTGCTCTGAGAGTACACGCAGCGAAAAAAAATTACCAGTTTTTTGAAGCAGTCAGCATTTTTGCAGCTGTAAAGCAGTGAATACCTATGAAACTATGAAGCAGTCGAGAAAAAGGTGAAGCTGCAACTATCACACCTCACTGTATGGCTGTTACCACTGTATGGCTGTAACACCCATACTTTGCACCCATTTTAGGGGACTGCAGAAGTGCGAGTTATGGAAATTTACCCTTAAGTGCCCATATTTCTTCACAATGAACGCAGCTTACAAAGGTGCCCATACACGCATAATCGAGTGTCCTTTAAATATTCTTATGCACTCAAAATGCTCCATAGACCTCAACAATGGCGCTGCGATACACAGCTATAAATAACATTGGGGCCTTACATTACCATCAACGCAGTACGTTCGATTAACTGCCGCTGGGGAACAAACTGCCTGGAGACGGGCGACCTGTCGGAGCTAAATCCTTTCTGTCCTAACACGAGCTGCGCCGCTAGATGATGCGATCTTTTCTGCACAAAGCGTTCGTCACAGAAAACATTGGTCCCTCTTTAGTGACATATATAAGTGTAGCATGCGTCATTCTTTAAATATATTCCGCTGCCAAGATCGAAATAAAGGCCCTATTTTTAACGAAATGTTTAACGAAGACGGAAATACTAATGCATTTAAGCCCCATTTGTAAGGGCGCAGGGGCCCTGTCAAGCTGTCTTCTGACAAGCTTTTTTGTCCCTGTGCCCTGCATTTCTTTGTATGAAGTGCAAATAAACCTTTGATTTGATTTGATTTATTTAGCAAATTGGATCCCATTTTTCTTTTTTTCAAGTCATGCGTGTTATCTTTCCCCCATCTTCGACTGGCAGCGCCTGCCCAACGCTTCATCACACAGGCATTCCTAAGGCTACCGTCATCATCATACAGCTCTTTAAGGCAATACAGTGCCCTCTGCTAAAAGTCCGATTATCTCTCTTGAGCTGACGGCGTCCAAGCCACTGAGCAAATTATACTGATCGTATTCTTTCGTATCTGAGCACGCCTATACGACCAGACGTGTATAAAAAAAGCATCGCTCCCTATGCTCTAACTCCTGGCTTGTGACATTTTCGGTTTGTGTGGCAGTTAGTTCAGATATGTCATTGTCAAACGTGATGAAAAGTTCGGCTTGTTAGCGTTAAGCAAACTGCATTTTTCTAGTTTTCGTCTTTTCAGACGAAAAAAAGTTGCAGCCCTCGTTCCTACAGTTGTTCCAGTATGTGTTTTTTCCATGCTCTCTGCTACGAATTCCTATGTCTTCATAGACATGAAATTACGTCCGATAGTATATATTTAGTTAAATGCATGTGAGACCGACTGCGAATTAAGTCAAAATTAAAAATGATCTCATGGTGGGAAAGTTGGTAGCATATAGTTTGGCCGCTGGGAGCAGAAGGCTGATTTAGACAAAGCAACTCATTTGGATGCTTGCTTAGAGTGCTCCTCTTGCTACACAATTCTTGTAAATGTGACCTTGGCTGCAGAAGTGATGCTTTTTTTCTAATTTCTTCAAGTGCAAATTTGCATTATATAATGTACGTGGGGTTTAACGAGGATATAACGACGACTTTTCTCGAGCTTTTTTAATCTTCTGGAGCAACATGAAGGCCCAGCCTTCAACTATAAGCAATAAACTTCACTGCAGCAACGATCGCGGTGGAAGAAATCCACGCTTCGCTGATAATTGCATCACGTGACTGAGGTCAGCTTGAATGTTTGGGTCGAGAGTCATCGCTGCGAGGAAAGTCAGCGGCGTGTCATTTTTCCTACACGCGAGCGCGCGCACGCACACACACACACACACACACACACACACACACACACACACACACACACACACACACACACACACACACACACACACACACACACACACACACACACACACACACACACACACACACACACACACACACACACACACACACACACACACACACACACACGCACGCACGCACGCACGCACGCACGCACGCACGCACGCACACACACACACACACACACACACACACACACACACACACACACACACACACACACACACACACACACACACACACACACACACACACACACACACACACACACACACACACACACACACACACACACACACACACACACACGCGCGCGCGCGCGCGCGCGCGCACGCACATCTGACTGAAAGAAACGTAAAAGCCATAAGGGCTGTTCCAGAGCCCCTGGACAACAGTGTACTGGGAAGTAAAGCAAAACTCGAACGCAGTCCCTTGAGCAGAAGCTGCCGTTCAGTCCGCAGCCAACACGCTCACATCACAAGATGATTGCAGTGGCTGTACTTAGTGATGATATTTTTGCTGGCTACTTGCCCTGGGCGACTTCAGGCCAAGGAGTCGTGTATACGCTCTTGGCTAAGAAATAGACCTCATTGTTTTACTTGTGTCTCCTTGTAGTGAAGAGAAAGAACGGTGCCGTCACTCACAGGCGCCTGTGCATTGTGTGTTGTTAGCGAGCGAGCTTGATCGATGGCAGATGCAGCGGAACAATTTTGGCCACTTTTCGCGACGCGACGTGCAGGGTGTTGGGACGCATTATCCATCAGCTATCTTTATTTACACGCCTATCGACGCATTCGTGGCCACGGCTGTTTAGATGTTGCCTTTTTGAATTTAAAAAACAGCCTCACATTGTATCCTTCCACCCCTCTCACTTTTCCTATACCAATGCAAACGCGTTTGTGTTTTGCATTGTTTCGTTTTGTTTTCAGTTCTTTCGGTCCTACATCAATGACGTTGTCCGTCATATGCATATGTTCATAAACTTGTGTATATTATATATATACATAGCTATACACATACAATTGTATCTAGCCAGTATTTACCTATGTGGCAGAAACTTGAGGGCTAACGAAAAGGCTCCAAGTTAAACTGAGCGCATCGCAGTGAGCTATGGAAAGGAATTGATAGATATAACGGTAAGAGACGGAAAGAGAGCTAAGTGGATAAGAGAACAAGACGGAGCTAATGATAACCTTGTCGAAATCAAGAAGAAATGGCCAAGACAATCGAAGGGCATGACAATCGAAGGAAAGGTATCTAAAGGTCTCCTAAAATGATATCGCGAATTCCGGAACCCTAAAGTACGGATCCTCTTTCTATCTTCTTTCACTCCAACCTTCCTTCATTGCCTCACAGCACCACTTCCTTTCCTCAAAACTAATTTTCATATTTGCATTTTCAAAGAAACTCTGAGGACAACACAGTCCAATTATTGTTACCAGAAAAAAATTGTGTGGTTTTTTCTGGGCACGCTAAGGTTTGTCTGGAAGCAAAGGACGCATGTACGACAGGAAATTAAGCTTAAAAATAATCCCGCCACCCTATACAAGCTCATGACGTCAGTTCTGTAAAGAGGACCTGTTGCCGCCGTTTTGACTTAACTGGCGGTGTAGCCTATAGCCTCTAGAACCGGGGCTAAAAATTGGCGTCGAAGCTAATTAAATTGGTTTTCGGGAAAGGAAATCGCGCAGATTCTGTCTAACATATCTCTGCGGACACTTTAGCCGCGTAGTAAGGGACGGGATAAATGAGGGAGTGAAAGAAGAAAGGAAGAAAGACGCGCCGTAGTGGAGGGCTCCGGAATAATTTCGACCACCTGGATACCTGTGCGCTGACACCATACAGCAGCACATGGGCGCCTTAGCCATTGAAACGCAGCCGCCGCGGCCGGGAGGTGTCGAAGCTTGCATTTCATTCGCAAAATCGGCCGGTGATGGCTACACCGGTATTTATTTTTGTGTATTTAGTGCGTGTGGTCTCTTTGTGATTAAGGCGCGGTACCCTATCGATACGCAGCATCTTCTATATGCCGACGCAAGGACTGAGATGCACTGTTAAGCTTCCATGGAAGAAAAAGCCAACACGGCTACAAAGGAAACATGCAGTCGTTTTCAAACATCAGCAGCTCGAAGGGAAAGATTCGTCCCGCTGTCCGGTCCTTCACAGCTATGCCAGATTTTGCTCAGAACAATTCTGTTTGGTCCAGGACACTCTTCCAAAGCATCGAGCCCTAGAAGAGCTGAGCTCCAGATCGAGGGAAATCTTGTACCCATTAAAAAACCAGTTAGTGCCCGGCTTCACTGGGAATCGAACCCAGCACCTCGCGAATGCAAGGCGGATGCTCTACCACAGGGCCACGCTTCTGGCATCCAGACTGCCAATTAATCTGAATAAATATGTAGCTCAGTCTGATTTGCAGGACGTCTGTAGAACGGATCGAGGGCCTCTAGTGCTCGAAACAATCCTAATGTTCATTCTCTAACAGAATTGCCTAAAGGTAATGGAGTGCATTCCAAGAGAGGATAAGCGTAACAACAGGGAGGGGAGCTGCAGAACGTTTATTGGGCGTGCAAGAAAAATGCAGATTTCCCCTGCCGCGGTGGCTCAGTGGTTCAGGCGTTCATCTATTGAGCCGGAGTGCCCGGATGAGAACCCGACCGCGGTGGCCGCGTTTCGATGGAGGCAAAACGCAAAAGGCGCCCGTGTGCTCTGCGATGCCAGTGCACGGTAAATGTTCTCAGGTGGTCGAAATTATTCTGGAGACCATCACTACGGTACCTCTTTATTGTTTTCTTCTCTATTTCCCTCCTTTATCCCTTCCCTTGCGGCGCGGTTCGGGTGTCCACCGAGATGTGAGACATTTACTGCGTCATTTCCTCTCTTCAAAACAAATTTTAATTTTTTATAAGATTTAGAAGTGGCGAGGATAACTGACTGACTGAAAAACTTTATATTCAAAATATGTACATAGAGCGACTGGAGCGTTCCTTAATTGGCCATTTCTTACAAACGCTACATGGGCTGCTTATTACAGGAGTCCATTCGCTGCTGCTGCTCGGGCTCAACCGACCAGGGCCTTTTGGCTCGCCAGGTCAGAGCAGCCGAGCAGGGCTGCCTCCCAGTCTTCCCGGGTAGGGTTGGGGATAGGGGGGATGGTGCAGGGTTCAGTAGCGTGCCCACAACATGTGGTAAATGTCTGAAGACCTTTCCCTACAGTGCGGCACTCCCCTTTGCACGCAGGGTCGAAATGTTTGATGACTGCCGGGCACAGCTGTGTTTTAGTATAAAGGCGAAAGACTAAGCGTTCCTCCGCCTTGTTGAGGTCCTTGAGGGCTTAGGAAAGATTGCGTGGCCGATTTGGAAATACTGGAAGATTTCCGTGAAGGTACAAGCCGGATTGTGGTCGGAGTCCGCATCGGGGGGGGGGGGGGGGTGAGGCGAGGGCGATGTCCGGAGAGTGAGCGCGCGGCCAGCGGCGCCGGCCGCTTCGTTGCCCTCGATATCCGTGTGCGCGGGAGTCCATACTATTGTGCGGGACGCGGGAGCCCCGAGATAATTGCTACGCTGAAGTATTCGGTATTCCAAATAGGGAATAAAGCCCCGATCGATGTTCCTGCAGGCCCCTCGCGAGTCGATAATGATGACCCGCTAGTCCTGATCGGCGGCGGCGAGCGCGTTTGCCACGTCTTCCTCATGAGTAATGTCTTGTGCTTTGAACGTAAAGCTGTTCACTGCGGTGTTTTGGTGGACGACTGCGGCCGTGTGCCAACCCTGCGGGGATAATGTGGCCGCAGCTGGCACAGTACAGGGTTCAACTGGAGTCGTATAGAACAGTGCGTCGTGCTGCATTTGACATAGGTTGTTGTTGATGATAATGAAGATACAGCACTTTTTTAAGCGAAAAGCTTCATTACGTCAGCTTTTCTAGCCGTCAGCGGGGCCGCAAGTTTGACCTTGAAAGCAGCTAGAAGTCACCGTTGCCGCAAGTTTCACATTGAACGTATGTAGAGGTCGAACCATGAGTAACTGGTGGTAGTCAGGCTTGACACATGACGTGAGCTACAGCACGATACCAGCCGCTGCTACACTTACTCTCTCGACCTTTGACCTCGACCTCTGACCTTCCACCAATCGGGAAAGCGTCTGCCGGCATCGCATGCGCAGGTCATGAAAGTGGGTTCTCTATAAAACGCAGATGCACTTTGATGCGCTCAATGGAACGCTGGGTGTGATCTATGCGACGCCTGCTGTGGAGAGCGCATGGTGAGAAAAATGACGAGCACCACGCTAAGCAACACTAACGTGGCCGGCTTCACATATCTCGGTGGACACCCGAATCGCGCCGTAAGGGAAGCAAAGTAGTAGTAGTAATAGAAGTAGTGGTTTATTAAAATAATATTAAAAAGAAGGATAAGATTTTTGCTAGCCCCGGCATCTGGCATCGATACTGAAGCACCTGAGCTGGGGCAGCGGAACGAAAGGATAGCATGCAGAATAGAGAAATGAAATGAAAGGTGACAGGAAGAGAGCATGGGGGGAGAGGGAATATACACAAACTATTTACACATTAAGAAATGTGTACAGGTTGCACGTGTAATTAGTTCATGATGAATTAAGGTTGGTTGGTGAAATTATGCCTCTCGTACGTATCTAGGTGGACACCCGAACCGCGCAGTAAGGGAAGAAAATTGAAATGAAATAAAAATTGCTTTGTGGGGAAGGAGATTGCGCAGTATCTGACATCTAGGCGGACACTTAACCGCGCAGTAAGGAAAAGGATAAAGGAGGGAGTTAAAAAATAAAAGAGGCGGCATATTGGAGGACTTCGGATTAATTTTGACCGCCTGGAGATCTTTAATGGGCACTGACATCGTACAGGACACGGGCGCCTTTGCTTTTCGCCTCCTTCAAAACGCTGCCGCCGCGGTCGAGTTCGAACCTGGGTACTCCAGATCAGTAGTCGAGTGCGCTAACCACTGAGCCACCGCGGTGGGTAGAAAGTGAGAGAGAGTAAACTTTATTGTTCCAATTGAGAGGTTTGGTTGCGTGCCCGGAGACTGCCGATGTCTTCCAGGCTGAGCGTGGTTGGCGCCCCTAGTCCAAGGCACCACTGTCCCTGGCCATCCGGCATGCGTGGCTCACTAGGTAACTTTGGACCTTAAGCTGGCCGCTGGTTAGCCGGTCCTCCCACTGCTCCGCATTTGGGTCTTTATTATTTCGGAATGCTACATTGTGTGTACATTCCCATGTGATATGATATAACGTGGGGGTTGCCCCGCACCACGGACATGTATCCCTATACTGCTCTGGATACATCTTATGTAGGACATGAAGGTTGTAGAAGGTCCCTGTTTGGAGTCTTCTCCAGCATGTCGCCTAGTATTGTGTTAGCTGAGGGTGTGGCTGGGGGTATTTGCGCCTTCTGCCTTTAATGAGGTTGAGGATAGCTGCGTACGTGAGCTCCACCGTCATCCCCGGGCCGTCCGAGGCATTTGACGCACCAGCTCGGGTAGTGAGCTCGCGAGCTAGCTTGTCTGCCTTCAGATTGCCTTTGATTCCGGCGTGTCCTGGTAACCAGTAGATCCTATGTTGGATATTTTCATTTGTTCGCTTCGTTTTCAAGAGTATCTTTAGTGCTTTCTTATTGATTCTTCCTGCCATGTAGCGTCTGCACGCTTCCTGGGAGTCAGTTAAGATTGTGAGAGATTTGTTGGTGCGATAGCCCTCGGCTGCCGCTAGGGCTACGGCTATCTCCTCTGCCTCAGCTATCGTTCCATCTCTCGTGGATGCACCGCTGATGAGGTCACCTTCCTTCGTTGTTACAACCGAAACTGTTTTCTTGATGCTTTGGCTGCGATTCCATGGATGCAGTGTGGAGTCAGTGTACACTACTCGATCTTGTGTGGCTATCTTCGTTTCTACATATTTAGCCCTTGCCTGTCTTCTTGCTGCGTGGAGGTTTGGATCCATATTCCTGGGTATGGCACTAACATGGAAGGTTCGACGTATTTCATCTGGGAAGTTTTCCGACCTGTCCTCGATGTCCAAGGCTTCTTTATAGTTCAGCCTTCTTAAGAGGGCCCTTCCTGTTGTCGAGTTCCTTAGCCTTTGTATTTGCGACATGAATTGTGCCTTACTAAGCTCATCAAAAGTGTTGTGCAGCCCCAGTTCTGCCAGCTTGTCGTTTGACGTGTTTCTTGGTACGTTCAGAGCTGTTTTGTAGGATGCTTTGATTCGAACCTCCGTATTTTCCTCGCTTTTGAGCATGTTCTGGTATGGTAGTGAGTAGATTATTCTGCTGATGACTAGGCTGTTCACTAGTTTCAGCGTGTCGCACTCCTTCATGCCGTATCTTCTGGATGATACTCTGGTTATCATGCGGCAAACTTGTTCCGTTGATTTTTTAAGGAGGTTTATCGTGTGGTTGCATTTGCCGTTGCTCTGTAGCCACATGCCTAAAATTCGAATAGTCTCCTTTTCCGGGATGGTGTTGTCCTCGAGCTTTATTTCTAGTCTTGCATCCGTTGGTTTCTTTCATATCCTAAGGATTTCCGATTTTTCGGTTGAGCAGGTTAAACCCCTCGTTTTGGTGTATTGCTCAATGCAGGTTGCTGCCTCTTGCAGTTGATGTTCCTTCTGCCCCAGTGATCCCTGGTTCGACCATATAGTTATATCGTCCGCATATATGGCGTGTCCTATGCCCGGGATGTTTTCAAGTTTCCTTGTCAGACCGATCATGCTTAGGTTAAAAAGGATTGGCGATATAACCGATCCCTGCGGTGTGCCTTTATTTTGTGTGTCTATGGTACCGCTTCTTATATCTCCTAAACCTACTGTGGCCGTTCTTTCTGTCAGGAAAGATCTTACATAGTCGTGAATTCTCCTTCCGCAGTTGGTATTGTTGATGCCTTCCATTATAGCCGCGTGGCTAACGTTGTCGAAGGCCCCTTTGATGTCAATTGCCATAATTATGTTTTCTCCTTGCTGCGGGGATTTGGCAATTACCTCTTGTTAGAGTTTTAGCAGGATGTCTTGCGTTGACAGGTTTGCCTTGAACCCAAACATGCTATGGGGATACAACTCATTGTCCTCTAGGTAGTTTTGAATTCTTTTGGTTGCAATTCTTTCATAGAGCTTACCGAGGCAAGATGTGAGTGAAATGGGCCTCAGGTTTTCTATGTGTAGTTTCTTTCCGGGTTTGGGGATCATTACAACCATAGAGTGCTTCCATTCCTTGGGCACCAGTCCTGCCTCCCATTGTTTGTTTAGGTAGGCAGTGAGCTGTTCGACTGCCTCGTCACCCAGGTTGCGGATTAGGGAATTCCTAATTTTGTCTTCTCCAGCTGCTGTGTTTCTTTTGATGGACCTAATTGCAGCGTAGACCTCATCTCTGGAGATCGGTTTGTCTAGCTCCGGGTTTTCTCTGCCTTTGTAGTTTCCTTGATAGGCCGTGGGTTTGTCCTGGGCGTAGCATTTGATGCTGACTGCTTTAAGTAGCTCCTGATCGGTTCCTTCATGCCGGTGGACAAGGCGGTGGATGGCCTTGTTGCATTCCGTCTTTGTTTTGGTAGGACCCATTAGACTCTTTAAAATCCTCCATGTTTTAGTCGTGCTCAGCGTGCCGTTAAGTGAGTTGCTGAACTGTTCCCAGTTTTGCCTTGCTAACTGCATCGCGTATTCCTCCGCCATTGCCGTAATTTCGGCGATTCTTTTCTTTAACTTTCTGTTCCATTTTTGCTTTTTCCATCTTTTCACGAGGCCTCATCTTGCCTCCCACATCCTGATTAGTCTCGAGTCTATCTCTGGTGTAGTCTCAGTTCTATCTATTTCCTTTCTATACAGCTCTTGTGCTTGACTTAGCTGCTGGGTCCACTCCTCAATTGAGGAGATCTCCCCTTTTATCTGTTTACATTTCCTGCGGAAGTTATCCCAATCCGTAATTTTGGCCGCACCTATTTTTCTTGTGATGTATTTGGTCTCTATCGTGGTTCTGATTATGTAGTGGTCGCTTCCTAGGTTCTCTAATAGATTTGTCCACTCTGCCTGTGCTCCTTTTACGAAGGTTAGGTCTGGGCATGTATCTACGCTGACGCTATTGCCAATGCAGGTGGGTTGATTTTCATCTGTGAGGAGGGTGCATCCTGTGAGTTCCGCCGCTTCGTTTACTCTTGCGCCCTTCTTTTCCCCATTATGGTACCCCCATTTTGGGTCTCTCGCATTGAAATCTCCGGCTATAACGAGGATGTTGTCCTTAGCTTTCTTGCTTATTTCTTTAAAGAGTTTGTTGAAATCTCCGTCCTTCTGTCTTGGGGGCTGTATAGGTTGACAATGAAGATGCTTTTTGCTCTCAGCTTACGTTTCGGTATGACTTCTGTTATTGTGTGTTTGAGTTTTGTGTCCGGAATCTCTCCATGATCTATCGTATTTAGCCTTTTGTTGATGAGGGTTGCTATCCTGCCGTTTTCGTGGCATGTGAAATCCTTTAGTGATGGTGGTGTGGCTCCTTTTGATTCCTGCAGTAGGAGGAAGTCCGGTGGCGTTCCTTGTGTGTAAATGAATTGCTGTAGGAGTCCTTGTTTCCTCTTAAATTCTCTGCAGTTCCACTGCCAAACGTTTAATTGGTTTTGTCCAGCCATGATAGTTCGTTACAGGTGCTGCTTGAGTTTTCGGTGTTGAATCTCCTTTCGTTGTATAGCCTGTCTCGGGCTTCACTCGTTCTTGTGTGTGTTCTGAGTTTTTATGTAGCTTCGGATGTACTGTATGTTCTGATCGTGGGCTGCCTGTTTTAGCATTAGTTGCTCTATTTGTTTACTCTATTGTTCTATCTGTTTACTCTGCTGTTCTTGTATCTGCTTAAATTGCTGCATAGCCTGAATTAGTGGTTTTAGCTGTTCTGTTAAATTGAGTTCTATAGGTTGCTGGAGCCTTTATTCTGGGGCTGGGGGTGATTTTTGGGGGCTGCTTTCTTTTAACCTCCTCACCTCCCTTCTGAGCTCTTCTATTTCTCCTAGTAGCTGTTTGTTATTCATTTCCAGTTCCCTGTCTTTTCTTTCCTGCGGAGACAGTGATTTGGGAGGACCCGCTTCCCAGCTCACCTTGGTTTCGTTGGTTTTCTTTTGCTGCTGTGCCGCGTCTTGTTTTTCCTGTTGTTTCCCTAGAGGTGGGTACGAGTCGTCCCTCTTCTCTCCTCTGGGTTTGCCTTTGGTTCCTTCCTGGGGGCCCTTGCTTCTGCTTCTGCTTCTGGATCTTTCATCGAAGTTGCTGCCGTTGTGGTCTTCTCTTTCCGAGCTGAACCATCTTGGTCTTCGGTTGCGGCTCCTGCTCCTTCTCGACTATCCCATGGTTCTTCCGTTGCTGATGTGTTGCCGTCCTCTCAGCTCCTCTTTAGTTTTCAGTCGTTTCTTGCAGTCGCTGCTGCCTGTGATGTGGGCTTCTCCGCACATCATGCACTTGATCTGGCATTCGTGTTCTATTGCCGGGTTCTTGGTTCCACATTTCCTGCAGGTTCTTGCTTCCGGCGTGGGGCAGACGTCGGAGCGATGCCCCTGCTGGCCGCAGACGAAACAACACTGCTTGGTTGGTCTATACGGATATGTCTTATGCTCCACTGTTTCGAGTATCACCCATTTTGGTATAAAGGGTCCGTCGAAGGTGATGAGAGCTGTTTGGCTTCTCCCCAGAGCTCTTGCGGCCAGTGTTTTCACCCCCTTGGTCTGGACTCGGAGGTTTTCTTCCAGTTCTTTCGGCGTAAGGCCTAATGGTATGCCGTGAATTACTGCTCTTTGACTTCCTCCGGCATTGCTACGTATGTTTGGACGTCGTAGCTTGTGCCCTCGAAGGTCAGCTGATTGATTTTCCTAATGTTGTCTGCTGTTTCTTCTTCCGCTGCGCTGGCTATAATGATATTGGGTCCCGGTCTCAGCCTGGTTAGAAAGCTTCCTCTACTGATCTTCCCGCCGCTTGCCTCGTAAATGGCCTGTGCGACCTGATACGGGTATTTATCTCCCACCTTGGGTCCACCACGTGGTCTCATTATGATTTTGACTTGCTCCCGCGGGAGTGGTGGCAGCGCTTGCGTAGGTTGTCGTTACTCTTTCGCCAGATGTTCTTGTTGTGCCGCAGGCGTTGCTGCGTCGCGTCTGACGTCACCGGCAGCTGCGTTTGCCGGCGCCATCTTGCTATTGTTCTTCCCTTGTAGAGGCTCCCTTGTTTTCGAAATGGCAGCTTCCTTGGCTCCTCGCCTAGCCTGCTTCATGAATCGTTTGGATTGGACTACCTTCCAATACTTGTCTTTCATGCTGTCGTAGGATCCGCTGATATCGGTTCCTTGCTGTACCTCCATGGTTTTGTGGGGGCCTGTGCGTTCCGCCTCCGTGCGTTGCGCATCCTCCAATTCCGCATCGTTGGTGATCTCCATTCCTGATTCTTTCTCTCGATCTTGGGCTGGATCGGATATCGGGTTTCCTGCCGTGGTTTGATTTTGCGTTCGCATCTTCACCCCAGCCATCTCGGGTGTCCGCATGGCCGGTCGACCCTGCGGACGCGGGGCTGCTAGGCCTTGTCTGTAGGCCTAGCTCCCCCGGTCACTCGGCCCGATTTCGCAGACCGATAGAAAAGCCAAAAATTGGCTTACCGGGATGAAAAAGGTTTCCTCGTGACCCTCTTGTCTTGTGGTTTCGATTCCGCCAAAACTATTTGGTGGCCAGGTGAACTGTCCAGTTGAGAAATTGCTTTTTCATGGAGCCCATGCACCGCACGTCCGCTCCGCGTGGCGATCGCAGCGCCCCAATAAATCCGCCTTGGCGCCCCGTAGAAAGTGAAATGAAAGTTTGTTTTTCAGGAAAGGAAATTACGCCTGTCTCACATATCTCGGTTGACACCCGAACCGCGGCGTAAGCGAAGGATAATGAAAGTGTTTTAAGAAAAGGAAATGACGCCTCTCTCACACTGGGCCACTTCCCTTTGCCCCCAACACCAATTCTTGTTTCAATTGCGCTTCCTGAAATTATCTGTGGGGTTAGGCACTCCTTTGGAACCGGATTTGGTTCCATATCTCCGCATATAACGACCAATTATACAGTTGCGAAATCCAGCAAAGCTATATTAAATAATACTGTCTTGTGTGAGCGCCTTTAATGTCGTTTCGAAGAAACCAATATGTTTTACAAATAAAATTCCTACTATTCTGCCTGGCAGTATAGCTATCTACGGAAATCGACATAAAAATAAGAATAATAAAACAGTTGGTTTGTGGAGAAAGAAAATAGCGCAGTATGTGTCTCACATATTGGTGGACGCCTGAACCGCGCCTTAAGGGAAGACATAAAGGAGGGAGTAAAATAAGGAAGGATGAAAGAGATGCCCTAGTGGAGGGCTTTCTTAAAGATCCCCAGGTGGTCGAAATTATTCCGGAGACCTCTACTACGGCACCCTTTCTTCCTTTCTTCTCTTATTCCCTCCTTTAATTGCCCCTGCTCATACAGCGGGGTTCGGATGTCTGCCGATATGTGAGACAGATACTGCGCCATTTCCTTTGCCCAAAAACCAATTTAATAGCGCTACCTGTATCTTTTAAAACACAGAAATGTTCTCTAGCATAGCAAAGAGGAGCTGTGTGATTCTATCTCCAGAACAAAATCGACGTTTTTTCGATCGATCAACGGGGCGTTCATTCCAGCAACGGAGCTCGCGCTCTGTGTGGTGAGCTGCACTAGTTCTGTGGCTCGGCGCGTGATTTACCCCCCCCCCCCCCCCGTCAACTATATATTAATGTCCTGCATCTATCTAGACCCCCTCTGTGCCACCTGCAGATAATTCGTTAAAACATGACGTAGAAAACTTACATCTTTATCTTTATTATAGAAATCACCTTTATTATACACAAGAACAGGCACGTGCACGTTTATCGAAAATGAGAGAGAATGTTTACGACACTCGTATACAGTACGGCAGCAGATTTTTTTTTCTCATGGTCTAACCACAGAACGACAGGAAAACGATAGATGCTTTTTCCTAGGCTCTGAACCTCCAAATTAGTACCTTCACTCTAAAAATTAGCACGAATGAAAAAAACGAACACAACAAACGTTTCACGGCATGGACGTTTGCCTACACTGGCACTCTGAAAAGGAACAAGACAAATGTTCAGAAAGGTGGGCTCGGTGAGCGCAACCAACTTAACCACCGATTTTTGCGATGTGGACGACCGTTTCAGTGTTTTCCAGCCTCCTATTGCTTTAGCGGATCCTGTCATGCTTCGCTTTGGAGCCGTGATTCGGGAATGAACCGGGCTGCTACCATCCATCGACCGACAACCGCCCGCCCCGGCCAACTGTGCCCCCAGATGAGCATAGCTTCCGCCACTCACAGCGACATGGATGGTGCACATCTTCATCAACGACAACAGCTACGCCAGATATGAAAGAGCCATGTGCACCAGCACTGCTTCCGAGGCTCGGTGACTAAACAACGCGCAGCCATCTCATCCACTGACCTTTGCGATGCAAACAACCATCTACGGATTTTGTAACCTGCTGCTGCCGACGTTGGCATGCTTTTCTTTCGGGGGGCTATGTCGGATAGCTCGCTCATATTACTAACATCATATCAGCATCTAATTAAAAGATCGTCTTCCTCAAACGTCAACTTCGTCCTGTTACGCCACGCGAAATAATGCGGGGATAAAACACTTGTAAGAGCAAAATTAGAATATATATCAGCCATCTGAAGCCCGCATCGAGCGTTTTTAGAGCAGCTCGTTCCTTAGAATTTCGCCGTTGTCTGCTACTGCTCGTACTGCTGCTATTGCTGATAGGAATAGGGAAAGGAAAGTGTCGTCCGCAGCACAGACGCTGTCCCTCCCGTCAAGCGCGTGGTTTCATCTCCCCGAAACACAAAGGCACCCGTGTGCTTGTGGTGGTGATAGTGGTTTTATTAAAATTAATTGTAAAAAGGAAGGAAAACATTTTTGCTAGCCTCGGTATCTGCCATCGATACTGAAGCACCTGAGCTGGGGCAGCGGAAATAAAGGATAGCAGTGCGAACTGTCAATTAAAGATGGACGCCTCCACCGTGCCTTGAGGAAGGGGAGGTTATGGTGGGAGTGAAAGAAAAAGAGGTGCCGTAGTGGAGGGCTGCGGAAGAATTACGACCACCTGGGGATCTTTAACGTGCACTGACATCGCACAGCACACGGGCGCCGTTGGCGTTTTGCCTCCGTCGAAATGCAGCCGCCGCGGTAGGGTTCGATTCCGGGTACTCTGGATCACTAGTGGAGCAGCCTAACCACTGAGCCCCCGCGGCGGGTTGGTTAAAGATCCCAGGCGGTCGACATTATTCCGGAGCCCTCCACTACGGCACCTCTTTTTCTCTTCTTTCGCGTCCTTCCTCCCTTCCCTTACAATTCAGGTGTCCACCGAGACATGAGAGACAAATATGGTCATTTCCTTTCCTCAAAACTAATTTTACAACAAAAAAATTGCCTTGAAAACCGCTGCGTTTTTATGGCGGAAAAACGCCAAGGCGCCCGTGTACTGTGCGATTTCAGTGCACGTTAAAAGTCCCCAGGTGGTCGAAATTATTCCGGAGCCCTCCACTACGGCACCTTCCTTCCTTTCTTTTTTCACTACCTCCTTTATCCCTTCCCTTACGGCGCGGTTCAGGTGTCCAACGATATATGAGACAAATACTGCGCCATTTCCTTTCCCAAAAAACCAATTATTATTATTATTATTAAACCAATTTTCGAATCAAAATTTTTACGCAACCATTCATCCTACACTGTTGCGGGCTGTCTCATACAATATCTCGATGCATATAGCATGCCAGATTAAAGGCTAGCTTGCGACAGGTATTCGACCCAAATAACCGGACCTTTGTAGATTCAGCGTTTATGGAATCGGCGATCGCACAGAATGGGTGCCTGAGCGTTTCGCCTCCATCGAAACGCAGCCGCCCCGACAGCGGCGGCGTGCATTTCATGGAGGCGACCCTAAGGCGCCCATATGCTGTGCGATGTCAGTGCACATTAAAGATTCCCAGGTGGTCGAAATAATTCCCGAGGCTCCACTACGGCAGCTCTTTCTTCCTTTCTCCTTTCACTCCCTCCTTTATCCCTTCCCTTAAGGCGCGATTCAGGTGTCAGCTGATATGTGAGACAGATACTGCGCTATTTCCTTTCTCCAAAAATCAATTTTCATTTTCATTTTTTTCGGTGGCACCTCTTAGTTTCAATTCTCAGAGGTCGAACGCTCCCGATGACACGTAATGCTTTTGCCTTCATAGCACGTAAGCGGTCTTAAGCGTCCTCTGGGCGGAGCGGACGCGCTTCACATGGGCTCTGTGAATTTCCTGCTTTATTCAACCAATTACCGTTCACAGGACCCGAAATTTCTACCTCAGGCTTTCGTGAACTCGCAAGGGACCTTTACGAGGAATTGTTCGCCCGTGAGTACGCTGTATTTTGCCCAAGCAGCTTACGAAAACCTCTGCGGCGGAGTCGCCGCACTAAGCCTAATTCCCCTTGGCGGCGCATGGAGGAGCGGAGCGGCGTTCCATATGAACGCCGCCTAGGCGGCGCACGGCGGAGCGGCGTTCCACGTTAACACATCTATGGCCGACGCTGCTGCCTTGCCATCCAGCCACAGCGTGTCATGCTCGCTGCCGACGGCACGGGAGGGAGTCCACCAACTTGCCGACATGGAAACTCAGGACTCCACACCCGGAATTTCTAACACCCACGCACCGGAGGACGGCCTACCGCACGGGACGCAGCAGAAAGACCCGTACTCCCACTCGTTTTCCAACTGGACGACACAATACAAAACTGAAGCCTACCCGAAGGCCACGCCATGGTTCAGGATCATCGACGCACGAAAAAAAAAACGATTCGAACCTATAGCGGAGGCAGATGCACACAAACCTGCGGAAATTTCACGACCCGCTCGCCGCGTCAAATTACCGAGGCTGCCGCATGATGATTACAACATAGTGATACGTCTACGCGGAGGGGTGACGCTGCATAACAACTCCGGGTAGCTCACAACTTGCTGCTTTGCAATTCAAGCTCAGCCGCCAATTAACACACGACGCCAGGGTCAGAGTCAAGCCGGACCAAAATATCCCTATTCTGAGCACCCCGGATCCGGGACTCACTGAACAGATATGCAACATCCAGGCAATCAATCTAGGAGAAAAGGAATATTCAATGAATGCCTATGCAGCAGTACCAGACAACTCATGTAAAGGCATTATTACCGGCGCCTTACCGATACCAACTGAAGAGCAATTGATAAACTGCACGGAAACATATCCCCAACAAATAAACATCATTCAAGCGAGGCCTTTCGGCACAAAGGGGGCATGTCTATATATATTTGAAGGCAAAACAGTACCACGGTTTGTCTACCTCAGCGGCATAGAATACAGGTGCAAACCTTTCCGACCAGTGATGCAGATCTGCGGACGGTGCCTAAAAACAAGACACCGAGCTGACTTTGCCCCACTCCACAGGAGAAAAGGCGCTACAATTGCGGAATACGCAATCCTCCACCAGGACATGCCGATTGCAAAAAGCACTGCATCGCCTGTGACACATCCAACCACTCCACCATTGACACGAACTGTAAGGCAAGACAGGAGAATTACAGCAAAAGAAGGAAAAAGACCGGCAAAGCTGATGAAGCCACAATCCGACGCCATCCTGGTGGAGAAATTGCCGCACAGAGCACTCTTTTAGAAGCGCAGGACCAAAAGACTGAGAAGAAGCAAAAGACTGCGCTCAAGCTCAAGACTGAGCAGGAGCACCACACCGAGCATCGCCCCAGGAATGAGCATCGGTCCAAATTAAACCAAACCCAAGTCCACCGGCCTGGAGAACAGCAAAGGTATAGCAACAGGACAACACTGCCCATGAAAGTGAATCAGACCAACGGTAGAAGCAAGGCACCCATCGTCCACCCGAAGAAACCTTGGAACCAAAGCACAGAAGAACTGCCACCCCTCCCACCGCTGAGGAAGAACCCAGTGGTCACCACGGCCGCCCAGGCACCTTTGAAGCTGGCCATGGAGACCGAGAACCTGGAACCGTCGCACGAACAAGATAACAAAATCTAGACGGAAAATCACAGTGTGGGCACAGTGAACGCCGCACATAAAGCTTTGAAGCCTAGTGGTACCAAGACGGACGCCATCGCGCCGCGGGCTTCTACCTCGAAAGCCACTGAATCCGTAGTCCTCATCCAGGAGATTAGGGAGGCGTAATCACTCCGGAACGCTACACCTCAGAACGGAGCCGGGCCTGCAAAAAAGGGTGTTTTCGATCCAAGCAGCCTCGCCTAGTACCCCTTATCCAACCCCTAACCCCTCTATTACACTTAAGAGGCGGTAAAGCAATACATATGTTCCGCTGAATTTCGTTCAGAAATCACTAGCATAATCAACACTATAACTGCTGAACAACTCGAAGCGATGCAGCAACAGCTCATACAAGCCCAAGCACGGCTGATACAGTCCATGCCGGAAAAGATAGAAGTTACGATCAACACACCCTTGGAAAAACATGAAGCCGGCATCAATAAGCTTTTTGAACTTATACCTCAAGAGGAATTGCCTCGCAAGCAGCGCGCAGGTCAGCCCACTGTCTGTCCTGTTCTAGTATCTCCAGACCAGCCACATGGCACAGAACAATAGCACGCGAAAAGGTTGGTGGCGACGCCAGTCCACTACACCAAAACAAAATTATATGGCAATGGAACTGTCGCAGCATACGCCAAAAACAAGCGCAACTAGCAGCATATATCGCAAACTCCCCCTAATCCTCCCATGTCACCGCTCTGCAAGAGACGGAAACAAATCGCATTCATATCCGCGGTTATCTCACGGCAGCCCTTACGCAAGGTACGGCAATCTTGACACTGGCATCCATGCCGGTGCTAGACCGCACGCCGACAAACACGCCCGCAAGCACGGACACTCAGTATACCGCGATAGAACTCAGCTCACCCGCGCACACATATGGCCTCACTATTCTTAAAATATACAATCCCAAAGATAAAGGCAGAGTTATTCCGGGCATTCTGGGCTCCTTTCGTTCCTCAAAGCTCCATGTGGTCGGCGATTCTAATGCCCGTCACACGCACTAGGTATACACCTCGGATACCCCCAAAGGTAACCTCATTTATACCACAATGGCTGATTCAACCTTCGCCTGATCACAAACCTCACCGTACTCACTCGCATTGGCACAAGTGTCACCCGCGACACGACACCCGATCTCACATTGGCCACACCGAACATAATCGTTAAATCTCACACGGTGCTCCAAAACAGCCTTGAGAGTGACCACTTTCCACTCTCCACTACTATTGCTTACGATTCTTAAATTTTCAGCCCTTGTTCACAGCTCCTCACTGACTGGGATAAATGGCGCTCATACTTGACAGCTGATTCTACCGAACCCCGTACTGTCACCGACTGGACAGGCCGTCTGGTGGAGGCTATCCAGGCGAACAGCAAACGCATTAAAAACACCCCGGCGGCACCGCTGGTTGACCCGCACCTGGCTCATCTATGGGACGCCCGACAGGGACTTCTCAAGCGCTGGCGTCACCAGCGACACAATCGTAAATCGAGTCTCCGCATAGCCGCTCTCGAGAACTCGTGAGGCAGAAGAATACGCGAACACCTTAGCCTGCTCAAACTGGGCAAATTTTCTTAACGACCTCAAGGGTACATTAAGCACTAAACGCACTTGGTCCCTCCTACGAGCTCTCTTAGATCCAAAAATCACTAAATCTGAGACACAAGTAAGCACACGTCTAATACAACTAGAGCTTCAAAAAGGACACGGATGTAATCGGCCAACAGCGGGGCACTTATACACCCCATCCCATCAGTCAGCAGATCCACCCAATCAACCTCCACCTAACCCGGAACTTGATGCCGACATTACCTTAACCCAAGTCCGCCGAGCACTCTAATATTCACCTCTCTACGGCGCCTGGGCCGGATGGCATAACTTACAAGGCACTACTCAATCTGGACGAAGTCTCGCTTCAGGAACTCACGGAGCTCTTTAATAACCACTGGCCCGCTGGGACGCTCCCGTCAGCCTGGACCCATGCCAGCATGCGATTTATACCCAAACCGGGCAAGCCCATCACCCTTCAAAATTTTCGCCCCATCTCCTTAACGAGTTGTGTCGGCAGGCTCTTCTAGCATGTTATTCTCAATCGCCTGCAACCGTTCCTAGAAACAACAGGCTTCCTCTCCAACGTTCAATTTGGCTGCCGTCCAAAGATCTCGGCGCAAGACGTACTTCTCGCCCTTAAAGAGTCTCAATTACACCAAGCGCCGTACAGCCGCTACGCGAGCCATACTGGCCCTGGCTATTCATAAGGCTTTCGACACTATAAGCCATGACCATATCCTGACGACATTAGCCACCACCGGCTGTGGCACCCACATATGGCAATACGTTCGGGCATTTCTTCAGGGACGCACGGCAAAACTTTCTTGGGGATGTCGCCTCTCAGCCTTTGCGGTTTGAAAGTTTATTGAAAAAGATACATAGGTAAGATGTACATAAATTGATTATTACAGAAGGAGGTCCCAAAGTGGAAACTGTCAGGGGGACCTCCTGTAATTAATTGCATATTTGAAATAGGATAAATATATGGCAGATAGCAATTACATAGCGGAACACAGGTGCAATGAAAAGTAAGATCTGAAATAACGGTTTAGTCATGCTAAATTTTAAAAACACATTTTGCAAACACAAAAAGACAACATAGAACAAGCACTCAGGTAATAGAAGTCGTACACAATACTAACAGGTTTCACTGGCGTGGAAATTGAAGGCAATTATGCAGTATATAGTTTTTCAAGTTTTTATGGAATTGTGTTTCGGTACGGAATGATTTGATGGTTGCGGGTAGCGAGTTCCAGACAGTGATTGCTGAAAATAGAGCGGACTGTTTGCCATAATTAGTTTGCCTTGACCTAACCTAACCTAACCGGGGAACCTCACAAGGGGCGGTCCTATCACCTTTACGTTTTAACACTGCCCTAGCGCCACTGGCAAAGGCCCTTGCTGCTCTCCAAGGGCTCCACAGAGCCATATACGCAGATGATATAACCCTCTGGACAACGGGAGGATCCACTAAACAGCTCAGAATATACTGCAATCTGCCATAAACATCACCACCACCCAATTAGCAAACACAGGCCTCCGTTGCTCTCCAAATAAATCGGAACCCTTGCAGCTGAAACCCCCGCCCACTGAACCCCCCCCCCCCCCTATTGAACTGCACATGTATGGGAATCCAGTACCCATTGTGTGTCAGGTGAAGATTCTCGGCCTTCTCATTAACAACACACTCGATGCTACCCCCACCCTTCAGCTCTTGCAAAGACCGACCAAACAGCTGGCTGCACTAATCAAACGGGTGGCTGCACTAATCAAGTGTGTGGCTGCACGCAATCATGGGCTGTCTGAACGCGAGACCCTCAATATGACAAATTTATTAATCATCAGCCGCATTATATACAACCTCTCATACCACGTACTCACTCAGCGCCAAATACAACAGGCAGACATCCTAATACGCACGGCTGTCACGTCCGCCCTACGTCTTCCGCGGACGGTTAGCACGAAACGCCTCCTGGCCTGTGGTAGCCACAATACCGTAATCGAACTAATAGAGGCTCAACGCACCAACCAATTAGTCCGCCTCAGTCGCAGGAAAACAGGACAATGTCTACTGCGACAGCTCCGTCTCAATACACCCATTCCAGCCCCAGCAAGTCCTACACCTTACATGATGTCTGCGCATGCAGGATCACATATATCAGAAGCCCCTACCGCGCAATATGAGCGCTAGCCTCCATCAGGGTAGGGAGGCAGGCTCGAGCGAGCTATTACACCAAAACATACAGCAACCGCTCCGATATATGCTTTATGACGACGTGGCAGAAAATTCTAAAGTAGGATTCATCACGGCAGTCACAGCCTATGAAGACGGCACTGTGGGGGCCGCCGCCACTATCCGAACTAATTCGGCTGCAGAGGCGGAAGGAGCCGCCATCGCACTTGCGCTAGCCCACTCCACCATTGACAAAACAACCGAAATTTGCAGAGATTACCAGGCCGCATACCGCCACTACCTAAAGGGCGTGGCGACGCCGTCCACGCACCGTATTCTTGCCACAGCCACCTCTCTTGACCGAACAGGCTACTCTGTCGTAGATCCCTGGACATGCCTCGATCTCCGGTAATGAGCGCGTCCATGCGCTGGCTCGAGAACTCTCCTCCAGGACCCCGGACGATCAGGCACCCAACCCTGCGCAAGAGGCTCCATCGGTCCTTTATACATATCATCAAATCACCGCATTCTACAAATTCAGCCGCATGACATTACCACCATCCCACAGTATTTGTCGCCCTTATCCAGCGCCACATGGCGACAATTACAGAGGGGCTGCTTTACTTCACCCTACCGTCTCTCATGCTTTCACTCCACCTTTCCTTCTCATTGTAACGCCTGTGGCGTGCCCCGATCCGAACTCTCCACAACCTTTGGGAATGTCCTTCCCCACAGGCAGCACCCCCAATCCCTAATCCCACTCATTCTTCCTGGGAGGCTGCTTTACGGACCGCTCAGACCGCCAGCCAGAAATGGCTTGTGGATCGGGCCTTATGTGAGGCACAAGCCCGTTGACTCCTGGACCAGTAGCAGACCACCTTTCCTTTTTGTTTTAATAAAAGTTGTTTCTATTCATACATCCAAGTGCGCTATGAATTTTTAAGAGTGTTAGCTCTTATTCATCATGCTTCTCGATTTGTTGGGGTCTGCTACCGCCTCCCTTCTGCGTGAAATTTTCTGTCCGGGGAATTCAAGATGGCGGCCGCCATACTAATCCGATATATCAATCCAATTGGTGATTTATTAGTGACGTCAATATTATATCGAACTGGTGATTGAAAGGTGCGGTCACTGATTTTGTGACGTCATAATTAGCTAGTCACATAACTATGTCTAATCGCTTATAACTCAGTAATTATTGAGGTCATCATAAAATGAATTAGACATTTGGAATCCTCTAGATGATTAGAGCAAGGTAGACATCAATATTAATCATTCAAGTTAATAATTATGGTTTGGCCTAAATATAGTCACCTAAAATAATTAATCGACGACGTCATGATCTAACTAATAGCTTATTCATAACGGGCTCGATGAGTAGAACATGTTAGGCGCCAGTATCGCCTAATTAGGTTAATATTTATATATGGTTAGGCTTAACATGGCGGCCCTGACGTCGGCACTCGGCAGCTCACAAGGCGGGAGGCGCCGGCTCACCGTGAGGTATGCAAATGGAGCCGAATTACGAGGTAATACATCGCAAGGACGATAGATTGCGCTACTAAATAGTTAACACTCATTACTTCAACGTCGGTGGCGGCATAATTTTTGTGCTTCTCTCGTTCTTGAAATTCTATCAAGTAAACTGCTATTCTGGATAACAGCTATATGTGGATTACCAAAAGCAAAATGCGGCGAGTTGGGCTCGCTAAGCAGAAAAGCAATAGGGTAATTGCTCCCGGGTTCGAACTCGACCACGGCGGTTGCGTTTTCGATGGAGACGATACGCTGGGCGCCCGTGTGCTGTGCGATGTCAGTGCAGTAGAAGGCGCGTTGTCCGGACCCCGTAGAGAATCTGTTACGGGTCCAATTGCACATATTTTGGGAAATGTGGCGGAGAGTTTGAAGGACGCTTCACTCCCGCCACCGGTAGGCCCGGTGTTGCACTATCTCCGGGATCGGCCTTGTCTTTAGCGCGTCTTTACTATACTGTCTTTCTATCCCATCTTTCAACTCTCCTACTATCTGCACGAGGGAGCGATTGTAGCTCGGCTTGAGCCTGTGAGCAGGCCTGTGCACTTTCCTTTTCTTTCTTCCTTGCAACAACAGACAGGCAGATGTCAGTACACGTTAAAGATCTCCAGGTGGTCGAAATTATTCCGGAGCCCCTCTTCCTTCTTTCTTTTACTCGTTCCTTTATCCCTTCTCTTAGGGTGTGGTTCAGGTGTCGCCGCTATGTGAGACAGATACTGCGCCATTTACTTTCCCCAAAAAACAATTTTCATTTAAATTGGTGAAGCAGAAGTATAGAAATGATTATAAACACCTACTCGCGTATTTTACGAGGATATCAAACCACGAATGCGATTTCGCATGCAGCCAGCCGCAGTGCTACAGCCTCAATATCGTGCATAAACTCGTACATTGCGCTCGGGGACAATCGTTGAACGCATTTATTAGAAATTGATGTGTAGTCGGTGCAGGTGAAGTTGTAGTGGGGCAAGATGGGCTGGCATTGAAGAACTTACTGAAAACAGATGGCTTTGTTGATGCCGGATATGTCCGCAAAATGTGTCGCCGGAAGTTGCTCCCCTGCGACATCACTGGGGTCCTCGTTCACCAATTCTGATAGTGATAGTTGGCGATAGCTATGATGATGATAGTTATCGGTAGTGATAAATGGTATATTGATGATGACTGTTATGATGGCAGGGATGATAGGGATGATATGGATGATAGGGATGAAGATGATAGGGATGAAGATAGTAATGATGATGATAACGATAGGAAAAATTAAGGTCGTGGGTTCGAGTAGCGCGAACGCCGTAGGTTTGTGTCCCGCAGAGGGCGGGGGTTCGAGTCCCGTTCATGTCATGGGTAATGTAAAAGGGAGAGAGAGAGAAAACAAAGGCAGACTTTCGCATTTCCGTCCTTACGCAAAGAAGTAATTATATAATTGGTTTTTGGGGAAAGAAAATGGCGCAGTATCTGTTTCATATCGTTGGACACCTGAACCACACCGTAAGGGAAGGGATAAAGGAGGGAGTGAAAGAAGAAAGGAAGAGAGAGGTGCCGTAGTGAAGGGCTCCGGCATAATTTTGACCACCTGGGGATCTTTAACGTGTACTGACATCGCACAGCACACGGGCGCCTTAGCGTTTTGCCTCCATAAAGACGGAGACGCCACGGTCAGGTTCAAGCCCCGGGAACTCCGGATCAGTAGTCGAGCGACCTAACCACTGAGCCACCGCGGAGAATAGAGAAGTAATTGTAAAATTGGTTTTTGGGAAAGGAAATGGCACAGTATTTGTCTCAGATCGGCGGACGCCTGAACCCCCGCTGTGGGTAAGGGAAGGGATAAAGGAGGGAGTACAAAAATAAAGGAAGAAAGAGGTACCGTAGTGGAGGGCTCCAGAATAATTTCGACCACCCGGGTATCTTCAACATCCACTGACATCGCACAGCACAAGAAGGGGAGAGAGACCGCTAGGGGGCCGGCGAGTGCGAACGCGCTTCACATCGGCTCTGTACAAACACGGCGATTTCGTCCGAATTTCGACCGACGCAGTGCCCTTCTTCACTGTACCATTTGTAAAGGTGAGCGTTACCATCTGTTCAAATTTGGTGGCTGTCGCCGCCCCCCCCCCCCCCCCTAAGTGGGCCGACGGGCCGAAAACCGCCCTTTGCCGATCAGCTGCTGCACTAGACCTCGCGCCACCGTGCGCTAAGCCTAAGCTGCTTCGACCTCCCCAACATCGACAGTATGAAGGTCCAAGTGATCCCAGAGACCGTCAACCGAAAGGACTATGAATCCAGGGATTGGAACCATATCCTGAGCTTACTCGCCCGTCAGAAAGGAGCACTGAAAATCCAGGACCAGGCGAACGCCACCACCGGCTCACGACTTGCAGATTCCGTACACCAAGCGTCCCAGCTGCGCGCGATGCGTCTCGCGGAGCAAAGTTCTCAACGCCAGCCACTGTTGCCTGAGGATGCCTACAAGAGTGGTTCGTTCAAACTGTGGACTTACCTTAAGCGGCCTTCAACCGCGCCAGCTTCGGCTGGCCCTGATAACTGCAGCCAAGGACCTCCAAGGCCCGGACGCCACCAACTTGCGGTCCACCCCTTAAACGACACTTGCACGATGAATACCCCACATCAAGCCGACGCGCTATGCCTGGTCGCCATTAAACCAATCTCCATTCGAACCCAAGCCTACGCCGTCACCACCTACGTCGCCCCTCCCGGATGGTGCAGTAAGAGGAGTAATCACTCACGCCTACTGGGAAGAATCGCCAGCAGAGATTCTGGAAGACCTCATCACGGGCAACCCTGGCGTCCCCGTCATTGATGCACGCCGCATGGGACAGAGCCGTTCAATCCTCATCACCTTCCGGGACGGTCCGGTGCCCCAAACCATCCCCTACGGAGGCGGACTACACAGCTGCACTTTATGTAGAGGACACCTGGACGCTTGCACAAACTGAAGAAAACCAGGGCATCGCGCGGATGTGTGTATCCTTCAGCGCACGCACAACTGTTCAAGATGCGGTATCCCGAACCACCGAAAGGACACCCCGACATACACCCCAGCCTGCATACTCTGTGGAGGTGCTCACATGACGGGTACTAAAGGTTGCAAAGCGAGGGGACGCCACTCAGCGCCAGCTTCACCGCAACAGCACATCTCCCGCACACCGGAGCGAGACGCGGACCGCGCCAGCGTCCTTCGCTCTAGCAAGTCTCGCTCATCGTCTCGTCGCAGCCAGGACCGACAGCCTCCACAACTTTCTGGGCGGACAGAATAGCAGGCAACAGACTAAACGCTACCAGCAAGAACTCAACCCCCCGCCCACACAGGTGGACCCCTATGACCGAGAGCTCCAGGTCCTGCGAAAGTAGGTGAGTCGTCTTACCTCTCTCATCAAGACCCCCACCTTCACCCCTCTACTACTTCCGCTAATCTACCCTCCCTGCTACCTCAAACACCCACCGAAAACATGAAACAATCGGACTCCCAAACCCCCAAATCACCCCCACCCAAGAAAAAACGCACAACAGCAACCACCCGTTACCCAGACAGACCTTCAATCCCTTGAGGTCCGCATAGACGACAAACTCGCCGAAATGAACGCGCGTCTAGAGGCAAAATTCAATCACTTCATCGACCACCTGTCCCAATGCTTCGAGCAGCAAACTGAAGCGGCATTTACGCGCATGGTTCACACACTTGAGATGAGCCTTGCACGGTACTACACTCGCCTCCAAACAGTAGAGCAAACCCTTCCCTCGCTCTACCTACCCAATCCCCCATCAATCCCGCCCACCTACCCCACAGACCCCCTACCCAACCCACCTACCCTCACCCCACCTAAGCTAGAGTATGGCGGGGCGACCACCTAATTCCTTATCAATTCCGCAATGGAACTGCCACCGCTTCCGTGGCAAGGGCGCACCCCTCCAACTCCTCCTCCCCACACTTCCCACGCCCCACATCCTCTTCCTTCAGGACACATGCCCCTGCCACACTTCCCAGCTACAAATCTGCTCACTCGGACGCAACATTCGAATACACCCAGAACTTCCACACTCATACATCGCTTCATTGCACACCAAACGCATCAGATCACCCCTGAGACGCCTTGCGTGATCAGAGAAATCATACCAGATGCACACTCCACACCATCTATTTTTATTGCAAATATATACCACCCACCGTCTCATCCGATGGCTTCTTTGGAAACGCTACTGCGCGATCTCTATCGTATTGCAGGCAAGCATCCATTGATTATCCGAGGGGACTTCAACAGCCAGCATACTGACTGGGGCTACCGCACCACCACGGGACGAGGAAGGTGACTGGTCCTTGGTACAAGAGCTCCGCCTCACAATACACAACTTTAACACTCCCACCAGAATTGGCAACAGTGTCAGCGCGGACACCAGCCCGGACTTGGCACTGAGCCGCAACCTTGTGGGTATGACGTGGAACACAACACATCAAACATTAGGTAGCGATCATTACATCGTCTCCGTTACACTACCGTACAAAGAACGACCCTTCATCTAACACACATCTCACCAACTGGGATGCAGTCCAGCCGCACGGGCGGGCCTTCCTGATGCTCTCATTACAGACATCCACCAGTGGGTGGCATCACTCATGAACAATGTCTCCGCACACACTCGAACCCTTGACACCACACCACATACGCCCACCCTCGACACTCGCTGGACCACCTATGGGAGGCCCACCATAGCATTCTAGAGCTATGAAAAGGGCAAACGCTCAATCGGATACTTAAGAAGCGGCTAGCCGCACTGCAAATACAAATTACTCCTCACTCTGATGAGCTCTGCCGATCCAACTGATACAAATTTCCGATAGTATGGCTGGCAATCTGTCCTCCGAACGCAGTTGGCAACTCCTCTGTCACTTAATTGACCCCACGCAATCCAAAACAGCCACACAGCACGACGTCGCACGCGTTGTACACAGGGCCGATTTTTCTCCCGACGCACTCAACGACTTACATAGGAAGACACAACTCCCGGTACCACAAACCTCCTGCTCCCCTATGTCGGCACCCCGAACGCCAATCTTGACGCGGAGATTACGGAAGCAGAAGTCAGAACGGCCCTCCTGAGTTTCCGCTCTAACTCCACTCCAGGAGTTGACCGTATCCCCAATAGCATGCTCCGCCATTTGGGTGATCTGTGGAGTGCCCATCTCACGAGGTGCTTCAACACATGCTGGTAGGACGGCACCCTTCCGCAATCCTGGCGTCACGCCAAAATTTTATTCATACCCAAGCCCCACACACTCCTTACACTTGCAAATCTTCGTCCCATCTCACTAACATCTAGCCTGGGCAAGCTTTTGGAGCATGTCGCACTCGCACGACTCACCCAACAATTGACGGAGCACGACCTCTGCCCGCAAAGCATGGTGGGCTTCCGTCCGCACCTGTCGGCACAGGACGCCATGCTCCAGCTCACATAGGATATTTCTGACCACCTCATACCGGTCCACAAAAAGCTGTCCTCGCCTTGGATCTCTCTAAGGCCTTTGATCGCCTAGACCATCAAGCGATCATGGCGGCGCACTCCCCCTTGAACATAGGCGTACGTATGTACACCTATATTCAAGCATTCCTTACTAACCGCACGGCCGAAATTCAATTCGGTCCCCGCGCATTCCGCCCATACACCCTTAGTGGGGTTGGCACCCCCAGGGATCTGTACTCTCGCCTTTCCTCTTCAATGTAACACTCATCCCCTTGGCCCGCTAACTACAAACCATCCCTCACCGTCGGCATACACTCTATGCTGATTATATCAGTCTATGGACCACTCATGGCAGTGATGAAAACATAGAGACTGCTCTGCAGTTGGCAGCTACCCTCACGCAAACTCATATGCGGAGTATCGGACTCTCATGCTCTCCGGAGAAGTCGGAGCTCCTCATACTCTGCCCCGCAACCCGAAACTGCCCCACAGTCCCCATAACCGTGACACTGGAAAACCGGTACATCCCGGAGGTGCACATTCTCAGGGTACTGGGCCTCCACATCAAGAACAACGGGAAAAAACTCTCCCCATCAAGAAACTCAAGCAGACAGCGGTGTCAATATCCTGCCTAATCCGCCGAGATTCTGGACACCACCGGGGCATGAGGAGCATGACCTATGTCGTGTCATTCATGCCTTCGTCCTCAGCCGCTTTCTCTTCAAGCTGCCCTACCTGAAATTCAAGGGCACAGAAATCTCCACCATGGATGCCATGATCCGAACAGCGTTTAAGACAGCACTACACCTACCCCTAAATACCTCAACCAAAAACCTCCTCCAGCTAGGCCTACAAGACACTATAGGTGAAGTTTTCGTGGCCCACCGACAAACACAATACATAGGTCTCGCGAGAACCACCACAGGCAGACACATCCTACCCACCCTCGGTATCAGGATACCTGCCACAGATCCCACAGAGCTCCAGGTACGCCACTATATTCACCGTGAACTACTTATTAAAACTCTCCCCGAAAGCATGCTCCCCACATACCACGAACCCCGCCGCTGGGCTGGCGCACGGGCGATCCACAAACACTATGGTATGAAAGCGGATTCCGTGTGGGTGGATGCCGCATTCACATGTGAGGACGCGGTTGTAGCCATCACGAACTCCTCCCTATAACCGATTGCGAACCTTCATTTATCCCCCTCTGCCACTTCGAGGAGAATGAAGAGACCGATATTGCCCTAGACATCACGCGCACGGAGACCCGGTATATACTATGGGACTCTAAAACTGCCATACTAAGTTTCACCCGCGGAAGAGTTCACGTCCTTGCATTTCGCATACTGAACTCCTTCGCCACACACCTGCCCCGCCACATGGAGCTCATATGGGTGCCTTCCTACTCCGGGAATCCCGGAAACGAGGCTGCCAACGCTTTGGCCCGAGGTTCTCTCAACCGGGCACCGGCGGCCTCCGATCTGGGGTTCTCACGGGAGCGCATGCATTCCTTCAGTGAACTGACGCAGGCCTGCGAAACAGAGCGTAGGCTGTAGCCCCTACCCCATTCCTCCCTTCGACAATCATCACCAGACACTTTGGAGGCGGCTCCAAACACCCACCTTACCCTCCCCTTATAATACGCTCGCGCTATCTCCAAGTCCACAGAAACCCCTCCTGTACCATCTGCCACCACCCCAAAGCAACTCTCGATCATATCCTTTTCCTCTGCCCGACGGATCCTCCTCCGCGGGAACGGGAGCACCTTACCACTTGAGAGGCTTGGGAGACCCTACTGCTTTCCGAGGACCCGGCCAAGCAAACCATCGCCACAGGCCGGGTTCCCAGCGTCATGAGCCTCCGAGACATGAACGTTTGAGTGCAGTGGGGCCGTGCGGGGGCCCAAGGACCTGCGCGTCCTAAACTCCCCTGTGTCTAATAAAGTTTCCACAACCACCACAGCACAAGGGCGCCTTAGCGTTTCGCGTCCATCGAAACGTAGCCGCCGCGGTCTGGTTCGACACACATCTTTAACACCTCGGTGGACAACACAGAGTGGATCAACACTGAGGGCACCCCCGGTAGCGACCACTGCATACTCAACACTGTCATTTACACTCGACCCTTACATCGCCTCCTTGCACAAGCCAAACTTCCCGACTGTACTAGAATGCTTTCCGCCAGACAATCCCAGTAATTTTCTCTTGGAGCAAGACTACTCCACTTGGGCACACGGTCTGATGCAAACGCTCCAACCCCACGAAAAGCAGATCCAGCTTACGGAGCGTGCATCGGATGTAGATAACCAACTGATGCACCTGGAAGCTCGCCGCAGCCTCATTAAACGATGGGTGCGGCAGAAACACAATCGTACACTCCGCCCTCGCATCTCTGCCCTCACCCAGAAAGCTGCCGAGTATGCTGCCCAGCTCGCTGATAATGATTGGGTAGATATGCAACATCGCAGCAAGACAGATACCGAAGAAAAGGAAAATATGCAGCGCAAAAAACGCATGGACGAAAGACAAACACAGCGCTGGCATGTCGCTGAATGTCGGGCCGCAACAACTGGCGGCTCTTTAGGAGTTTCATAGACCCTACACAAACACGCTCGGAAACCAAGAAACACCTCACTCGCGCGATACACAATATTCAAGGAAACAGAGCACCTAGCGAACGTCTTACGCTCACAATACCTCAATCAGGATCAAGATCCGTGCGGACAGGATTATTCATATGCACGCAGCGATTATTCGGAACTGGATCAGATTTTTCGGCTTCACGACCTTCGCGCGGCTCTGGCCAAAACGCGCAGAGGCACGGCGCCGGGAGGGATAAGGTCACAGTCAAACTGTTGCCAAACCTTCCCGATCGGGCATACGAAAGGCTACTTGAATATATCAACGCCATTTGGACCATAGACACTTGACTATCACTCGATTGGAAGACGTCATTTGAAGGCATACGAAAGCCTACTTGAATATATCAACGCCATTTGGACCGTGGACACTGCATTGTCACCCGATTGGAAGACATCATTGATAACCTTCATCCCGAAGGCGGGGAATCCGGTAAACGCAGACTACCTCCAGGCCATCTCCCTCACTTCATGCGTAGGGTGGCGGTTCTGCTCGGCTGCCAGGAACTATCGGCCTAACAAACTCTGGTTCAGTGGACCTGCATGCACCGCTGTCAGAACCAACGGGGTCCCGGAATGAGGGACTCCGCCTTGTATTGCAAGGGGCGAGACCCACTAGGGGCCTCTCCCCGAGCACCTCTCTGTATATATAGCTAAATAAATGCTTTTCACCGCCAACACCACGAGACACAAGTGCGATCGTGCAATTTTGAAAAAAACAGTCGCAAAAGACCAGGGACAAGAGAAGGAGAGTTCACGCCACAACGACTCTTCAACTTACTACCAATCAACTGGCGCGCATTTCAACCCTTCTGCAATTTTGAATAGCGTCATCAAATTCTAAATGTATCTATTAACGCGATAGTGCTAAGGGCACATGTTCGCCATAAACCGTGGCGGTGTCGGTACGGAATTCCCATTGGTCGACGACGATGTGACAACGCAACCACATGACCTTTCACGAGTAATTGGAACACCCCACAAAGATCGCAAAGTACAGCAGTGGAGACGTCACTCTTCAATTCATCATTGGTCTGCAGGGTGGTGACATCCCTCCATCGCCCTAGGGAGCACATTTGAAGAAATAAAATTAGGCGGTGTTTAACTCCGTTTAAAAAGATGTGAGAAGTGCGAAAGTGCGGTGACGTAAATAGTGACGCTACAAGTGACACCATAGCAACGAAATGGTGCAAATCTCGAAGGCAGTTTTGTGAAGATGCGAAGGCAGTTTTTTGCGGGTGGACGCCACCACCATGTGCAAATGAACTGAGGTGTCTACTGACCCAGCATGCCAGTTATGCGTGTTTTCAACTTTTTCATCGTTGATGCCAATGTACCCGATATACGCCTGCGGTCTAGTATAATTCATACATATCACGGGAGCTCTCATACCACTCCTGGCGCAGTGGTGCAGCAATTGAGCAAAGCGCCACTGCCCCGGCAGGTGGCTGTTTCACAAACACAGCCACCGGTGGGGCTTCTTAGACCCAGGTTGCTCTTCCCGAGCTGCCGTATGGCTAAGGTGCCTCGATGCCAGCGCCAGGTGGAGACAACTTAAGCGACGCCGCCATATTGAGTCAATTTTCCTCTCCCATGTACCGCGAAATGCTCGACTGGTAGCCCAGTGTAGCTCTCGCTGCAAAAGGCCGTTCAAGTTAAAGCACTTTGAAGCGCCCTTACAAACGCTAGTGCCACTGATCCCGTGTGATTCAATATGGCGGCGCCGCTGAAGTTGTCTCCACCCTGGCAGCGCTGGCATCGAGGCACCCTACCTTATGGCTCGTGCGCAGCGCCACAGTGGGAAGGTGGCAAGTGCATTGAATTTGTTTGAATTACTTTCATTGCCACATGTGATATGCCGGGGGGACAGGCAGCTCACAAACCCGTGGACAGGCTGTCATGTGCCGTGGGGGCTAGGTTAATTGTGATGATGTCGCAAGGACACGCGACCTCTCTCGACCAATCAGTAATTTAACTGACACCTGCCACGGTGGGCAGTTTGCTCACTGTCCGTTAAGCAGGCTCTGATGATAATAAGGTCTCATCTCAACTACATCTCAAAAATGTATTTTGAAAACATTTATGGACTCTGAATTTTATATATCGATGCGTTTCGCAGCGTTCTTCTGATGATTTTTTGCACTTCATCCACTATTATTTTCTTTCCCAGCAACAACGGTTAACGCAACGTTTTACCACTATATTACCAGTATTACATGTGTGGAAAGTTTGAGCATGAACATGCCAGTGATTTAGTCGGGATAATAAATATTTAGTTAGATTTTTTTCTGAGCAACGCAACACTTAATATGTGATCTAAAGCAGCTGTTTTAAAGTGACATTTCATTAGGAAACGACAGAGCAGGGAACGGCGCAGCGTGTTTGAAACAAATCCCGCTACCTGATCCATTCAAAAATACGAAACTGTTTTTTATAGAGTCGAAACGCTGTGGGAACAATTCTCTCCAAAACCGCCATCGACGCTGTCATCAACCAAACATGGCCGCTCAGAATCTTGTCTGCTTGAACATGCCAAGTGGTTGAGGTTTTCGCGAGTTCCCCCACCATTACTATAGTGCCTAGAATATCCTACTAGTGTGTCGAGCGGAGCGCTCTCCCAATGGAAGAGGGTGGCTGCGCGCGCGATGCCTTCCAACTTTCGCCGCGAGGGGCGCTGCTCGTCCTATATGCGACCTATATGCGACGTCATTCCGGGCTACATGTTCTGCTAGCCATTGAGAATGAGGGCAACGACTCGGTCTTTCCACCTGGACAGAGCTAGCCGAGCGCTCACTCAGCATGAAGGTGTATACGATATCCTTCACCCGCAATCGGGATGCGTGGAACGCAATCGAATGGCCCCTAGTGGAATAAATTCTCTATCGCAAGTTTCCATGTAGCAACAAATCATGAGTCCGGACCATACTCTTTCGTTGAATCGCAACAACGTAATGCGGCCAACGCATAAAATTTCGTTGTTTATTTCAAGTTGGGTACCTCGCTGTACATAAGGCAGTCAAATGACCTGCTTAAGTCCTTCCGCGGTTCGCCACAAATAATAAACGAACAAAAATTTTGCAAACTGGACCTGGTGGTAGCACATGTCAAACGCTTCTGCGAGCGCTGTTTCAGTCCAAGATTTTCTCCTGGCAATGCCAGGCCGATAAGATTGTCTGCAGTCAGTAGTGTTTTTTTGTTCAAAAGGTGCTCTCAAAGCATTCAGAGATAGGCTTTCGTGGTGAAAAGCGCAGCGCACCAACGCCAGACTTGCCGCACCTAGGCTGCCTCGGCAGCGAACGCGGCGTGGCGGCACCTTAGCGACTGGCAGCGCCACCACGCGGTGGCTGCAGGAAGGCATCACCGCAGCGGCCACGCGAGCGCGCGCCCTCGGCACACTAGCAAGTATATTCTAGGCACTATACCATTACGTTGGGGTCAGCCGGGCCCTCGTATTAGATCCCGATTTTGTGTTGCCCGCCCCTCCCACGTAGCCATGAATGCAGACATCCAATGCTTTATCAGTGGAAAATGTGCCTGGAACAAGCTTCCAGAGAGAGCAAAACGGGTGAGAACGTTAGCTGGTACTACCAAAGCCGCATTTGTTTACGCCGCTTCAGCGACAATTTCAAACTTAATTGCAGGAAAAGAAAAAGAAAACCTTTATCACTGTTACTGCTGTAGTTTTTTTTCACAGCGTATGTTGTATGTGAAGCAGCTTTTCATTCTGCATAGTCATTTCGGATTTTCTTTAGTTGCCAGAAGTCAGAGACTGAGCATGTGAATGCCACAATGACTGGAGCATGCTACTTTCAGCACTGAACGCACATGAAAGAGACTTTATGGCAATGTGGAAGAGCGAAACTTAGTTCGCTTGCAAGCTTTCAGTAATCGCGCTAAATTTCAGTCGTGCGCCGCTCAGGAGCGAAGTTAGCAATTCCTTCAAAGTGCTTGCTTGAAAGCATTTGCTGTGCAGTGCTGGATTTAATGAATTTCACGAACAGCAACTTACCCCAAGCTGGCAGGTATGATCACGAGGGTCAGTACTGTAGACGAAATATAAGAGCAAATATGAACGGGAATATTATGTAAATGACGCCCAACTTGCACAACGTCTTTAAGAAATTACCTTCTACTGTTTCTGGTTTTTGAATTTGAGCCGAATATAGGTTTATTTTCATTTAACTGAAACCAGGTTCATTTTCTCTGCTTAAATCTTTTGTTCATATTGTATGAGGTAGATCTCTTGAAGAAGGCACGATAGCTCTTGATGTTTCAGTTAAGATAAAATGCTGATTCAGTCGTTTTGCTAATTTAAACATGCAATTATGGGAAGAAATAGAGCATACATACTGTTTTACAGTGCTGTCTTCCACCTAGTTGCTTGGAAATTCGGAGGAATGCGAGAATCAGTCTTTCATTACAGCATCAAAAATCATATGCGGTTCAGGGGAACCTTGGTGAGTCATACTCTCTTCATCGTACAGCTTTACTGCTGTGATGGGGCAAGTGTGCACAACTGTTGCAACTATTTTGACCCCGTGTACTGTGCGATGTCAGTGCACGTTAAAGAACCCCTGGGGGTTGAAATTTCCGGAGGCCTTCACTACGGCGTCCCTCATAGCCGGAGTCACTTTAGGACGTTAAAGCCAAATAAACCAATATTTTTACCCCTTCGTGCATGTCATCTGTGGGAAACTGAACGAAGCTTATCATAAGACATGCATGCCTGCCTGTGTGATGTCATGGCTTGACATTTGACACTGAAAATGGAAATAAACGACTGTTGCCCGTTATCAGACACATGAAACACTCTGGCAAAGGCTTTGATAAACCTTGACCCCAACGAGAGCTTTCACTGACATCTGAGCTCCTAAGGCTTTCTTCGAACATTTTTCATGTTAGGCTTTCACTACTTGGTCTCTGTAGGGCGGTGGCCTGTTAACTTGATTGCTAATCTTTGTTGACCGAACAGTCCGTAAAAATGTTGAGAGTCAAGTTTTAACCATCAAACTTATGATGTTTCCAAATGAGGTTTTCTCACTTTTTATTTGACACAAGTCCTTGGAATGATAATGGATTGAAATGAAAAAAAATGTCAATGTTTTGTGAGGTATGAACTTTCTGTGGAAAACGTTTCTACTGAATTTGTATCATATCAGGTGTTATGAACAGCCCGTTGAGTGCAGCGTGCTTCCTTCCCGTCTCTCTTGTTGTCTCCTACCTTCTCTCTCCACGGCGCTGTAAATGTACGGACTGAAATAAACCAGATAGATTGTTTCCTGAATTCGTGCCGTTCGTCGTCTCGATACATGGTGTCAGAGGTGGGATAGGCACTCTTGCCCGCGAGCTGGAGGCCGGTCGAAACTTCAACGCAAGAATGGATAGCATCCGACCACCGGAGCAACAGCGCATCAACGAAGACGGCGGTAAGGGCTGGATCATCTTCAAGCAAAAGTTTGAAATTTTCGGCAAGCCTTTTCGTGCACCGAAAAGCCAAGATCCAAGCGCAGTGGAAACAGCACAGCTTCTAAGCTTGGCAGGTGAAGACGCATTGGAAGTTCTCGATAATTTTACTTTGACACGATGGTTGCCAAGTTCGAGTCGTACTGCGTTGACCAGCAAAACGAACTGCATGAAAGGTACATCTTCCGCACTCGCCTTCAAGCTCAAGGAGAATCCTTCGAGCAGTTTCTGCGAAACCTGAAGAAACAAGTCAGGTACTGCAACTTCGGCAACATGGTCGACGACATGGTGCGTGACCAAATCGTTTTTGGCACGAATTACCGCAAGCTTCGGGAGAAAATGCTAAGGACAACTAGCTGACGCTGTAAAAAGCTGCCACGCTATGCAAGACGGCAGAGACTGCAGCCCGTCAAAGCGAAGTTTGGAACACACGAAAGGATGAGATAGAAGTTGATGCGATTAGTTCGATCAGGCAAACGCTGGAAGTACCGAAGCGTCCTCAACGGGATAACAGATGTATTCGCTGCGGCCGAGTACATGTCTCACGCCGTTGCCCAGCGTATGGAAAAACATACAACACATGCCGGGGGCTCCACCACTTCGCATCTTGTTGCAGATCAAGAAGCGTCAACGATATTCAGCATGAAGACAACTTCGAAGTGCTAAACGTCGCTGTTGGAACCATCGACAACAACCGCGACTGACGGGTCAAGGCGAACATTGGTGGCCGAGAAGTTGTGTTCAAAGTCTACGCCGGCTCACAAGCAAAGTGGCTTGTTGGGCGAGTTGGTTTACCATTTTGAAAATATACCTGCGCTCAAAAGACACGGACTGAAAGATAAAGACACACACACACAGCGCTGGAGCGCAGGTATATTTTCACAAGCAAACTTCGTGCCCTTGTCAGCGTACCGCAAGCTGCGTATTGACGCCGACTGGCGGCACAATCCGATCGTATAATGGTGGGCTCATCAAACACTGCGGCCTGGTTGCAACAAAAGTGCTCGTGGGAGACTGATGCAACCGCTGATTTTTTCGTGGTAAAAAAGAACCACTGATATGCTTGGTTCTCGGGACCGAGGTCTTCACCGCATGACGATGCACTCTGCAGACGACGGAGGGAAGCCTTCAGGAGGGTTGGTGAACTTGAAGGTTTATTTACATAATTACAACAGAACCAGGGAGACCCAAAAGTCAGAGATGGAATGCCGTGAAACCTGCCAAATCGCGGCTTAAATACAGTGGATATTCCCTAGGCACCTAGCTAGAGAAACCTGTGGTTGATCAAGCGTCCAATGGGCAGACACACTCTTCATAGTCTCTTCCCTAACCGCGTGACCGCTCCGCCCCCACAAACACGTCCACAGGCGATAAGGAATCCTGGCGCCTTGAGGTCCTGGAATTGTTTCCGACCGGTTGAGCAGGTTCATAAGGTCGTTGGCTCAGCAGGCGGTGACCCCCCTCCGTGCGAAAGAGGCGTCCTGGAATGTGTTTTCCGACAGGTTGTTCATGTGCACAAGGTCGTTGACTTAGCAGGCGGTGATGCCTTCTGTGGGAAAGAGGCGTCCTGACAGCCCCGGGCATTCCAGAGGGTAAGATGAATCAGCTGGGTCCGCCCCCGCTTTGTCTGGCCGCACGTGCAAGCGAGTGAGGCGGGTTCGGCGCCTTTGTTCGCGTCTTTCTGCCGGTCCTCGTGAGGGCGCAGTTCGGGAGAATTTCCTCATTCCATACTCCGGACGAAGGGATGAGAGGCCTTTTGTCACAGCTCACCATCGCCAGGAGCCGTTCCTAATCCTCTTCTCAGGACGACAGCACCTTTGGGTCAAACATAGTTCGATGGCGCCTGCCGGGCTCGTCTGTTCCCGCTGTCGGGGCCTCCGATCATAACAATCCGTCCGCCGCCAAGAAGACGCCACGAAGTGGTGGCAGGTGGTCGATGCACCACGAATGGGCGTCAGAGTCCCAGTCGGCCTCGTAGTAGTCAGTCCATTTGACCTGCACAGCTGGCAAGGGTCCTCAACGGAGCATTAGCGATTCGATCTGAGCTCAGCTCCTACCTCCGGCTAGGCAGCACGCGGCCAGCCTCAGAACATTGCCAGGTCTTTAATACAGAGCAATATGGCTGCAAATTTTGGATGACTTAACCCTCGCCAACAGCTCACGCCCGGAAGTCTGCTGAACCAAAATTAGTTCCTCTTTGTTTTTCCTTTTTTCGCAAAAGACATGCGTCTGAAATTTGGTAAGAAACTTTTTTTTTCGGCAATGAGGTAGGTACGGAGAAGCAAGAAAAAAAAACAAAAACCAAAAATGATAGAGAGTAGCTTTTCTCGAGCATTAGGGCATTTTATGCCAGATTATGCAGGAACGCTACGACTGAGATCGTCGGCATTCCCGTTTTCCCGCCCTTTTCGGTAGCGGTAGCCCGACTGAGTCACTGGTAGAGGACCGATTACGTCCCCCACCAAACGACGGAAGGGTTCGCTAATCACGGGCACTAGCTTCATCGGAGCCTTCCATAAATCCCCTGGCTTTCCGACACGCTGACAGGTGTCGCAGGACTTACAAACTGCTTGACATCCCTGACGCAGCCAGGTCAATAAAACTCCTGTAGAAGCCTAGCTTTAGTTTTCTTCACTCCAAGGTGGTAAGACCAACCCCCACCATGGCACAATTTAAGGATGCCTGCGCGGTATTTCTGCGGCACCACGAGCTGATCGAACTGGACCCCCTTTGAGTCCTTGTACTCGGCGTTGCATCTGTTCCTGCCGCGAGCCTCTCTGCTCGTCTCAGAAGCATCGCCTCCTGGGTTTGCCCCTGCCTGACCCGTCGTGGGAGTGCCTTCGTTCTTCCTACGATTTACTTCAGCTGCAATCTCGCGAGCCTTCGCACGAGTGAGCGCCTGGACGGTTTGATCGCCGAAACTACGACCCTCTTCCTGGAGCATCTGCTCCGACCGATTTGAAAAGAGGTATGGAAATTTTTCCGGCAGATTCGGTGATACCGCTGCATCCGTTTCCAGAACGCCAAACGGGCCCTCTATTCTAACTCGTGCAATCGGCAAGCACGCGCTATTCTCTTCGGCCACCTGCTTAATCCCTGCACATTCCCCAGTAAAATCAGCTGCTTTCACGTACGTGGGGTGGAGTACGTCCATGGTGGCTGCGGAGTCTCTCAGAACCCGGCACGGTTTTCCATTAACCTGCATGTCTTTCAGGTATGGCTCTAGCAGGCGCATGTTCTCATCGCCCGCCTCCACCAAGGAGAGAACGATTTCCTGCTTCCTGCAAGCGTGGGCGAAGTGACCGGGCTCGTGACAACGGAAACACACTGGTTTCTTTCTGGTTTCAAAAGCCTTATCCCTGTCTTTTTCGGTCGCCCCTTTTGTGGGGTTACTTTATTCTGCTTTGTGGCTTACGGGGGCACGCGCACCCTCTGCTACGCGCTTTGCATAGAACTCTTCGGCCAGCTCTGCTGCACTTTCTAGGGTTTTATTTCCCGGCCTGTCCTGCACCCACACGCGCATTTCTTCCCTAAAATAGCCAAAAAACTGCTCCAGGCAGATCACCTCTATTACTTTATTGTGAGTTCCGTAAGCCTGTTCTCCCTTTAGCCATTCCTTCAGGTCTGCCTTAAGGTTATACGCAAAATCCGGAAATGACTGATTAGGCTGTTTTCTGGCTTCCCTGAAGCGGCGCCGAAAAGCCTCTGCGGACAGGCGATACTTTTTTAGGAGTGCTGCCTTTACTTTAGTATAGTCTGCCGCATCTTCTTTTGCCAGACGAGTGAGTACTTGGGCCGCCTCACATGAAAGAATGGTCAGAAGTTTCTGCGGCCAAGACTCGGTCGGGAACTCGCAACTTTCACATGCCCGCTCAAAGTTCACGAGAAAGAACCCTATGTCCTCTCCAAGTTTGTACGGTTGCAAGAGGTCCTTTATTTTTATTTTGATGCTGCCTGGCTTGCCACTGTGTTCGGCACCTCTAGCCTAGTGCGTTCTGCCTGTGCAGCCTGAGCTATCTGTAGATCGTGCCGTTTTTTCTCGATCGCTCTTTCATAATCTTCGCGCTTCCTCTCGTGCTCTTCGCGCTTCCTTTCGTGCCCCCTTTCCTGCTCTTCGCGCTTCCTTTGTTCATCCTCTCGCTTCTTTTGTTCCCTTTCCTTAATTAGCTCCCAACATTCTACTATCTCCTCCTCGTCCGCACCGAAATCCTCAATTGCCCTAATCAATTCAGGTTTTCTACGGATCGACCCACAATCAATGCCCAATTCCCCGCATACGAGAACTAGGTCTGGTTTGCGCAGCTTCTTCCAGTCCATGACTATTTAAGCAACGGCAAGTCTCTACTCACGTGGTCAGAGGAGCCGCGGCTGCCTCTTATACCAACCTTCGATTACCTAGGCTAAAAATTTTCCAAAGTTGTAAAACCTGGCAATGCTCCAAGAGAAAGACAGCGCACTTACCATACCAGAGTCAGGACCAGGCGCAGACCATCCGACCGCTGCCAACCAGTTCATATGCTTGGTTCTCGGGACCGAGGTCTTCACCGCATGACGATGAACTCTGCAGACGACGGAGGGAAGCCTTCAGGAGGTTTGGTGAACATGAAGGTTTATTTACATATTTACCAGAGAAGCAGGGAGACCAAAAGTCAGAGATGAAGTGCTTCATAATTACAACAGAACCAGGGAGACCCAAAAGTCAGAGATGTAGTGCCGTGAAACCAGCCAAATCGCGGCTTAAATACAGTGGATATTCCCTAGGCACCTAGCTAGGGAAACCGGTGGCTGATCAAGCGTCCAATGGGCAGACACACTCTTCATAGTCTCTTCCCTAACCTCTTGACCGCTCCGCCCCCACAAACACGTGCACAGGCGATAAGAAATCCTGGCGCCTTGAGGTCCTGAAATTGTTTCCGACTGGTTGAGCAGGTTCATAAGGTCGTTGGCTTAGCAGGCGGTGACCCCCCTCCGCGGGAATGAGGCGTCCTGGAATGTGTTTTCCGACGGGTTGATCGTGGGCACAAGGTCGTTGGCTTAGCAGGCGGTGATGCCTTCTGTGGGAAAGAGGCGTCCTGACGGCCCCGGGCATTCCAGAGGGTAAGATGAATCAGCCGTGTCCGCCCCCGCTTTTTCTGGCCGCACGTGCAAGCGAGTGAGGCGGGTTCGGCGCCTTTGTTCGCGTCTTTCTGCCGGTTCACGTGAGGGCGCAGTTCGGGAGAATTTCCGCATTCCATACTCCGGACGAAGGGATGAGAGGCCTTTTGTCACAGCTCACCATCGCCAGGAGCCGTTCCTAATCCTCTAATCCTAAGATAAACAGGCGGTGCAAAGAATGCTTGGCGTTATGAACTACTTCAGCAAATACCTTCCAGCACTAGCTCGGCGAACAGCTGCGTTGTGTTCCCTTATCAAGCAGGACGTGCTCTTCGAGTGGAGCCCTAATCACGAGAGAGACTGGCAGAAAATTTGCATAGCATTGACCGAAGCACCATTCTTGGCAATATTTGACATAACTAAAGAAACGAAAGTTACATCAGACGCCTCACAAGCTGGCGTGGGCTAAGCCCTGCTGGAGCGTCAGGGTGCTGCCTTCAGGCCGGTGGCATATGCGTCACGAGTCTTGACAGAAACCGAACAGCGATATTCGCCAATCTAGAAAGAAGCAGTAGCTCTTGTCTCTGGATACCACAAATTTCACCACTTTGTGTACGGCCGTCCGGTTTTCTTGAAAATTGACCACCGGCCGCTAATAGATATCGCGAAAAAGCAATTAGGGATATGCCGCCCAGAGTTCAGCTTTTCTTTTTGCGACTACTAAAGTACAACTACACACTATCATATGTTCTTGGCAAACAGATGGACCTCGCCGATATGCTGTCAAGGTCGCCTATCCCTGAGGACGCCGCCACGGTGGACACAGATGACGTTGAAGTGTACGACAACAAGATACTGTCGGCAACCGTGAGTGAAAGGACAATGACGCGCCTTCTGCGTGAGACTTCGATGGATCCTTATCTGCAGGGTGTTATCTCTATCGAAAAATCTCATATAGATGCATATGTGTCTCCTATGAATTTATGTGTCTAATATTGGTCATACGAGTTGATATGTGTTCAATATGTGTTTCGTATGGGCTGATATGTGTCCCTCGTATCCCTTTTATGGGCCTATATGTGTCCTTCTATCCCTCGTATCGGCTGATATGTGTCCTTCGTATGCCTCGTATGGGCATATGTGTCCTTCGCATCCCTCGTATTTGCTGATATGTGTCCTTCGTATGCCTTGTATGGGCATATGTGTCCCTCAATGCCTCTATGTGCTGATACATGTCTATGGCATCAGTTGTTTGAGCCAAAATATGGATCTCGTATCACCCGAATGGGCCGATGTGTCTTTCGTATCACTCATTTGAGCCAATATGCAGCTCTCGTATCACTCATATGGATGAACTGCGTCTCTCAGTCAGCTGATATTGTCACGGGCTCGAAGACGACAAAGTTGGCAGTGGCGCGGCACAGAGCGCTCGCGCTAAGCCCACCGCCATTAAATCATTCCATCGCCATCTGTTATGTAGTACTGTCTTCACCTGCTTGCCGTCACGTAACATTTGGAGTGAGGTGCGGAGTTCATCCCCATCCTGGTCCTGAAGCTTCGGCGTCCAGCGTGTGCCGTGGTCGTCGGTCGTGTGTTCCTTCCCGCACCACCCGGTTGTGCCCCAGCCCGCCAGATCAGAACCGACCGTGTCGTTCACCCCAGCCCCGTCCGCTGCCCCGACCAGAAGACACAACTTGACGACGCCGCCGCTACTCAAACCTATGAACCCACCGACCCTAGAAGCCGCCAACATATTCGAACACAGCCCCTGCCCATGCCGTTCGGTGTGTTCATGGGCCTCGGCCGTCGGCTCAAGGTGACCTAGCTAGCTACGGCCCGGAAGCTTCCTGGACCAGCGCTCATCTGATCATCATCTTTTCCTCTTTTTCATCGTGACGGCAAACCCTGCATCTTCTTCTCTTCTGTGTTCATCCGTCCTGTCACGCTCATCATCACGCCCTGCGTTTCGTCTTCACTGCCGGTCTTTCAGTTCGCGCGATCGGGACGATCGCTCGGCAGCCCAGGGTAGTGTCACGGACTCGATGACGACAAAGTGGGCAGTGGTGCGGCACGGAGCTCTCGCGCTAGGCCCACCGCCATTAAATCATTCCATCGCCATCTGTTATGTAGTACTCTTCACCAGCTTGTCGTCACGCAACAATATGTGTGTCTTTAATAAGGCTCGTATGAAATGAAATGAATAACATTTCATCTTGTCTTTCACGCGGTGCACTTGAGCTCATAATTAAAGAACACAGGTGATCAAATTAGATCCCTCTGACGTGGTGGGATGTTAAATCCCAAGTATAGTACCATTTTACGCTGTATCAGCTTAGCACATGAATGGACAAGCATATGGCATTCCAATACTCTCCTGTTTCAAAGCTACATCTCAGCTGAAGCGCACACATTCGAAAAAAAGTTTTAGAACACCCTCAGAAAAAGTAAAATTAAGCCAAGGACACCATCTAAAACATAACAGATAATGAGGCCACAAAACATTGTTTCATGAGATAAATGACTCAAGTAGCTTCCAGTAATAAGGAAGTGACTATACAGATGCAAAAACTTCCCATACATATATCCCAAGCTTGAGAGGTTGAATAATTTGCCTCCTTGTCTATAACATGCTAATGACTGAAAGTGAAAGATATTATTATAAACAAAGCTTCAGATGTCTTTTTTCAGAGGTGTAATTCATTTTTTGATATCGTCCCCCACTTATACTGATGTACTTGCGTCATCGATGCACTATTGTTGTTTACATGCCCTCAGAGAACAATGAGGCTGATGGCCCCAACTGGACACTAAAGGTCTTCAGATGTTTCTTCAGCTACGGAATATCCAGTAGCTACAAGGCACTAGGTCAGAAATATTGGTGGGTGATGCAGGACATCCCGAAATTGCAGCCTTTTCAACACGGCGGTATTGCCACCTAACTTGGTGTCATGTCAAGCATTGTCACGTTAAATGATGGATTTTTTTTGCTACAAACTTTAAGAAAAAGTGCACGGTCCTTCAGCATACTCAAGTTCAAGAATGCCCACAATACCCGTCTGCTTAATGTGACAATCATCACAAAGAAATTCATCCACATGTGCCACGAGCTCAGATGCGAGATGCACACAGTGGGCATCCACTGCACTCCTCGTCTTTCACACTCAACACAGCTGGATCTTGCATGTACGTACATTTTGTACCCGCCTTCTGACTGGAAACATAACATACCCATTACCATAAATTGGACTCGTTCGATGGTGGATAATGACAGGGAGAACACCTTCTGCCACCCAAAATTTGGTTTCGGAAAACTGGTATAACTGTACACTGATGTATACCAACATTTTCCTTGTGACTACTTGAATATCAGTGGTGCCATGTGCAAAATGAAAATATCATGAAAAGTGGTAACATCAAACTTTCTTTTCATTGTAACGTCTTTCCCTTGCATCAGATAATAAATGTGTTACAGACCAGGAGGTAAAATTATACTGATCACCCTTCGCATAAACAGAATCCACCAATACCGTCTGTTTAATGAAACAACCCTACATAATACACAAAAACACTACATATATACTATATCATGGAACAAGAGTAAGAGTTTTGTACACAGACCACACGAACAACACAGCAGCAAGTGACATAAAATATTAGTTACATTTCTCCATATTTACTATACTCAAATACTACTTAAGAATGAAGTGGCAGATGCCTCTCAAAGAACCAGGCATTGTAATGAGCATGGAGGAGGAGGACACAACCAGCAGTGCATGCGAGTTTTGATGATGACGATGAGATGTGAGCCCGTTAACAGGCCAATATGATCCATTAAACGTCTGCGTATGCAAGCCGAGCACATCGAGCACTGCCACAATGAGATTAGCAAAAATGAAAATGACAATCTCTAATGAGCTATTGTAGACGCCATGGTGGAGGGCCCCAGATTAACTTGAACTGCATATGTGCTGACAAAGCACAGCAAAGAGGCGTGTTTTTCACTTCACCTATATCAACATGTGGCTGCTCTCGCCTGGATTTGACTCAGCTTCCTTGGGCATAGACCACAATGGAGTGAATAAATGTCCATCCAAACAACTGCGAGGTGACAACTAAAGAACTGAATATGGACAGGTAATGCAAAAAAGTGGGCCATATATGCCCTCTTCACGGTGTGAACATGCCACCAATTTGAAAACAAACAAAAATAAAAAGACATCAAGTGTCACCTGCTGAAGAAATAAACAGCCTAAACACTAGTACACCTTCATTCACAGAAATGGAGCTACCTGTCACAAGGCAATGGGTGTGGTAGGCATGCAGCAACAGAATTATATAGTGTGCGTCATCCTGATTGACTCAGCTTGTCGTACCTTCCATGAAAACAACTTGCGAAGTGAATTATAGAGAAGCATTTGCCACTTCATTCTTGAGTTGTATTCAACTATAGTTTACATAACACATAAAAGAAAATACTGCTCATCAAAGGGACACTAAGGACATGTCCACATAATTTCTGTTCTTAGTAAAAATATGTTACATTGGCCCTTTCTAACTATTCTATTACTAGGGCCGAATACCCGTTTGTTTTTTTTTTCTTGCAGAAATGAAGAGTTTATTTGAGATATGTCAATAAAAGAATTCCAAAAAGTTCCTATAGTTTGACGAAAGCTATATATTCGGAAAAAAAAACAATCCGGTATACACAGCGAACTGCCTTCAATGATCTTTCCTGACCGAATGCTTCGTCGGATCAAACATCTCTCAGAACACCTCGGATGTTTCAAACTTGTTTACCAATAGACATCGGTTTTGCGACCAATATCAGATATACAATATGCGAGATGTACCCACTGCAGCGGGCCGATCAGGTATATATAGGGCCGCCTACCCATTAGTGTTTTTTTTTCTTGCAGAAATGAAGGGTTTATTTCAGATATGTCAATAAAAGAATTCCAAAACGTTACTATAGTTCGACGAAAGCTATATATTCGGAAAAAAAACAATCTTTACTATAGTTCGACGAAAGCTATATATTCGGAAAAAAAACAATCTGGTAAACACTGCGAACTGCCTTCAAAGATCTTTCCTGACCGAATGCTTCGTCGGATCGAACATCTCTCAGAGCACCTCGGATGTTTCAAACTTGTTTAACAATAGACATCGGCTTTGCGACCAATATCAGATATACAATATGCGAGATATACCCACTCCAGCGGGCCGATCACGTATCTATAGGGCCGCTTACCCGTGAGTGTTTTTTTTTTCTTGCAGAAATGAAGGGTCTATTTGAGACATGTCAATAAAAGAATTCCAAAAAGTTCCTATAGCTCGACGAAAGCTATATATTCGGAAAAAACAATCCGGTATACACTGCGAACTGCCTTCAAAGGTCTTTCCTGACAGAATGCTTCATTGGATCGAACATCTCTCAGAACACTTCGGATGTTTTAAACTTGTTTACCAATAGACATCGGATTTGTGAGCAATATCAGATATACAATATGCGAGATATACCCGCTCCAGCGGGCCGATCACGTATCTATAGGGCCACCTACCAGCGTTCAGGTGGGCTACACTCAAGAACCACGGAACAGGGGGGTGGCAATGGGGAAGGGCGCCTACCCCCCACCATTTTCAGGGGGAAAGTGCCCCCAATCTCTATTTGCTTCTACTTGGATCAGATTTCTGAAAACTGAAACACATATTAGTTCTAGGAATCTTAATTCAAAGCACAGTGGGGCTGCATGAGCTGCTTGGCTTAGTAGCCAGTTGTAAAGCATTTCGTATATGAGTAACCTAAACCGGTCATGTCCCCACAGAATTCGATCGACTATATATCGACCTGACCGTGGACATGATCATGATTAGCAGAATTTAAACAAACTATGCACAGGCTTTTTTAATGGAATTGATCACTCCTCGTGCGTACAGCTTCCCACCTATATGCTCCTCATTTCAATTATTTTATCTTGCCATAAATCTTTGCACCGTTTGTTCGTTCGCACTCACAACCTCCGGCACGCTTCTTTATCATTTTGTTTTGAAATGCGAGGCGTGACCAGACTTATGCCCTTGATCATGGCCACGTGCAAATAATTCCACATTTTTTCCAGATTCTTGCTGCTTTTGGTTCTTTATCTCGAAGGTTCCTTGCCAGCTTTAAATTCAGCACGACCAAGAACTGCATGGCATTCAGGGCGATGACCGCCGAGCACGCATAATTAAGCCTATTGCAGCCGCCGAGTAATTCAGTTCTTAGTGGGCGTGAGTCAGCCCCTTAAACAGTTAATTTTGGAAGCTTTTTCGTTGTCTTCCTGACAGCTGGAGTGTCGTCACCGCAACGTGATACTTTGCGTCAAGCTTTGAACATTGAAAAAATATATACATAAAATATATTATGAAAATAAGCATGAAATAAATAATTAAAATAAGCTCGAAGTCTGCCCTCCCATTAAAAAAAAGAGTTCCGGAGTCCCTGGCAATACTAATTGTCTCGAGCATGGCCCAAACCTTCACCCGCTGCCATTACGACCCGGACGCGACAGCGGTGTGCCAGAGAACACTGCGAAACTATAATTATAGAGCTCTTCGATCACCTGGATCGAGGGCGCGGTTGTGCTACCCAGTTCCGTGTTCTAGCGCACACTAGCAGTTTATTTTTGAGAGCCTCTTCCTCCTCGTACCTTGCACACTTCTGATTTCTTAACATAAATTCTTTCTGTGCATCAATTTACCTATTCAGCAATCTATATTTCCCCCTCTGCTGGTCCTAAGTCGCTGATTTCAGGTCGGTGGCAATATAGTACTTATGATATCTACCACGCACCGTGCCAGAAAATACTTTTTTGCAGCAATTACAGACTTTTCAAGCACTTGCTGCATTTAGGGGAGTTCTATAAAGTGTTTATTTTATCGTAGATAACACAGAAGTTGCTGTTTACAGCGCAGAGAACAGGGAAGGGCCCAGCGTTATGTATGATCAAAAGCCGCGCAACAGGAGCTTTTATATTTCGAAACCGAAACTGAAAAGGTTCTAGCGTCGTCTGACGGCTGGGCCCAGAGTTTATAGGTGCTTCCTCTTTGTCGTAAGCCACACAAAACATTCTGCTTAAAGCACTAAGTAAAAAGCGCAAAGCACAATCAGGCACCGCGCGCCACAATAGCTTCCAGCTTTGAAACCGAAACCGAAGGCGATTTGTCACATAGCGACTACTTTGTGTATTGTAATAGCAATCAAAAATCGCAGAACACTTCAGACATTTAGATTACAGTGGTACCATAAAGCTCATACATGATAGAGCCCATAGAGTTACACTAAGCCACCCTATTCACAATCCATGGGCAGTCACAGGTGCAAGACCGATTAGACGGGCTAGTTGGTTCTGCAGTTGGTTCTGCTTATGTTGGACCAAAGCTCTTTGGCACGGCTTGACACGGACCTCATAACTATTTCTCCTTCAATGTAGTATTTGTAACTTTTCAACTATAAGTATTTCATGGTGTGTAGAGCCCCGCGTCGCCTGCTACTACATGCGGTCAATCAGCAGTCAACTGCATGGCCGGATGCGCTGCACGAGGAGGCTGCACATGGAGTGGTAAAGAGATTATGGTCGGAGACGCACGTTCTGCCGCAGGAAATAAACAGACGAAATTGAACGAATAAAACGTATTTATTATTCTGGTTTGTAACTAAGAGGTCATCATCATCATCGTATGCAGCGCCCTGTGTGGTGCGCGTCGCCAAGCCAATCCAAGTCTGAGGTCGTTTGCGTCCAACGTTTGCGTCATCACTCGTGTCGGTGTGTGTGCTTGATACTGGTATTAGATTGTGTGTTTTGCAGCCACATGTGACATTTCCTCTATGGGTTCTTCAGCTGCGGCGAGCTATGCGTACGTGAAATACTTCGACCGACGGCGCAAAAACTATCGTACACGTCTCTATGTCGTCCTTGTTGCCATTGCGCTACACCTATCTATGATGCCTCACCGACTGGCGTTAGCGACCTGGCGAAAAAAGGACGTCTACTGGCGCGGCGGACAAGATGAGAGGGCATTATATTACGCCCAAGTAATGGAGCTTGAAGGTCAGTTCTGCAGTTACTTCGCTACGTGGTCAGATTTCAGAAGTGCCAAACGTGTGATGCGTGTACGGTCAAGCCTAACGCTTTTAGTAAAGCTTGGTGGCGTTTTACATAAAGTCGATGCACGTGATTTTTTACTGTTGCGAGCACTTGCAGAACGCTTACGATACCACTTCCTTTGTGCTTGCCATCCGAGCACACAGCAGCCCAGCGCACGCTTCCCGAAGAAGGGAAAAACTGCGTGGTCCCGTTGTAGCAGGTCTCGACGTAAGTGTCGCTCTGACCGAAATAATATTTCATGATTTTTTCATGAATTCAAGTAATTGCATGAGGCAGAAAGAAATCGGCTGTGTTCAGATCTTTAATTTTTCGCATCATATGATATTTGGAAAGCAATGAACGCGACACACTTACTGATCCGTTTCAGTAGCTTGCCCTGTGTTTGCTGTCGCTTTCATTATTTTATCTCTCATTTCTTGTGTTCCAGTAACAAAAGCAGAGCTTATCCAGAGGACGTCGAAGAAAAAATCACTGCAATGGACCTTGAAAAGTCTGAGCCAGCAACAGCAATTGCACAGATACATGTATGTACTGAGCGAAGTTTTACTGCGGATGCTTCTGCTACTGCCACTCTCACGCTTAACAGTCGCAATATGTACATTACCTAGCAGCATACTTCAGAGCCAGACAGGCGTCTCTGTCTGTGTGTATAAAATATTTATGGTTGCGGGAAGCAGCCAGGCTCCTTTCAGCAACAGAGAGCTTTGTAGCGGATCCATGAATTGCAGTATTGAGATATTGCTTAAATGCTACCATTGTAAAAGATTGCGTAGGACACTAGAGAACCGCGTGTGGAATGGAAGCACCGTTCTGTTTTTTGTTTTCTCATATATTGTGTGCTTCATGTCAGGTCAAAGGTTCATTTTTCGTATTGCCTCCTCACATTGTTGTCTAAAATATTTATTGTTTGGGGGAGCAGCCAGGCTGCTTTCAGCAACAGAGAGTTTTGTTGCGAGCCCACCGATACGGCGTTGCGGGACAGCGCACTTCTCTTATTGCAGCACGTTGTCTTAGCTTCGGCTTGCAACTCGGCGGCCTGTTTTCTCAGTGCCATGATGCTGGTTAAATATATGTATTGCTGGAAATTTATAAGCCCTGCTATTCTTTGGTTATGCGGCTTACCAACGCGAATCGGGCAACGAGAGACACGGATAGGGCCTCTGATAATTATTATTCACGAGGGGTGACAATTATTATTCACGTGTCCATCGAAAACACCGGTGCCGCGCTGTGGGCTACAACTGCGGTGGGCTCTCTCCGGTCGGGGCGGCTCTTGTCAAGACACGATTAATTACTGGAAGGCACCGTTCCCCTCTTCCCGTTATCTGTCCATCGTCGGTCGCTTCTTGCAGGGAACCAGTCAAAGGGGGAAGGTCATTTGCATCGAGCCGAGCGTGGGAAGAACAGGCTCCTTCCCAGCTAGTCATCCTTTCTTTTTGTGCAGTCGTCGGCCACCTGATGACGCTGTCGAAGTTGCCGCTGCTGTTGCTGCGCCACCGTAGTCATCCCTGTCGATGGGATCTGCACCTTAATCCTCTTCGCCTGGTGTGCATTCCGTTCATAACAGGCCCAATGCGGATGCCACCATAAGCTCCCCATTTGACTTTCAAACAAAAGGGGTGCTGTCTACTCTTGTAGACGGACGGGCAGCCACACAGAACAAGCAGGGATAGAGGACTAAAGCGAGTAGACCAAGCGGAAGGGAGAAACACCTCTGAGAGAGAATGAAAGGAGAGGAGCATGGAAAAGTAGCTAGTTTGCCATATATGTAACTCCAATATAATGTCTTTTATTACAGAATTGTTTGCGGTTGTGTGTTCCGGGGACGGTGCCTCAAAACAACCTAGGTAGAGGACATTTTCAGCCAGAGAGTGGTCGGGGCCCTTTAAGTAGTGGCTGCCGGCTGGCGTGCATGAGTGCTCTGCCAAATTTGTTGTTCAAAAGTTTTATTCTCTACGGAGGTCATTTTCATTTGACAGCTGAAGATGAAGCATAACCTTGCGTGTGCCGATTCGGTCGTTGCCATAAAGCTTGGTGCTCGGGTCTTCTCCCACAAGTGCTTAAAATACCTGAGAAATACTGTATGCATACTTCACCTTGCATTTGACTCATCAAAAAGAAAAATTTCCCAATGTCGATCATCATACCTGCACACACAGTGCGGGGCCGACATGCAAGGCCAGATTGTAATGCCTTTCATTCGAGTGCAAGCTCTGCAGTAAAAGCGATAGCATACAGACACGACGTGCAGCTAAATTTGTACAGTACACGCACTTAAGAAAAATGTTCAACCAGCTGTTATGCACGCTTGTCAAAATTAGGCGGGCATTACTTGCTGGCAGCAATATTGACAGCTGGAGGGCGGCAGACTACAGTTGAGCGGAACATATCTTGATTGTTTTCTGCTTGCAGGCCGCAGGAATTAGTTCACAAACAGAAATTGCAACTACCATAGGTGAGTCAGTATAGGCAGGGTCGATCATTGGAGCCTAAGTAATTAGTGTGTAGTTAACAAATATGCAAAAATCTGAGACTACAGCATGTTGTTTGAGCAGTGCATGCGCAGTTTTTCTCTCCCCCTCATCATCATCAGCCTCACTACACCCACAGGGCAAAAGCCTCTCCCATGTCTTTCCAATTAACGCTGTCCAATTAACCCTCCTATATGGTGTCAAATGCAAGTCTTTAGAGTGCGACTGCCCGTCACATATGCTTTTGAGGAAATCTCCAAGCTTACACCCATTCAAAAACGGCCTATGGTCGCCTGTGGAAAAAGCTATGTCCGCCTATGGCCTTTTATGAACGTCTACAGGCACCCACAGAGGTGCTTATTGACAGCTATTGAAAACTCTATGCCACTAAAGCTATACCTTTAAAACCATACAACTGTCTTAAGCTCTCTATAGAAAAATATATCAGAATGTATATACAGCTCTAGACAGAAATAGGAAAGGTCTATAGCTATTTGCGCCAAAATTCTATAGCCGGCCATAGGACATTTTTGTATAGGCATGCAGACTTCACGACAGCACACAACGCACTGAAGGACATATACTTGCGTTGTTGCCGCCGATGTATGCATCTGAGTGCAAGAATCCGCGGCTGCCCTGAATAACTAACGTCCTATCTTTAGCTCCCAAGGATCATATTTCTACCGTACGCATGCGAGCAATGAGACGCAACAGCACGCAAAGCAGCAGAGGGCACTCGCCTTCCGTGATCCATGGACGGCCTTGGCGCCATGTTGCCAGCAGGCTGGTTCTGGCGGCGACCAGTTCATGTGAGCATGATGCACCTTCCTGTCAGGAGTGAATTTTCTGGCAGCGAACAAGTTCTCCGAGCGCGGCAATTTTGAAAAATCCCAATGATAATTTAAAGATGTATAGACACCTTATTTTGGTGGCATGTTTTCTTCTTCAGAAGACACTGCTATGAATGAAACACCATGTGGTGTTTGCATGGGACCTATAAATAATTTACAATCGAATTTTTCTGTCATGCTGTCTCGGTTTCAACAGCCGAGTGAAGGCTGTGACATCAGAGAGGTTATATGTAACGTGAAGCATGGAAAAAATGCGATATATTTGCTACTTGATCGTTTTTTTTCACTACAGTGTTGAAGCCAGCCTTCCTCACTAGTCGGAATGACAAATGTAGCAACACCGATTATATTGCAGTTTTTCATGCCTCGCATGAGCTATAAGCTCACTTTGATATCATAGTCCCCATTCAGCTCTTGAAACTGAAAGAGCGCGAGAAAGAAATTCGATTATAAATTATTTAGTAGTCATAGGAGGATCATCATCATCAGCCTGATTACACCCACTGCAGGGTGAAGGCCTCTCCCATGCCTCTCCAATTAACCATGACTTGCCAGCTGCGCCCACCTTATGCCTGCAAACTTAATTTCACACGCCCACCTAACCTTCAGCCGCCCCCTGCTATGCTTTCTTTCTCTTGGAATCTCTCAAGGACCAACAGCTATCTTACCTTCGCATTACATTCCCCGCTCAAGCCAATTTCTTCCTCTTGATTTTGGCTAGGATGTCATTAACCCGCGCGTGTTCCCTCAACACTCTTCCTGGTTCCGGTCTCTTAAAGGAGTATAGACACCTAATTTTGGTGGCATGTTTTCTTTTCTTCAATGATGCAGAAGACGCTACTATGCATGAATCACCATGTGATGTTTGCCTACGACCGCTAAATAATTTATAATTGCTTTTTCCTGTCATGCTGTTTCAGTTTCGGAACAACCCAACAATGACTCTGACGTCAAAGAGGGCTCTTCCTTCACGTGAGACATAGAAAAAAGTCCATAGAATATCTGCTTCATTGTTCTAATTCACTGCAGTGTTGAAATCAGCCTTCCTCAATTGCTGGAATGACAACAAGTGTGCAAGCGGCGATTATATTGCTGTTTTTTCATGTCTCGTGACGTGTAAGCACACATTGACGTCACTGTCCTTGTTCAAGTGTTGAATCCGAAACTGGACGAAAAAGAAATGCTATTATAAATTATTAAGCGGTCGTAAGAGATTACTAGCTGCTACTCCATGTATAATATTGCCTAATGCATCATTACAAACAAAAAACACGCACCCAAACCGTAGGTGTTATACTGCTTTTACGTTATGCCTATCATTTTTGTTTCCGTGGCTCACTGCGTTGTCCTCAACTTAAGCTGAACCCTTTTTGTTAGCCTCCACGTTTCTGCCCCATAGGTGGGTACTCGTAAGATACAGCTGCTGTACACATTTCTCTTGAGGGATATTGGTAAACTGCCATTCATGACCTGAGAGACCCTGCCATATGCGCTCAATCGCAATCTTATCCTTCTAGTTATTCCCTCATGATCCGGATCAGTTGTCACTATTGATACCTGTCTTAAATAGACGTATTCCTTTACCACTTCCCTTACCTCGCTACCGATTGTGAACTGCTGTTCTCTTGCCAGACTGTGGAGAATAGGAGAATACCACAAGGTAATCCATGTATAAAAATGCCTGATGCCTCATTAGAAAGCAAAAACACTCACCCAAAAGATGGGTGTTTATACTGCTTTAAAGCTAGTTGGTGCATTGCAGAATGTGAGCCACCAGTGCTACCAGTCAAACCCTTTAACATCATATTTTGATCTGTTGATTGAAATCAAGTTTTTTTTATGTTCTAGTTAATGGTATGTCATTATTTCTTTGCTCCTTATTTGGAAAAATTATTTCTCGTGACTCTGAGTGTAATGTGATAGTAAACTGAATATGTTTGAAAATCCTCTGAAGTTGCCCTTTAATTTATCTTTACATTAGTCTTTTGTAGCAAATGTGAGCACTTTTCATACTTTGCAGTCTTCCACTAGCATGGATCCTGCTGCACCACAGAACCCGAATATCTTGCTCAGGTCCGCAGCCAGGTATGAAATTGTCGCATATTTATAATGTAAGACAAGTGGGCTTTGATGCCCCATCGGCCAGTGCTGATAAAGGAGCAAAACACAGACGGAAGACGAGGCTGACAAAGTTCAATTTGGTGCTCAGAAGGCTTGGCTACCGGGGTGCGCCGTGTTAACAAAGATTGTGGCCGTCCACAGTTCTTGTTTGATTTTCATCTTTACACTTGTGGAGGGGCTGGGTGCGCCGTGCTAACAAGTGTCGCCGGACACAATCTTTGCTTGTACAGCGCTCCTCGGTAGCCAAGCGTTCCTGTGCGCCACACTGAACTTTGTCAGCCTCGTCTTCCGCCTGTGTTTTGCTCCTTCTTCAGCACGGGGCGCTGGGGCATCAAAGCCCAATGGTCGATCTTACAAGAATGATTTTGTAAGCTTGAAATGCTTTAGCTCTCATCCTTGATAAATGCAGGCAAACAATCTAGAAACTGGAAACATGGGGATGAGCATCACTGTACACCTCTCGGAAATGGAAAATATTCTGTCCGACTGATATGAAGCAGAAAACAAATTGCCTGCAGAGCAGCCCTAGGCCAATTTTAACCTGTGGCAGCTCAGAGCAGCTTTGCTTAGCGAAGGCTTTGCGGTCGAAATGCAGTTTTTGTTTGTGTTCTAGTTGCTGACGTTTTATTATTTTTCAGAATTATTTCTTGCAACTGAAACAAGGTTCAAGAAGTGTAATGTGATAGTAAACTCAAAGTCCTTTAAACTCCCCTACAGATGCCAATTAAAGGAACACTGAGGAGAAATTGAAGTTGGCTTGTATCGACAGAATATAAGCTCCTGATCACAAAAACGCCACTCTTAGTGAAAAACAAATCTCTTGTAAAGTAGAAAATAGCAAGAACCGAAATACAAGTATCGCCGCCACAGGGCAATCTCGCAAGTAGAAGCGTGATGACGTCATTGGACAAGAGACGCCGCCTTGGAGGAATTTTCTTTCCTACATGAAGCTGCGAATCTCTGAGGCTGACAAAGGAAGGTTGCGCGGTTCAATATTGAAGTAAGCTTTGTTTTAAAACCGATAGTGCATTTTTATCGCACAAGGAAGACAGACAAAAAACAACCTGAATGTTGGAAGCAAAGAAAGCCGATGCTTGGCGGCGCCACAGGCGGCCAGGAGAGTTTCGACTTGTTATGGCGCTTCGCGTCTATGAGCTTTGTGTGCCTCATGGTTTTGTTTTTGACGCGTCTCGATTTACAAGCGCCGAACAGCAGAGGAACTCCAAGTGCCGCTTCAAGTGCTAGTTAACCTTTGAAGGAGCCTGTTAAGGCTGGCCAGATGATTGCCGCGGTCGATGAAAAACCATGATGGCACGATGGTCAGTGATCGTACAAGGCATTGCGCAGTACAAAGAGCACTTGTGGCTTCGCACGCTCGACCAGCGAAACATTCCTGGCTGTGCCAGTCAACTTCAAACTACTTAACGCAAATTTTTTGTTAGAGACGGGAGACAGGGTACAAGGCAGTTAAGAAAAATATGCTGATGGCCTAGCTATGTTAGGCCAGCACATACGTAGCGAAAGCGCGGAGACTTCTGCATCGGAAGAGTGCATTCAATAGATGCGCCTTTATTCGTGGTTAAATCTTGAGCCGTCGTGGCGGAGTGGTAGAGTCCGCCTCAAACTACAATGGCCCTGGTTTGTTTCCGAGCCTCGGCACAGGTTTTTTTTTATTCAGTGAGCGGGCGGGGGGTTCCAGTGGCGCGCATAGATGCCGCCACCGAATACGTTGGTTAGCGGATAAACGCAGGCTCTCTTAAAGGGGCAGTTAGGAGAACTCTATCAAATTATTTTTGTTAGCAAAATCTGATAGTTCGGCATTTCAAAGCTTTGTTGCCGCCTGTCCGGGAGTGAAAGATGCATTTATTTAAAAGAAATTTAGATTCAAAGTTGAAAAAGTTTTTCTCGCCACTCCGATTCAAACTCCGGAACGTTGACATCACGGCGCACTCTTATGACGTTACAGGACGCAGTGACGTGAAACGTGACTTAAGCGTAGACGTTGTGATTTCTCGCGGCTAGCGGTGTGGTATAGAAGCCCAAATGAAAGCTTCTGCCGCCGCACGTTGAAGGCATCTATCGGCGGTCGCTACCCTTGCTTCGTTGACGTTTGCATCGGCGTCTTACCTGCGTTATGATCGATCCCATTCCCGAACCTGACGACGAAGTTCTCGCAAAAACTCCGGCCTGCATTTCGGCGACCTCAGCCCCACAGAGCATGCGATGCTTTTGAGCGAGCACGGTTAGGTTAGGTGCTGACGGGTTGTTTCCTCATTCCGCCATGAGCAGCCGTTGCAAATTAAATATCGTAACCCCAGTGCGGGGAGTCACAAGGGGCCAGGACAAGGTCGGTGAGTCGCGCCCATTGGAGGCTGGCCGGGGCTTAGGGGCGAACGGATTGCGATTCTTTGAACGGCGCGGTTGCACGGTGCAGCAGGCGGCATCGAGGTCTCCCATGGTTGCAAGCGCCAGGTTATTTATTTTATTTTTTGCCAAAAAACGCATGGGTACTCAAGGGCGCTTGCGTTTAAAGTTGGCGGCTTGAAAGTAAAGCCCACACTTCAACGGCTTCCGCGCGTTTCCGGCGGCACGGGGTCTGCTGGATCGGGCTCTCTCGCCCACTTGCATTTACCTTCAGATGTGTACTGTGAATGGATTAAATTAGCCGAGAGCTCGAAAAGAACAGCTGCGTCCAACTGCCAAAGCTATTGAATGACGTCACAACACGTACCTCGCCGCAGAGTTTAATCGGTCTGGCAGGGGCCGGCGGCAGCTGGCGCACCCTTCACAAAATAGAGACATGCTTAAAGTCTCCGCCAGTGTGGTCAGAGTGCGCCGAAACCGCCGGACGCATCGGCGGTCAAGCACAGTTGGAGCATAGAGGGTCTCGGTTTGGCCGACGTGACGTCGCCATGCAGCGCGCGCGCACACTACTCCGGAGTGTAAACGCACCTTAACAGAGCCTGCGCTTAACCGCTAACCAACGTTTTCAGTGACGGCACCAATGGTAGCCACTAAAACCCTCCGCCCACTCACTGAATAAAACAAAAACCTGTGCTGAGGCTTGGAGTCGAACCAGGGCATTTGTAGTTTGAGGCGGAGACTCTACCACTCCGTCACGACGGCTCAAGTTTTAACCATGAATAAGGGCGCATCTAGTGAATGCACTCTTCCGATACAGAAGTCTCCGCGCTTTCGCTACGTATATCCTTGCCTAACACAACTAGGCCATCAACAATTTTTGTTAACTGCCTTGTACCTTGTCTCCCGTCCCTAATAAACGATTTCCGTTAAGTAGTTTGAAGTTGACTGGCACAGCCAAGAATGTTTCGCCGGGCGAGCGTGTGAAGACACAAGTGCTCTTTATATTGCGAACTGCCTTGTACGATCACCGACCATCGTGCCATCATAGTTTTTCATCGACCGTGGCGATCATTTGACCAGCCTTAACAGGCTCCTTCAAAGGTTAACTAGCACTTGAAGCGGCAATTGGAGTGCCTCTGCTGTTCGGCACTTGCAAAATCCAGGTACGTCAAAAAAAAAACACGGGGCACGCAAAGCTCATAGACGCGAAGCTCCATAACAAATTGAAACTCTCCTGGCTGCCTGTGGCGCCGCCAAGCACTGATTTTCTTTGCTTCCAACATTCAGGTTGTCTTTTGGCTGTCTTCCTGGTGTGATAAAAGTGCGCTATCGGTTTTAAAACAAAACTTACTTCAAGATTGAACCGCGCAACCTTCTTTTGTCCGCCTCAGGGATTCACAGCTTCTATGTAAAAAGAAACATTCCTCCAAGGTGGCGTCTTTTGTCCTATGACGTCATCACGCTTGTACTTGCGAGATTTCCCTGTGCCGGCGATACCTGTATTTTGGTCCTTCCTATTTTCTACCTTACAAGAGCTTAGTTTTCAGTAAGAGTGGCGTTTTTGTGATCAGGAGCCTGTATTCTATCTATACAAGGCAACCTCAATTTCACCTCAGTGTCCCTTTAATGCGCGTTTATAGCCTGGCGTAACGCGTGCGCGCGCACTGCACACCGACGTCACGTCGGCCAAAGCGAGACCCTCTATACTCCAACTGCGCTTGACCGGTGACGCGTTCGGCGGCTTAGGCGCATCTGACCACACTGGCGGAGACTTGGAGCGTGTCTCTATTTCGCGCCGAGTGCGCCAGCTGTGCCAGCCAGACCAGACTGATACGATGCGCGGCGAGGTGCGCGTTGTGACATCATTCAATAGCTTCGGTCGTTCGGCGGTGCTGTTCTTTTCGAGCTCTCGGCTAATTTAATCCTTTCACAGTACACATCTGAAGGTACATGCAAGTGGGCGAGAGAGCCCGATCCAGTGGACCCTGTACCTCCGGAAACGCGCAGAAGCCGTTGAAGCGTCGGCTTTACTTTCAAGCCGCCTACTTTATATGCGAGCGCCCTTGAGTACTCATCCGTTTTTGTGGAAAAAGAAAAAATAAATAACCTTGCCCTTGCAACCGTGGGAGGCCTCGACGCCGTCTTCTGCACCGTGCAACCGCGCCGTTCAAGGAATCACAATCTGTTGACCCCAGAGCCCCGGCCAGCCTCCGATGGGCGCGACGCACTGACCTTGTCCTGGCCCCTCGCGACTCCCCGCACTGGGGTTATGATATTTAATTTCCAACGGCTGCTGATATCGGAAGGGGGAAACGACCCGCCGGTACCTAAACTAACCGTGCTCCCTCAAGAGCGTCGCATGATCTGTGGGGCTCAGGTCGCTGAAATGCAGGCCGGAGTTTTTGCGAGAACTTTGTCATCGGGCTCGGGAACGGGATTCAACGTAACGCTGGCAAGACGCCGGTGCAAACGTAAACGAAGCAATGGTAGCGACCCCCGATAGATGCCTTCAACGTGTGGCGGCGATAGCTTTCATTTTGGCTGCTGCTAGACCGCACCGCTAGCCGCGAGAAATGACGAAGTCTTCGTTTACGTCATGTATCACGTCACTGCGTCCTGTAACGTCATAAGAGTGCTCCGTGATGTCATAGGAGATCCCGAGTTTGAATCGGAGTGGCGGGAAAAACTTTTTCTACTTCGAATTGAAATTTCTTTGAAATAAATGCATCTTTCGCTCTTGGACAAGCGGCAACAAAGCCGTGAAATGCTGAACTATCAGATTTTGCTTACAAAAGAAATTTGATTGAGTTTTCCTCACTGTCCCTTTAATGTACCATGTACAGTCTTGGTCAAAAGTGTTAAGGCTACAGCATTCAGCGGCAGTGAAATCAATGTTCCTAGAATAATTCATGTAGCGGATCATTCAAAACTGTAGTCAAGCAGAAAGCTTCTGTATCACACGAAGAAACCTGCTAGCATTTCATAGTCACTTGGTCTTTAATATTTCAGTAATGGCTCTGTTATGCGGCTGAAGCGAAAAGCTTTTGGCCTTAAGACTTCACCGACACCGTACGTTACTCTTCTTGCAAATTAGAACACTTTGCTCACTTTCCTGGCTTCCACTTGCACGGGTCCTGCGGCACCAAGGAATCCAGGTGTTCTTGCTGAGTTCAATGGCCAAGTACGATGGCTTCTCATATTTAGAACTAGTTTGTAAGCTTGAAATGCTTTTAGCTCTCGTTCTTCGTAACTGCAGGCAAACAATCTAGACACTGTGGAAACATATAGGGCTGAGGATCTGTGCACACCTCTCGGACACGTGAAATTTTCCATCCAAATGGCATGGAGTGGAAAAAATTGTCTGCACAGGAGCCCCAGGCAAAATTTGAACCTGTTACAGCTCAGGGCAGCTTTGCTTAATGAACTCTTATATCACTAGACCATGACCACAACCTTTTATCTTTCATGTTCCAATTAGCACAGCCTCTTGTGCTAAGATTTAATTGCTGTGTTTTAAATATTCATAATCTTTCATCTGTTAGTTCTGTGCTTCCGAATATTTGGCAGCATTACTGTTGCCAGGGTGCAGTGGAGCCTGAAGTAGAGATAAAAAGGCTCATCTATGTTGTCAAAGGCAGATTGATATGATTGCACACAAACGTGACCTGGTGTCCCATCCCGCTGCTCATTCCAAAGAAGAGAGCGATGTGTCATGTTTTATAATTAGTAGCGTTTGCAAGGAAAACTGCCATTTTCGTAATGTAACATATAGGAGTCCTGAGGAATAGGATTTTAGCAGTTTTAATGTGGCAAATAACTCTCTTCCCAATCTGTTATAGGGCTTTATACAAAGCATATGTGCAGCTGTTTTATTGCAGGTCCACCTCGGGAGCGGAAATTGTCAGTGCAGAGCGGTGGCGCTGTCTTCTTTCCCGAGGTCGAGACTTCTTGTTTTTCAAGGACGCCACAAAACTTTCGTGGGGTTCCCCACAAAAGTGACACTCCTTCCTGGTGATGTTCCTTTCCCGAAGAGCCTTAGGGGAAAGAGCGTTCAGGGAAGGAGCATCACCGGCTCAGTATGCCGGGAATTCCTTAAGGCTGGTGCCATGCAGTAGCCTCGGTTGAGCTCAGAAAAACTAGCAGCTGTGGGTAGTAAGCCTCTTTTATTTAGGTACAATTCCTGACTGACAAAGGCATTTGTTTATTTAACTGTGCATGACTTAAATACCTTTATTTTGCAGCACCTGCATGTCTTCAATTTTGTCATAATTAATACTCTTTCAGATGCATTTGATGCATACATCAAAGGTGCACGAGCTGCCGAGGAGGAGAAAATGCGCAGAGCAGTTGAATTGCTACCTGGCGGACATGCTGAGGGACATCAAGTAATCATCGCCTGCACCTGCCCCTGTAGTCAATGGCTGTAGTCAGATAAAAATGATAAAATAAAGGCAGCAAGAAAAATAATTCATTGACTGCAGCCTGGTATTTAGTGCTGGCATGCAGCATTTGCTGCACTGAAGGGTTGCAAATTCATTCAGGTAGCCTACATACTCAGAACTATTAACTGTACGCCAGAGTACGTGTTGCAAGGCCATTGTATCCCCATGACGAGGCCCTCGTATATACGAGGGACGGGAGTGACACATATCCAATAGCATATATATGAGGCACGTATCACACGTATATATGTGTTTCGCCATACGTGGAGAAGAACGCGTATGCTATACGAGCACGTATACATACGAGCGTATATGTGGACAGATATCCAATAATTGCGTATATATGAGACACATTTAACACATACATATGAGATTTTTCAATAGGGATAGATTGCATTTTGACAGGAACGCTCATAGAAGGATGCCTAAAGTCTTTTGCATCGGAGCTGTCAGTGGTAAACGGCATACTCATGAAAGGGACTAACGTGATAATTCGCACAAACATGCCTGCTGAGACATTAAAGCCTGGACTCCATGTACGCGAAAACTCACGCGAACGCGAAGGCGACGGCGGCGGCGACGGCTGGCGTTCGCTCTGTCGCTTGTGTGCAACCTCCATGCAAGCGAAGGCGGCAGGCGACGCGAACCCGCGACGTGCGCAGCGGACTCCGTGCATTGCGCACTCAAGCTTAGAAACACGCCCGTAACCTGTTCTCTCTCTTAAAATTTTGTGAGTGTGCCTCATAGTCAGGGCCAAAGGAATATTTCCTCTACGGCAGCGGTGTAGCGGCAGTGGAGATAGCCAAAGGCGTGCTTGCGGAGACGAAGTCACATCACGGGTTCACGGGGGAGGTGTGCTTTCGTTCGGTGCCTGTGCACTCCGGCTTAGTAAAAACACTCCCATAAACTGTCACCGCAACCTGATTGTAAGTGAGCAAACTATAATATACCACTGAGAATGCGCGCCGCGAGTGTTTCTGCACAGTTGTAGCGCAGCGGCACGGTGGATCGAGCGCCGGTACCCGCGGCTCGACACGCATCTCTCCCTGCAGTACGCCCGCTCGCGTAGCCCGCTCCAAATGCTGTTAGCCCTCCGCACCCAACAAGTAGATTGTTTTAATTATTTAAATCATGCGGGTCTGCCTCTCAGCTACAAAACCAAATATTTTCTCGGCGGTGGCGATGACCAAGACGACGGGCTGGTAGGGTTTCGTGAGATGTGCCCGTGAGAAACCGTGGACAAACCGGAAACGGCTTTGGGGGGCTCTGATTGGCCAGTCGCGTCGGGGACTTCCGGGCGACGAGCGAAATTTTCTGTGGGTGCAGATCCGAGCGACACGGCAAGCGACACAAGCATTTTGCTTCGCGCGACGGCGTCGCTCGTCGCTTGCCGCCGTCGCCTTCGCGTTCGCGTGAGTTTTCGCGTACATGGAGTCCAGGCTTTAAGCGGATTCATGCAGGACATCTTGCTATCGCTAAGAGCAAAGCAAGGGCTACGCAACTCGTTTACTGGCCGGGGATAAATTCTGACAGCAGCATGACACCAGAAATGTGGAATCTGCAGAAATTACGCTTACAGTCAGCCCACAGAACCACTAATGCTTCGTTCAGCACCGACCCAAGCCTGGCAGCGACTTGGTGTCGGTATATTTCAGTACGGAGGAAAGTATTACTTGTGCACTTATGACGCGATGTCAAACTTTGCAGACGTCGAGAAGCTGCCCGATCTCAGTGCGTGTACTGTCATCGAAAGACTTAGCGGAATGATTTCAAGATATGGCATACCATTAGAAGTTTGCACCGATAACGGGTCGCAATTTTCTTCCCGCGAGTTTGAAAGTGTTTCGAAACCTTATGACTTTAAGCACGTGACCTCTAGACCACAATTTCCGCTCTCCAATGGTCTTGCGGAAAAGGGCGTAGAGGTGATCGAAAGGATCACTAAAAAGACGAGGGAAGAAAATGACGATTTTTGGCTTGGCGTATTAAATTACATTACAAGTCCTTTGGAAGACGGCCGGTCGCCTGGAGAGCTGCTTCAATTGGAAGGAGCCTTCGTACACCATTGCCGGACTTCCACCCGCAGCCGACCATCCAGGTCAGCAAGCACAAGCAGTCACGACAATATTGCCGGAATCTGCCACCCCTTGAAGAAGGTGATGTCGTGCGCATAAGAGGGTCCTCATTGGCAAGAAAAGGTTGTGGGGTTTTACTTGGGGAGATAAGTACGTTCTCTCCAATCAATCGCGGCTGACACGGTTCAAAGCCGCCCGGACCCCACCCCGTGATCGCGTACGATACCGAGCGCTCCCCGACCACGGCAGGCCATGCTGAAGGAACAAAGGAACGACACATTGGCTGACACAAACAGGCATTTATTGCTACAGAAACAATAACGCCAGCTAGCAACAAGGTACGCTAATGAATTGAGGTCGTCCGACTCACCAGCAAGGTTCCGAGCGAATGTTCCCCGCGCTAGGGCAAGGGATGATCCGAAGGCCGGACGGGACGAGTACGGGAGCCTGTCTCCCCGTCGCTTCCTCGCCCCGCCGGCGAAGAGCGGAGCCGTGAGCGACACATCCCCCTGCACCGACGATCCCAGCCGAAGCCCCCACGCCCCCTCTCCCGCGCGCGGGCTTTGACAGTCTTCCGCGCGGCTATGCTGGCGCCATCTCTTACCAGTTAATGTAACTGACAAGGGAATGCGCTCAGCCTCGAGGTGAGACTGCCGCTGCACGGTGCCTCGCGGGAAAGCAAACTCAGGGGGCTGCAGGGCAGGTCCCCACAAGGTCAAGTTATCGCACCGGCCGGATCACGGTCCTTCCTAGTTGAAGCCGATGACAGCGTTCTGCAGCGCAACCGGCAACACTTGCTCGCGACCAGGGAGCAATTAGCTTCATGCTCATCGGATGACAGCAACCCCGCTTAGAACCAACTAACTGAAACCCAGCAGGTCCCATTATCGCCACAGGACCGTGCAGCCACTGGTGCGACGGCACAGCCTCCACTGTCGAGGCGGTCCACGCGACCCACAAGGCCGCCCATGCGGTTAGCCTACAACATGAACTTTCAACAAATTAACAATGGTCAACAACGAACATTAAATAGGGGGATGTATCATATCAGGTGTTATCCATAGCCCGTCGAGTGCAACGTGCTCCCTTCCGCTCTCCCTTGTTATCTCCTACCTTCTTCCCCGCGGCCCTATAAATGTACGGACTGCAATACACCAGATGGATTGTTTCCTTAATTCGTGCCGTTCGTCGTCTCGATACAGAGCTGATTCCTGCAGGCAGAAGCATTACTGCAATCTTATATATATATATATATATATATATATATATATATATATATATATATATATATATATATATATATATATATATATATATATATATCAGAGGTATGGCTAACACACATGCACAAGAATCCAGTATTAAGAGAAAATCTGTTTTGTATCATGTGGGGTTTGATGCTGCTAAAGAGCAAAGAGGTTACTAGTGACACCGAAAACAAAGCTTCATATTAACTCAGACAGCCACTTTGTCTTTACACTGTGCAAGCACAATGAATTGCACAGGCGTTTTTCATTTTCCCAGAATCGAAATCGCTTAATCCAGATTCATAAAAATTCGAAATTCGACGGAGGCGAAATTCTATAGGACCGGGTACTGGGCGATGTCAGTGCACGTTAAAGAACCCCAGGTAGTCGAAATTTTCAGTCCCCTTCTCTACAGCGTCCATCATAGCCTGAGGCGCTTTGGGATGGCAAACCCTCCTAAACCAAACTAAACCAGTGTCAATCCAGACTCGTTTTGCTTTGTTGCTGGACACCAGTGCTACTGTATAACCTTAATAATCTAGCGCACACAAAAGTAGAAAAACGGGGCTCTTTATGTCATACATCACGGGTGTCAAGAGTCACCGGAACTTGGTTGCATAGGGGATGTTTTTCTTTAATTTATGCTGTTCATCAATAGGAGAATAAGAATGTGTTTTTGGAGACACTTAGGAATCAGAAAAAATTAAAATTGCAGACCACTAGATTGTGGTGTATTCGTGAAACTTTTCTTTTTCGAGTCATTTCTTGTCACATGACACTTATTACGTGACCTTTGAATGACGCCAGCAACGTTTCGTAAACGCAATAGTTGCCTAATATCAGTTCACATTCACAACAAACTTTACTGTCGTACACACCACAACGCGCTCACATTGTGCCCCTCTAACACGCTTGCACAAACGACTCTTCGTGCCGTATGCGTTGCGTGTCCAGCTGACACACACAGGGCGTTGGTACGAACCACAATCCGAGCAAATTCTTTTCCACTAAACATAAATACCCCCGCAAGCACCAGATTCGACAGCCGCCGCCGTAGCTCAGTTGGTAGAGCGCCAGATGCGAAATTCGGACGCCGAGGGTTTGGACCCCACTGGTGGCCTGCGGTTGTTTGAATTCGAAAGCTTTTCTTGTATCATTAGTCGTGTGCACAGGGCCTGTCAGCAGAGCTTGTCAGCTGAGCGTATCGTAGAGTGTGTCATCACAGCCTGTCCGCTCACCTGGCCTCACTCGAAGAAAGAAATTCAGCGGCGTTGCGTATCTTCTCTTTGGTGTACAAACTTTGCTTTGTGAAAATGGCTCCGACCCATTCTCTGGCTTGGGACTAGCGAAAGCTGGGCACCAAACGACCACCCGCTTGTCACTTGGTAGCTGGTCTCCGTCTAAGCTGGCCGCGCTGAGTCGAGGGCATCTGTGTCCGAGACCGCTACCCGCACACGCTCGAAGTGTGTCTGGGAGGGCGTGCATAAATGAGCGCAAAGATGACAGACAGACCCAGCAAACAGCTTAACCCAGCTGATCAGCGCAGTACCGAAACACATAATGCTAGTGTACATATACTAGTGCACATACTAGTGATTGAGCACGGCGGCACCGAAACAGGCATGTGCGTCACCAACCCTTTCGTCTTTCTGCTCCAGGTTCTTCCTGGTTTGATGCTGGCTGATCACTGCAATTCTAGTACGGGCCGTCCGGCTATCATCGGCACTCTGACCAGGAATGATTTGACATGCGTCAACTGCTGCGCACTACCATGGGACCGTCTACAGTACATTGCGCCGTCCGCCCACCTGGATTTCTCTGCTGCAGAATTCTTTGGAATACTGGACGCATCCACCACGGCATCGAGATCATACGCTATAAATGCGAGGAACGCGCTAAACTTCGGCATTGGGCACGGCGGCACGGAAGCAGGCATGTGCGTCACCAACCCTTTCGTCTTTCTGCTCTAGGTGAGCAAACGGTTTGGCAAATGCTTCCGAAGTAACGACTTGTTTCTTCTGGTGCTGCCGTGCCCATGGCAGGAGTATTTAACTCTTGAGAGCTACGCGGTTTCTTTCAAACGTCTTTTGTTACTTTCTGGGGATGTAGAAAGCAACCCTGGCCCTAACATGCAGGAGGTACTTACTGAAATTCGAAATATGGCCATTGACATAAAAGCAATCAAGAGCGAAAGTAAGGAAACGCATCAATCTTTAGAGGCCATCCATGATAAATTGGACACGCTAACGCAGCTTGAGGTGAAGATTAACCATGCTGAAGAAAAAAATTACACACCTTCAAAACAGCTTGAATAGTCTTGAACGTAAGGTAGATGACCTTGAAATCAGAAGCAGGTGGTCGAACTTAATCATTTAAGGCTTAACTGAACGTCAAGATGAGACAACCGAAAGCCTGGAAAAAGAAGTAACTGACAGCATCCTTAAAGACAAACTTGGCGTGACAACCTCTGGGATTGAAAGAATACATCGCTTGGGCGCAAAAAGGGAAAACAAAACGCGTTCTGTTATCTTCATACTACACGACTCCAGAGATAAAGTAAAGATCTTGAGCAACTGTTGGAAGCTAAAGGAATCGCCTTTCTCGGTCAGCGAAGACTTTTCCCAGCGAGTACGCAACGTAAGAAAAAAGCCGGGGGATAGCCGCAAGGCTAATCGAGACAAGCACGATAAAGTTTTTCTCCTGCACGACAAGATTAGGATTAATGGCCAACTGCTCTCGTGAGATGCTACGAAAGAACAAAAAGTAGCAGTATCAAAAAACACGCTCGATCAGAGCAGCGATCGAGAAAGGAACGATTCAGACGACTAGTCATTACAAATTTAAATGCTAGGAGTATCGTAAATAAATTAGTAGAGCTAGAAACATTTCTTCTTGAATACTGTCCAGATGTTCTAACCATCACTGAAACGTGGCTGTCCTCGCACATATCTAACGATATGTTCCCACCGGGCTATCTTATATTGCGCAAATACAGGCCTTCTCGTGGCGGTGGCGTCATGATTTTGATTAGGGAGGATATATATACTACGCCCTTGCCGGACGTAGATGGCGCTGAGGCACTTTGGTGTAAGATACTTGTAAATGAAGCTCCGATTTATGCTGGCACAATGTATCGTCCACCAAATAGTAGTGCAGATACCATTGAGTCTTTATCAGAATACATGCAGTGTCACCTAAACCAATGTATAAAAATTATTCTTACAGGACATTTTAATCTCCCAGGCATAGCGTGGAAAGATCTGGATAGAGGATCTACTGACCAAACCAGTGCCGACGCGCTTCCTGACGTCGCATTTGCTTTCGGCCTCAAACAATTTGTGCAGGAACCTACCCGTGTTACAGACACCAGCCACAGTGGTCTTGATTTACCTTTCATAAACAATTGTTTCGCTGAGGGTGCCTCTTCATATGAGATACTTGACAGTATATCTCACCACCGGGCAACCATTTGTTCGCTCTCCTTAATTGCACCAGCACGCGCGAAAAAATAACACGAGCATACGACTGGAAAAATGGTGATGATGTTGGCGTTCTTGATGTCTTTGATCACTTTTATTAAGAATTTGCAACAATGTACGCTGATCCGTCGGTATCATGTGACGACCTATGGTTGACGTATAAGCATAAAGTGGAACATTGTATCTCACTTTATGTTCCCACACGTGTAAAAAGTGTAAACAAGTTTAATCCTTGGATAACTCGAGACATTATACATATGAAGCGCAAGCTGTCACGGCTGAGAAAACTTAAACGACGGAAACCATAGACAACACACACTGAACACATTCGCAAACTCTCAAGTGATCTAAAGCAAGCAATTAGGACTTCAAAACACAAATATACAAATGTTATTCTTAGCAACTTTATCAAAACCGCTCCCCGAAAATTTTGGAGATATCTGAACTCTCGAAAGCACAAACAAAGCCATGTACCTACGCATGAGGCATTAAAGATAGCTAATGACTTCAATCTGTATTTTCAATCGGTTTTCACGCTTGATGACAATTCTGTGCCTCACGTAGATTCTCAAATAAGTGACTGTAGCCTAGACCTTCCCGAACTAACACTAAACGAAGCAGGAATTTTTGCTCTTTTACTTAATCTTGACGAGAAGAAATCTACTGGCCCAGATAATATTCCCAATACGTTCCTCAAAAGACACTACAAATGTGTAACTATCGCCCTGTTTCACTCACGTGTGTTGCATCCAAGATATTTGAACATATCATTCTTAAGCACATCGTAAAATTTCTTGAAGAAAATAAACTACTGAGTACTAACCAGCACGGCTTTAGGAAAGGGCCATCAACTACAACTCAGCTGCTGGAAACAATCCACGACCTCGTATCCGCACTGGAAAAACGCAGCCAAGTAGACGCCTTATTTTTAGATTTCTCGAAAGCGTTCGATCGTGTATCACACCCAGAATTGATGTTTAAACTTCAACACTTCCTTGGCTGTAATAAAATAACAAACTGGATACAAAATGATATTTCAGACCGCTACCAGTATGTACAATATGACGGCCACGCATCGCACCATGTCAAAGTAATGTCTGGCGTACCTCAAAGAACGGTATTAGCACCCATATTGTTTCTAATTTACATAAACGATCTAGCGTTCAATCTCAACGCAACAGTCCGAATGTTCCCAGATGATTGCATTATTTATTAAGAAATTAAGTCACACGATGATCAACTCTCATTAAACAATGCAATTGGTCGAATTGCAAAATGGTGTCGAGAGTGGCAGATGACCCTTAATCTCGAGAATCAGTGGGCATGACTGTATCAAGAAAAAAGTACCCGCTCGTTTACTCGTATGAAGTCAAAAATAAACCTTTAAAATCAGTCCAAAAATACAAATACCTAGGTGTTGTCATCGCCTCTGACCTGAAATGTTATAATCATGTAGAATATGTATCGTCAAAAGAACTTTCCGCACTCTTTTCTCTTAAGCGATCTATACCATCTGAATCTCCCGACATCAAGCTACTGGCATACTGCTTTCTCGTCCTTCCTGTGCTTGAGTACAACATCCTGTGTTGGTCTCCACACACACAGAAATGCATAAATAAGGTAGAATGCGTGCAGCGGAAAGCAGTAAGGTTTATTTTTTAACAAATATCAACGTAAGCACTCCCCAACTGAACTCTTAAACAAGGCAAATCTCTCCACTATTAGTAACCGTGCCCGAATCTCACGCCTTAAATTCATTTTTCTCCTCTTTAACGGTTCCCTAAAAATAGATTCTGACCTCTACTTAGTTTCTTCACTAAAACGCAACACCAGAACGAAACATTCACTGCACTTAACAGAGTATAAGTTTAATACTGACACCTTTCGTTATTCATTTTTTCCGCAAGCGATCAGGGAATGGAATATGTTACCTGGAAATGTTGTTAACTCTGAATCTTTGAGCAGTTTTCTTTGTAACCTGTCATAATGAATTATTTGAACTTTTTAGTGAAGCATCGCACGTACTTTTGTGTTGTTTAATATTGCGTCATGTATTTTGAAACTGTCTGCCATGATTATCCATTTTACAATGTTGTATCAGTTGTATGAACCTTCTTTGTGAATTTTTTTCTTTTGTGACGTACCTAAAAAGAAAGCCAACCTGTTCTCATTCCTGCAACAACCTCGAAAGAGGCTAGTAGTATGCTCCAAATAATTAAAATAAAAAATATCTGCATTTGGCCTGATTACAAAAAACGAAAGGGCATTTTTATTTTTCTGCTTTGCGATAACTTATGTTTAAAAATATTTACCTTATTAATCTCCTACTGATGAACACATCCCCTAAGCTCCCTTGTTTAGGAGACTGTTGGCTACCGTCATGCATATAAAAAGAGCCCTTTATTTCTTTCTTTTGTCTGCGCAAAAGGTAGCCAGGGACATGGTTCAGGTATTCTTGATGCCACATCCAGCATAAGAGGGTCCTTGCACAGCTTCCACCCTAACCGATCGACGACATTCCTACGTGGCACTCGCGGTAACACAGGGCGTACTACGTCCGCTGCTATGGAGGGGGATGGAGCTTGTGAACACTCTCAAGGTTCCATGCCACTACACATAAATACCCCAGAATGGAGAAGATTGGACAGCTGTCACCGTTGCTCATTTGATAGAACACCAGACGCGAAATTTGAGGATCTTTGGTTCGGGGCCCGTCGGTGGCATGTGAGTGTTTTTAGAGCGAAAGCTCTGCTTCTACATGTCTCCCAAGGTAAATTTTCAGAGAATTTTGACCTGGAGGCCTTGTGACGCAGGGCAACCACGTGTCTCGCAAAGCAGAGGCGCACCTGCGCTCGGTCGCTGGCTTCGCCGCTGTGATATCACGTAATTAGGACAGGGCAGGATTGGAGAGGCGCACCTGCGCGCGGGCGCTGGCTCCGGCGCTATGATATCAAGTAATTAAGACAGGACAGGCCTGGAGAGGCGCAGCGGCGCGCGCTAGCCGGCTTCGCCACTGTGATATCAACTGACTGGGCGAGTTGCTATGTGTGCGGTTTTTCCTTTAATTTCGCATGGCTGAGGCGCGCGCCAAACCGAGTGTGTCAACTCTTCGGCGTCGCCGTCAAGCTGCGTCTAATATTCGAGTTTACATAGCTTGCCGAGAAGGTGTACTGCAGAAGACGCAAGCTAAATGTGCCGCCTCAGTGTTATTTCATCATCTCTGTGTTGTGCACATGTATAAAAATGAATCCTTTATTTTCGTTTTCCATTTCGTTTTGCAAGTGCTGTTGTACTGCAAGATTGGCCTTTGAAAAAAAAGCAAAAAAATAACAATGGTGTTTCAGATGTGCACTGTATGTCTCGCCATTGCTCCTGATGTAAAGGTGGCTTGAGCACCGTCAAGCTGCCGATAGAGCAGCTTTTTCTCCAGCCACCTATTTTCGCTCCTCTGTATTTCAGTGTCGAAAATAAACATGACTATTATTAAAGCTTAAACCGAGGAGCAACGAGAAGCTAATCTTGCGAAGCAACGGAACAGATCTCTCGCTCTGTATAACTAAGTTTAGAAAAGTTATCGCCACGAAATTTTTCTTCTGTTTTCTAGCCAATTCTCTGTAAAAAATAATCACGGTACTAATCTCCCATTGGTGAACTCCGCAAACTAATGGTGTCTTCGACAGGTCGCTTTAGATCGCTCTAGAGCGCTCTGAGAGGCGACCGCACATTCGGCTGGCCGAAACCGGCCGCTCTGACTACATTCGGCTGGTTCTTTCTGAGTGCTCGCCTGCAGCTCAGAGCGCTCTGACGCGCTCCGAGAAAAAAGTCCGAGCGGCTCCGAGATGAGTCCACGTGACAGAGCTACTTCCGCCATTTCGCGAAATCCGTGCGAGACCTCGGTGTCCCCAGCGCGTAAGCAGAAGCAAGTGTAGGCTTTTGACGCAGTGTTAGCGTCCTTGCTGTGTTGTGTTTTGCGGGTGCCGCGCTGTGTGAGGGAAAATGTCCAAGAGACGCCGGATAAATACGCTAGGAACGCGGGTTGTGTTGCTGTCGCATGACAACAGCGATTCCAGCAGCAGCTCAGAGGAGGGCGGCAGTGCTATCCACAAGGCGATGTTCGAAAAATGAGCGTCCCGTGGGACGGATAGCCGGGGTAGCCATCGATACAGGCTAAGCGGCGACCACGATGCAAACTGTGTGCGGCCACGTGCGGCTAAAGTTAGTCAAAGGACCTTAGTGCGGCTACTGTTGATAGCAGCGGTGCCGCGTATTGGTTGCGGAAGTTACGTCCCCCCTCTGCCTCCTACGCTTCCGCTTAAAAAATTGCTGACCATTCGGCTTGACTATTCTCGCTATGCGCTCTGAGCGAGAGCGGCTCCCACTCAGCCAGATCCTAACCGGATCGCGGGAGCGACCAGTTGAAGACACCATAAAGAAAAATAAAACATCCTGTGCGCTCCTTGGTTGCGGTTACTATTGGCTTCCGTCGAGCGTGTCACAAAGAGCCTCTCTTTTTCCTTCTCTTGTCTGCGCAACAGCTAACGAGGGACTGTATTCTGTCTGTATTGATGCCATAGGCAGCAGAAGAGTGTTCTCTCTAAACTTCTGCATTGACCGTTCGATCACGTTCCTGAGTGCCACTCGCTGTAATACAGGACGCACTACGTCCGCCGTTATGGAGGAGGATGGGGTTTGTGAAAACCCTCAAGGTTCGATTTCTTTGCACGTATACGCACACCTCCGAGAACAGTACAGTGAACAGCTCTCGCAGTAACTTAGTATTATAACGGAAGCGAAATTCGGAGGTTGTGGGTTTGGATCTCATCGGCGGATTGTTGCTGTTTTTTGTTCTGGATTGTAATAAATTTTTTTCAACAAATAATTACGTTATTGATCTCTTTTCGATGAACACCACAATTTAAAAAAAAAAAACGTCCACAAACCTGCATGGATTCGGTTAATGTTGGCTTCCATCATGTATTAAAAATTTTGATAGAACTGTCTTCGTGCAAATCACAAACGAAGGTCTTCTTTCGACACTACAAGTTGAGTATTGACCCATTAATGCGCAGCCTTCATCGCTTTTAGGTATAAAATATAACAAACTCAGAATTATATTTATTAAATCTCTCCTACGACTAAAGCAGAGTAGAAAAAAGTACCTCCTACCCCCCCTCCTCCTTACTTTGCGGGCACTGGATGATGTGCTTTGCACGATTCAACGAAATTTTGACGTAAAACCTTGCTTATTTACATGTAGAACTGATTTACTGTATATTTCGCCTTTGTGTTTTCTTCATTGCTTGCTATACCTCTATAATTCCGGTTTAGTGTAATCTGCTAAGCACTGCTTGGCCTTTGTGGTCTGGAGTATTACCGAAACCAAATAGAGATCAATGAGGCCACATTATAGGTTTTCGAACGAGGCTTCTGTCCTATAGTGGTTCTGACTAAAGTACATGGCGATTATAATGTGAGGGTGATGATTGCCATTGGGTGATATGCGTGCTGGAATTCCAGTTAAACAAATTGCTTTGTAAAATACAACATTCGGTATATCTGCGCTTGGACACTTTCTTCGTTCAGAGATGATGCGGGCACTTATGATTTTATAATACTTGCACTCCCCTGGTTAGCGTCGGCGTTGTGCCAAACCCTGGGGGCAGCTGGACGTTAGGGTCGAGGCACATTGCCAAATTGGCTTGACTTCTCTCAGGAAAACATTGACATCCGAACGGGCAGTTTAGTTGTCTGGCGAAACGATTACACTGACAAGGCCCGAGGAAAAGAAACAGTGCGTGAAACTGGAATATCCACATAAAAGCTGAAGATTTTTAAAAACCTTACAGCACATTTGATCATGTTAGATAAAGTTGATATTAACAAAAACATGAAACCACAATAGGACAACCATTGAGCGCATTACAATTATTGTCTATGCACTCTTGTTTTCAAGTACATTTACCACAGGAATTGATAATAGGTATTGAAACTTTTTCAGAGCATCGGGAACTCTGGATATTGTGCATTGCAAAAACTTGAGCGGCAGTATTAAAAGAAACAAATTTTACTTTCTATTACACATGCTTGCAACCGTCCTCGGAGTCGAGGTAATGCCACGCAGCAGCTTAGCCGCTACAAGGGCTACTCATCAACATTCGCCTGTGTCTCGATGCATACCATATTCTCAGCTACATCATCCAGCCTCGGTCATCGCTCGCTTCTGGAACATGACGAAACGCCCATTCAGAGCACGTAGACAGCCCCCACATATCAGCTGATCTTGTAATCGATAACGCAGCTTCATGAGCGGCAACCTAAACACGAGTCCGCCTTGCTTCGTCTTACTGAACACCTATTACGGAAACCCTATTTTTTTCGAACAGACCAAAATTTCTTAGTGCTGCTGCGCTGTCCACTTTTGTTAAGCATTTGAGACATTCAGTTCTAGCTTAGGCAATCAATCTATTGACTCTTGACAATTAGGCTACGCCTGGTCGTAGGGAAAGTAAGTGCTTTCAGAAATATTGCTGCGCAAGGAAAATAAGCAGCGCTATATAAAGTAAACAAGCTAGCCAAAACAAAATCCAGGAAAAAATTGGTTCACTGACTGAGCAAGTAGATTGAATAGAACACATGCTTACTGATTGTAGCAGCCTAGCAAGCAAAGTAAGCGCTATTAAAATGAGTGTATCATAGAATGACAGGCGAATACCGCTGCTAGTGAGCCAGACAGATTCCCTTGATTATAAAAGCTGAAGACACGTATTTATTTATAGATTCCTGAAACCAAGCACTGCAAAAAAGGGGGCATAGAGATACATGTAAAGTAAAAATATTTCACTCGAAACTCAGAATTTTTCCAGGAACACTTCGTGTACGACGGACGCACAGAATGCATCGCAGTTTGGCAGATGCCCTGCAGACGATAATAACCAAAAACTGTAATCGACTTTTAGTAAAAAAATTTTTATAACAGAAAAAAGACATTGATTCAGACAATGGCTTACACGTCCCAAGACTCTACAACCTCATCATTCGAAAATTTTCCTCCTAGAGAGCCTGAACTTTGAAAAGCGCTATTTCAAAACTGATCGAATAAAAATGGCAGACGATTTAGCTTGGTTAGGCCAAACGCGACATGGGTGCGTATGCACGAGTTGTGCTTCGTTAGCATTATTATTCAGGGCTCCACATTAGGGCTATAAGGCCATAGCTGCAATGGGTTAATGTCCATAAAACCGCATTTTGTCATTCTCTACTGTTTGTACACAGATCGCTGCCAGTCGTCATACCACTCCTGGCGTAGTGGTGCAGCGGGTATGCGATGTGCCACTGCTCTGCGCTGTCAGGTGTTGCCACTGGTCGGGCTTGTTGGAGCGAGGTTGTTCTTCCCGAGCAACTTGTTGCGACCAGCCATTTATTGGGCTACCGCCTGCTGCGATCGGCATTTTGCGCAGAATCTCGTGGGCATGTTGTGGTGATGTAACAAGGCCGCGCTAGCTAGGTGGCCTGTCCATCACCTATGCGGAAGTTGCGCCACCTGGAGCAGGTATCCCACAACCCGGTGGGCACACAGAGGGACCTCCTATACAACGGCTATGCGGCTGAGTGGGTCTAGTGCTGATACGTTAAATATGTTAACGGTACTAAGGCGAGAATTCAGAAACACAAAAGTAGAAACCATGTTGTCCAGTCGGTCTGCGACGAACCAAAAGTGTCACATTTGATGCAGTAATATAGAAGCCTCGATGGCGCAAAACGGGGCTACCGACATCGTCAAACCTGGCGGGTGGCCACACATCCACCCGCCATACCTGCCACCTGCCAACCGCCCTGCTCTCCCTAACCACCTCTTTTTCGCCCGCCCCCTCCGCTCTCTCCCTCTTCACTTGTAGCGTAAAGGATAGAGACGGCCGATAAAGAATTACTCTGCCTCTTTGAAAAAGTCTGACACTGAGGCAGCTAGATTTTGCAAAAGAAATTACCAGATTCAGATCAAAATCAGAATCGGGATCAAACCAAGATTTGTCTAGGAATAGAATTTTAATATGTTCAGAACGGGAATAGACTGGAGACCTAAAGGAAAGTGCTGTTGTGATTTCTAGGCATCAATGAAACTTCTCGCTTCCGAATGTTTCGGATCTAACAAGAAGAAACTGCTCTCACGGCACTTTTCTTCGGTCAATGAACACCATAAGCAATATTGTGCGGTTAAGTTTTCAATGAAAAAACAATGAAAGAAACTTTACTTTATAGCCGGGCGGAAGCTGAAATTACCCCAGAAACTTGGTTAAAGGGCGCAATACACAACAGTGGAATTTACTGCACCTGGATATAGTGTGTAAGGAAAACACATCGGTAGTGTAGGTGGGGGCTTGGCTACGCTGTCCAAATTGTCTTTGAAGATAACTAGGCCTAATTTTCGAGACATTGACTCTAGTTAATGCAAGAGCTGTCACAATAATGCCGAGTGCATTAAGGAGCTATCGAAATTTCTGACGGTTGCCACGTTTCCGTCTTCGAGAATTAAAAAAAGCATCAATTGCATTTGAAAGCTGATCACTGGACGGAAAAATTCCTCACGTGATTTCACCCAGACGAATGAGGAATTGTCTATACTTTTCTTTAAAAAAAAGTTGACTAAGTCATGGAAATCCTCGATGTAGTTTTCGAAAACGGCTTATTGTAAACCACAAAACAGTTCGCAATCTATCACTAACACTTTACATGATACTGAAAAATTCTCACCTGGTTAGTTAGGTTTCGCACCAATCACAGTTCGTATGTTATAATTCAACTAACCATCGTTGTGTTGACGTGTTATTTGGTGCACCTCAAGAGTCAGTGCTTGGTCCCTTTTTATTCTTATTATACATTATTGACTTACCTCAGCCCATTACCTCACATACGCCTTTATGCAAATGAATGCGTATTATATCGCAAGATTAACATGCTAGAAGGCCATCTCCAAATAAATACCTCATTTTTCACTTTCTGTAACGGATGTAACACCTGGCAAATGAAAATGAACTTTGCTAAAACTACGGTAATGTCATTTTCTGATAGCACGTCTCCCTCAGAGTTGAAATACACTTTCAATAATTTATCCTTGCTTAGGTTTGGCCTGGTTTTTGGGGTTTAACATACCAAAGCGACTCAGGCTATTCGGGACGCCGTAGTGCTGGCCTCCAGAAATTTTTACCTCCTGGGGTTCTTTAACGTGCACTGACATCGCATCGTACACGGGCCTCTAGAATTTTGACTCCATCAAAATTCCCCCGACGTGGCCGGGATCGAACCCGCGTCTTTCGGGTCAGCAGCCGAGCGCCATAAACACTGAGCCAACGCAGCGGCGTCCTTGCTTAGGGTATCGGACTATAAATATATTGGCGCCTTGTTTACCCCTAACATGTCCTTGTCTAAACATCTTACTTTATTAGGACTAAAGCAATTAGCAAGCTTCGGTATTAGGAGAGAAATTTCACTAATACTCCAAAAGAGACTACTTTGCAAATCTATAAATCTTTAATTTGTCCAGTACTAGATTATGCCTCCTCTGCCTGGAATCCCCATAAGCACTGCGACATTAACCTCATTGACAGTATACAACGAAAATAATTCAGGTTCATTTCTTGTCATTATAATCAACATTCCTCACCCTCTCGCGGCCTGGCTTTAATGAATCGAACCCCTTTATCCGTACGCCGTCACATCGAGTCACTGATGTTTCTGCATTGCATTGTGGATTTTTGTTATTGTGTCTCCGATCAAGTCTATATTCCTCCAGATATTCCCCTATCGACTGCGATTCACCATTACCTTAAAAGTAAGCCTTACTTTGCTCGCACATAACATTTAAACTACAGTTTTTTTCCGCGTAGTATTGAATACTTGAATGTAATCCATGACACAATTAGGTCACGGCCATTAAATGCTTTCCCGTTAGAAATTATTATCGGGTGAGTTTGCGTTTTGCGTGTTGGTGCTAGTGCATTGCTGCATTTATTCCAATACTGCATCATTGTGTATGTTGCTCCATTAACGACCGATTAGCGGAACATAAACGGGATTTACAAAATGGCACTGGTTCTCATCTGCCGTATCATTGTAAAGCCTGCGGAGAAGAAAGGAAGATTAAGTGTGTGCCATGGCTGAAAGAAGCAAAAATTTTAAACAGAAGTAAGGGCCAGACAGCCCGTGAACTGTTGTAGGTCTCCTATAATAAAAGTAACTAGCGATTGTTTTAGCGCCCCATCTATCTCCATTTATAAAAAGGAAACTGCTTTTTTAGATACCCGGGTGTGAGGTACGTGTGTGCCTCACCTATCTTTTATCCGCTTTTTTTGTAAAACCCTCGTGCGCATTTGTGGTTTTTGCTACCCATCCTGATTTGTCCTTATATTCATTTGCATACGCGGTGAATAGACAGTTGGAAGTGGCGCCTGTCCCGTCTCGCTTGCTATGTGTTGTCTTTTTCGGCGCTACAACCCTCTTCTGGAAAAAAGCGCCATTGTCTTTCATAATAAAAATGAAATAATAAATTCCATCTTACCACTCTGAGGCAACGCAAATGATTTCGTGGACGTGGATGTGTGCTTCCGGCCCTGAAAAGAAGAGAAAAAGCTCTCAAAGATAGAGAGTATAATGGCCACGTTTGGGCGAGTTGGTTTTCTATGCTTAACGTAAAAGCGCAAAAAACAAGCACACAGAATAATACAGACAACAAAAGCGCTTGTCTGTCTTATTCTATGTTGTCTGCCTTACTCTGTCCTTTTTTGCGCTTTTACGTTCAGCAAAGATAGAGAACTTTAATAGTCCGCACAAAAATTATTTTCTGGCCTCCTACCGCACCCATTTAAAGAGGAAGAGAAAATAAGCTTGATAAGTGAGTGTCAAAACCGGCTACTTATTGGGACATTGTTCGCACTATGTACAGCTGGCGCAAGGAATAAATATACGGAACGTAGTCGCGAAGCTCGGTCAAGAGGCAAATTTCCCGTTCACCACAATTAACCGTAAAGAGTTTGGCCAGGAGATTTCAAAGACAAAAAAAAACAGTACGATTTAATTCTTCGCATCAATAAGAGGCCCTCTGGAAACATTCAACCCGAGCTGCCTACGTTCAGGAAGTCCCTAAGTGACATTTCATCAATTTTCTACTACCTGACCTCTCGGTTTGAAGGAAATTAATTTAATATCACATACTGTCTGATCAGCCACTCCAAAGCTCGACATCAAGTCATGTCAACGTAGGCAGCCGCGTGTGTTTTGAAGCGAAACCTTCACTACCGGACGTCGCGCTTCGATCGCCGGGTGCCAAGTTTTGACCTTCAGCTCAGTCAAAGGTCAAACCATCAAAAAAAATTTAATCCATATCTACGACCGGGAGTTGAGCCCGCACCTGCACGAACCGAACTCCTTTAAGGGACACTCTGCGAGACGTCTAGGCTATCTCCGTAGCCAAGGCGCCTCGTGTTAAACTGCACCACACTCTCGCGCTGTGCACTGGAGAGCCTCGTCTTAATCAACTTCGATCTGCTCCGTCCCGCGGCGCTCTGCTCACTGTCGCCTTCTACGTAGCACAAATCCGTGAGGTCTTTCCCATTTCAGTGTGGTAAACATTCTCTGTAGTTTGTTGCACCACTTTACTAATAGTCATCATCCTGACTGCGCCCACTCCAGAACCACGGCTTCGCCCATACCTCTCCAATTAATCCTGTCCTGTGCCAGTTTCGTCCACCCTATCTCCGCCAACATTTTATTCTTAACAGCCGCCGCGGTGGCTGAGTGGTTATGGCGCTCGGCTGCCATCCCGAAAGACGCGGGTTCGGTCCCGGCCGCGGCGGTCGAATTTCGATGGAGGCGAAATTCTAGAGGGCCGTGTGATGTGCAATGTCAGTGCACGTAAAAGAACCCCAGGTGGTCGAAATTTCCGGAGCCCTTCACTACGGCGTCCCTCATAGCCTGAGTCGCTTTGGGATGTTAAATCCCCCATAAACCATAAACCATTTTATTCTTAACAGTCTTTCTAACTTTCTGCCGCCCCCTGCTACACTTGCCTTCTCTTGATATCCACCTTGTCACACTTAAGGAGCAGTGGCCATATTGCATTCGCATTACATTCCATTCCCATTAAATTTCGACTTCGATATTATTAACCCACGTTTTTCCTGTGAGACACTCCGCCCTCTACTTGCCTCTTGACTCTGCGCCTATCATTTTTTTCTATTGCTCGCTGCGAAGTCCTCAGTTTAAGTGCAACCACTTTTCCTGTCCTCCAGGTCGCTTAATCATAGCTGAATACCAGTACGATATGCACGTTAAATAGTTTTCCATTCAGGTATATTAGTAATCTGCCATTCATGACCTTAGAAAAGCGGCGAAATGTGATCCGCCCCATTCTTGTTCTTGCAGTTATTGCACTCTTGTGGCAAAGATCTGCGGTCACTGCCTGCACAGTGTAGACGTATTGCCTTACAACTTCCAGCGCCTCACTACCAAGAGTAAATGCAGTACAACTGTTTCAGATAGTCTAAAATCGACGATCGGACGTTTGCTTCATGCAAACCCCGACGCCGGTGATGCAAGGCCTAACCGCTAGCTCCCGTCTGCAGCGAACCATTTCGTAGCACTAGACGGCTACATTACCTAGACCAATATGTATGTATCACCGCAGTGTGACATTCTTTAAGGCGAGCTACGCCGGCTAATGCTGTTGACAGACCATCTTCTGGCCGTGCTTCACTAGACTCAGGCGGCGACTAGAATAGCCGTGTTTGTGCCTGCTTGTCTGTGTTAGAACGAGGCGAAATGAGCGACTATCACTAGTACCTATACACTTCGATATTGAGTAGCGGCAAACCTTTGCCAGGTTCTCAAACGTCACTCGATGCCAGCCCCCTTTTGCTATGAATAGGCCTAGAAAATCCTAATGATTTTTATTTGCGCAGCCACAGATTCTAGAGAACAAATTGATAGGTTACACTGCGTGGAAGAGTCGTCGAATTCAGTTCTTGCAAACCGTGACCTGAAACTATCCGACTGTAGCTTACGGCGCATGACTCACATAGGGTGAGCGCAATGCAGTGATGGTAGGTGAGGGGACTTTGCATGCTGAGTAACGCTGAATGCTGCGCACAGCAGTTGTCATCATCGATTGTGGGCGATAAATTAGGTAATATCAATCATTGTGAACTATCGCCGAATTAATTATTTTATAAAATAGATTTCAGAGTGTACATACATAATGGGCAATGCAGTTACAATAACCAAAAGCGCAAGGATAACGCTGTCCCAGCAAACCCGCCATAAAGTGTTTTTCAGACAGTCTACCGCGTCCATCAGCGCTTCATACAGTTATCGCGCCATTTAAAGAAGCAGAACTGTCGCTCCTGACGGAGATGAGATGTTTTATTTATTCAATAATTGTAAAATGCTGCTTCCTTATAAATAAGACCATGAGATTTGGGTGTAAACATTTGCACAATACCACTAAAAAAAGAATAAAGACATACAGCATCCAACGCGCTACGAATATAATTTCTACAACACACTGCAAAGGTATTAAAAAGGAAAACGACATCGCACTGGAGACATCCCGCATAGGCGCACAATAAACAACGTATAAACAATTTGGTACACGAATTCAAATCGCAAAGTAGATAATAACGTAACTAGACCTCAGCTTGCGTCTCCTGCAAGTCAATGAGCAGTAGCTGCTTCGCACAATGCTGTCAAAGGCAAATCATCACCTAGGCGCAGTTTTTGCCTTCAGCGCATTGCGTAAGGAGCCATTCTCTCAATTTTCTACTAGTCTGTTTGTTTTTGTTTTGTATTCAATGGGGACGAATTAGTAGCAGTAATATGAGCTTCTTGAGCTCGTCAGCCAACGCGATTCTTTATTTATGAGTGACTTCTTCGGTATGAAACATCATCTCTTGCTCGCTGTTCTGAGCATTACGGACATTCAAAAGGGCAGCAGGCTGCATATAATTTGACTGCATAAGCAAAAGCTTAAAAAGCTTTGGTAGTACATGTGCGTGTACTATCAATCTTGTTTAGTTGTATTCCCCCCATATGCAATGCCCGAAATGGCCCTTAGGGTGAATAAAATTTTATTTTATTTATTCATGAATACTGCGATCTTGTACACAAGATCATAGCAGGTGGGAACATTGTGTTAATATACATAATTACAAACAAAACAGAAATGCACAAAAAAATTCAACAAGAAAATATAGCGACAAGGTCAGTTAACAACAATCAATGCAAATGCTCTTGAAATGAATGTAATGATGTCTGCCTGACAACAATATCCGTGAGGTTATTCCAATCAGTGATGGTCCTTGGAAAAAAGGAATATTTAAAACATTTAACTCGCGAATTTAATGGTTTTATGGAAAGAGAATGGCGATATTTAGTTTGGTACCCCGAGGAATAAGTAAGGATATTGGAAGTGTCAACTTTGAAATTATTATTAATTAATTAATAGAAAAACTTTAAGCGACATATGCGATTTCTGTTAGGAATAGAGGGTAAACCGCTTTTGTTGAGGAGGTCACTGACTGATGCTCGCCCGTAAGAGTTGTAAATAAACCTTACTGTTTTCTATTGGATTCTTTCATGTTTATTTATGTTTACCTTTGCAAAAGGGTCCCAGATAATTACTGCATGTTATATGATTGGTCTAATAATAGTGTTGTAGGCAAGGAGGCGTGTACCAGGGGTTGCTAACTTAAGCGAGCGTCGTATGAAAAAAAGCTTTCGGAGAGCGTTTGCTGAAGCATAGTCGACATGCTTGGTCCAAGAGAGGTTGTCAGAGATCCATAGACCTAGATACTTATATTCTGTAACTTCATGATGAAAATTATTATTAGCAGTGTAGTAATATAGCAGAGGGTTCTTTTTAAGTGTTATTCTCATGTATACGGTTTTTTCAAATTTAACTGACATTTGCCACTTCTCACACCAAGAAACTATTTTTGCAAAATCATTATTAAGCCTAATTTGATCATCAGTCGAACTTATTTTCTCATACAGCACGCAGGCGTCCGCATATAACTTAACACGTACTGACAGGTCTTTAACAATATTATTAATAAACAATAAAGACAGTAGGGGGCCGAGGACGGATCCTTGTGGAACGTCAGAATCGACAGGAACGTAATTGGAGCAGGTTTTATGCAGTTCGAAGAACTGACGTCGATCAGATAGGTGCGATTGTATCCATGTTAATATATGTTTATTATTTATAACAAAACTGAGTTTATGAAGTAATTTCTAGTGCGAAACCTTATAAAAAGCTTTTCGAAAGTCCATAAAGATAACATCTGTTTATTTTCCTTCGTTGATTGCTGCCGCAAAAGCATGGATTGTTTCGACCAGCTGAGTGAATGTTGAATACCATCGTCTGAACCCGTGTTCAACAACTGCCAGTACATTATGCTCGTCGAGGAAATTAGTTAGATGCTTATGAATGATGTGTTCCAATAATATCCACGTTGTCGAAGTTAATGAAACAGGGCATTAATTTTCAATACACGTCCTCTCTCCACTTTTATGCAAAGGCTTAATTCTAGCAGTTTTCCAATCACACCGTAGAACACCTTCTTTCAGTGATCGAGTGAATAGGACGTACAAATGCTTTGAACACCACTCTGCATACTGTTTAAGAAAGGCATTCGGGATATCATCTGTTCCAGGTGATTTCTTAATATCCAGTTTTAACACTAGATTTAAAGCACACTCTTCAGAAATTATAACATCAGGCATGGAAGGACGGGACATGCTAAAGGGTGGGAGATGCCCGTCATCTTTCGTGAAAACTTTCTTAAAGGTGTTATTAAATGCTGATGAAACCTGGACATTGTCACTTATATGTTGTCCATTTATAATAAACGCATCGGTAGAATGATAAACTGGTGCAATTGACCGCCAATGTTTTTCAGGTGAAGTTTTTATAAACGCGGGAAGTTGCTTATTGTAGTATTTTTCTTTATCTTTCAGAATGCACTGTTTTAATTTCTCTGAAACATCATAAATTTTTGCCCCTAAATTGGCTGAGCTTGATTTTATATTCTTTTCTTTAATATTTTCAGCTTGCGCTGCAATTGCAAAGATTCTCGCGTAATCCAGGGATTGTGATTGTCTGACTTCTTGCATATCACTGGTACAGAACACTGAATGCAGTCACGAACAATGTTTTTGAAAACAAGCCACAGGTCATCCACGCTAAAAGTGCTGTGCAGAAAACTATAATAATGAAGATCTAAAATATCAATAATCGATTCATTGTCAGCACAGCAAAAATTCGGAAAGTGTCTAGTATTACCCTTTAGGTCCAATAGTATGTCTTCTAATACCAAGATTACGGCTTGATGATCAGAAATTCCGGTCACTACATTACATGAAAGTTTTTCCTTGATATTGCCTCGTACCAAGAATAAATACAGTATTGATGCAGAATCTTGTTGGATTCTAGTAGGGTTCTTCACAATTTGTAAGAGATCAAAATGGAACATGATATCAAGCAGTGCATTTCCTACTGCGTGCGGAGATTGAACAGCAAAAGTAGCCCAGTTTATGTTTGGTAAGTTAAAACCTCCAACTAAAATTAACTTGTCGTCTGGTTTCGTGTAGCAATAAAGATATTTCTTGACTTCATCTAAGACAGCGACAGAGGAACCGGGAGGCCTATAGATAGCACCAAGGATATATCGAAAATTGTTAGCGTACGCTTTACAAAAGACAGCTTCAACTGTAGCGACATAAGGCAGTTTTAAAATCTGTAATGAGCTTTTGAACAGTATAGCTATTCCGACACCTCTTCTGTCGCGGTCTTTCCGAAAGACTTTATAGTTTCTTGGCACAAACTCGGAATAAAATATTTCTTCATTTAACCATGCCTCTGTTAGCACAGCTATGTCAGGATTATGCGTTAACAGCATACCTTCCAGATGGGCGAGAGAGAGAGAGAGACTCTTTAATGAAGAAACAGAGAATTTAGCCGCGTTTCAATATCGCTGGCATGCTACTCTGCGTAGGAAGGGGAATTTGGGAGATAAAGACTGAAGGAGAGCAGCGTGGAAGAGGTGGAAAAAAAACGAAGATAAAATGCAGCCATGAAATGCGTACTAAGGATGCAGTGGCGAGTATTGATGTAACCTATGGAATGATGGAGTGCATAGTCCGACGAATGGGCTGACGAAGTTCACTGCAAGAAGAATGCATGAAGGTAACCTGCAAGTGAATTTAGAGCTTATCGAGATGTCCAATGCCTTTTAAATATGTAAAAAGAAAGTTCATTGCAAGTCTCTGTTGCCTGAAGCAGGCTAAGGGGCCTAAAACTTTGTCCATTGTTAGGGGCACTGGGCAGAGCTGCTGCATGCAATGTTCATAGTACGCACGCTCGTTAGCATACGCAGGGCACTCAAGCAGGATATGTTCCACAGTTTCTATCGAAGCACAGTTGTCACAATGCGGACTGTTCATTTGTCTAAAACGGTTTCGCAGGCCATTTGTATATGCAGCATTAGGACGAAGTCGGTGATAAAGTGTTTCGAGTTGTCGAGGAATTCTGGGTGAGAGTCTTGATCTAAGATGTGGGTCGATTGAGTGAAGAAATTGGTACTGATGTGTCGGCAAACTCCAAAGCCGATACGTTTCTTCGTACGCAAAACTTTTAGCCATTTGGGACGCATCAGATTTCGTGAGAAAACTTCGAATGTATCTCTGATGTTGATGGCCCTTACGGGCCGCTTCATCTGCTTTTTCATTAGCCATAGTGCCACAGTGAGCAGGTACCCACTGAAATGTTATGCAGTGGCCTGCGGCAATAGCTAAATGATGGATATACCCAATGTCCAGGGAAACTGGCTGATGATTCGTTTTCTTCAGCAGGTTGGCCAGGATCTGCAGAGATGCTTTTGAATCGGTGAAGATAACCCAACGGCCGGCGGTTTGGCGCAGGATGTAAGAAACAGCTTCCTTAATGCCGTGAAGCTCAGCTGTTGTAGAGGAGGTCCTCCGCTGCAGCCGGTAAGAAAGGGCATGGCCTGTTGAGGGCACATAAAGGCCACAAAAAGAAGTTTCTTTAGTAGTTGAACCATCGGTGAAGATATGGGTGTGCTGCGTATATTCTTCGATTAAGTAGGCGAGAGTAGCTTGCAGAAGTGCTGCCTGTGGCATGCGGCTCTTTGCATTCACACCTGGAACAGACTTTTTCACCTTTAGAGGAGAGAGTGTCCATGGAGGAAAGGCCAGAGGTAGTAGTTTCTGAGGCTGATTAATAGTAGGAAGGGGCAGGAGCTGCACTGCCTGGCCAAAGCTAGAGTTGCTGTGAGTTAGGTGCACACGGTGTAGGAAGTGCTTCTTCCCTTGCAGGACATGGCGGAGATGGGTACGCATAGTTTCCTGGGCGGCAATTACCTCTAGTGGGAGACATCCTGCCTCCGCTACTGTTCCTGATGCAGAGGAACCCTTTGGGAGGCCAAGACATATTCGCAGGCAGTTGTTCCGTGCGGCATTGAGAGTCTTATTGCTTGATGTAGATAATCTTTGAAGCACTGGTAGACAGTAGCGCAAGGTTCCTTCAACGTAGGCTTTTTCAAGCAGAAGCATTGATCGGCAGTTGCTACCCCACCTTGTTCCCGCCATGAACCTGAACACTTGCGATGCTGCAGTAATCCTCGCACGGAGTTTTTTGATCTGAGGTGACCATGACAGATTATAGTCGATTACAACACCCAGGAATCGCTGAGATCGTACATATGGCAGCGATCGTCCGCCTAGGAGCAGCGGATATCGGGTCATCGTTTTTCTTGTAAACGCCATTGCAACACTCTTTTCTGGCGAGAGACGAAGACCTCTGGAAGCCAGGTACATCGAAATGTGCAATAGTGCTCTCTGAAGACGTTGCTGGGTAATATAGCGCGAACGTGACGCGGTCCAGATGCAGATATCATCAGCATAAATTGTTATGCGGACCCCTCGCGGAAGGTGTCTTCTTATGTGAATAAGGACAATATTGAACATGAGAGGGCTGTGCACCGCTCCCTGTGGTACGCCCCTCTCCACTGCGTGAAAGCGTGTTGGACCGTTTGGAGTGGTAATAAAAATTTGTCGTTCTTTTAAATAATGCCCAATCCACTTGTATAGCCTTCCATCAAGGCCAAGACTGCCAAAGGCTGCGAGAATTGCATGGTGAAAGACGGAGTCAAAAGCAGCCTTGATGTCTAGGAAAACGGCTGTTGGGATGTGCCCAGCATGAAGGTACTCCTCAGTTGATGAGACGAGGGCGATGATATTGTCAGTCGCAGACCTGTTTTGACGGAACCCGTTCATTTCTTGGGGGAACTCATTCCGGCTTTCTAGGAACCAAGTTATGCGCTTGCAGATCATGCGCTCCATGAGTTTACCTACGCTGCTCAGTAGGGCAATGGGCCGGAATGATGCGTAGCTTGTTGGCTGCTTACAGGGTTTCAAAACGGGCACGATTTTCGCCAGCTTCCATTCTGTGGGCTCAGCAGCCATCCAGGAAGAATTGTAATACTCCAGGAGTCGAAGACGGGAGGTGTGGGGTAGCTTTGCAAAGGCGTCATAGGTCACCTCATCATGACCCGGAGACGTGTGCCTGTTTGTCTCCGCGATAGCTGTGGATAGTTCTTCCATTGTGAAAGGCAGGTCTAACGCTGGCACTTCCGCCTTTGGGATGCCTGTTTGACCATCTGCGGAGAGTGTCGAATGCCCTGACCCCTCCGACAGCAGCTTGCATTATTCTTCTGAGACTTCTTTGATAGATTTTTGTTTGTGAAGGGAGAGTGCAGCGAAGGGGTGGAGTTGTTGAAGTGGCGTGCGCATACCTCTAACTATCCGCCAAATATTGGTTACTGGTTTGCGCACATCCAGTGTAGAACAAAAGTCACGCCACTTTTGCCGACTGAGTTTATCCATGTAGCGTCGAATGTGACGTTGTGCCCGTCGGCATGCACGTAGGTCATCGAGGCTTTTTGTGCGCAGAGCTTTCCTTTCAGCTCGCCTGCGTATAGCGCAAAGCCTTTGGAATGTGTCATCAGTTGAAGGTAGGTTATCATTTTTAGCTGTAAGTTGTTTACTCGCCCTCAGGCAATACGCAATTGTCGATGCTAATTCCTCATTGCGAGTTGCCGCAGTAACTCCTCTGCTTACAGCGTCCTTGTATGCGTCCCAGTCTGTAGATTTTATAAGGAATTTCTTTGGGTTCCTCTGCTCATGGAAAGCCGATATGAGGATTGGGTAATGGTCGCTTCCACGTGTCTCCAAATCAGTGCACCAGCCAAAGTTGTGGGCGAATGAACTTGTGACAAATTGCACGTCGATGCTGCTGGTAGTCATCGGGCCTCGGAGGTAGGTGATGCTGCCGTCATTTAATGGCTGAACTGAATGCTTGGAGAGAAGTTTTGCAAGCTTGGCACCTCGGGCACATGTATGTGAGCTGCCCCAAATTTCATTATGAGCATTGAAGTCTCCGCAAATAATATGCGGAGAGGGCGTCCTTGCTATCAAGTCTTCAAGTCTCAAAGCATCAAATGGCGTGCCTGGCTCAAGATATACTCCAATCAGAGTGTACTGTTGTCCGGCAATAACTGTGACAGCGCATACGTATTCATTGTCGCTGTGAGGCGGGACATCAACCGGTGAGGCCGAGATATCCTTGCGAAAGCCTATCAGCAATCTGCTGACGTTATCTGGTCGTTGTGAATGATGGAAATAGTATCCATTGAGTCGGAAAGTTTCCTCAACGCGTGATTCACAGATGACTATGAAGGGGAAGCGGTACGCTCGCACGAGCTGTCGGAAATCTGAGAGTTTAGAGCGTAGCCCGCGAGCGTTACACTGGAAAATGGTGCATGTACGAAAGATGTTGTGGATTGTCAGCTGCGGTGAAGTTCTCGCTGGGGAAGCATGATTACTGAAGAGTGGTATTACGCGTAAAGACCGACACCAACGGCTCCATTGCAAGGACAGCTTCTACTTCTGGGAGTCTTCCTGACGAGGGGTTTGCACGGATAAGAGCCTTGATGGCTGCAAACAGCATCGGAATCAGTAGGCATGTGACATCTTGTTCAGAGCTTCCGGTTTCCTGCCTGCCGCTGATCTTCTTGTCATGTTATGGCGCCCTAGGGTCAGAGCAAGCGACGCTGTTTGTCGGGTCTTGTGTAGTGCGTTGCAGTAGCTTTGATGAAGGAGAAGAACCAACGGACTTCCCACGCTTCTTTTTTACCGCATCTGCGTAGGTCTTGTCAGCTGCTCTGCCACGTTGTGTTGACTGATTCTCGGAAAGAGCTGCCGTAGTCGTGAAAACCACGTCGGGGTTGGGTGGTGGTTCATGGCGCTTAGGGGGTTTCCCTTGTGTTTACTCTGCCGTGCGAGCAACTGTGGCTGATTTCTTTTTATAACACCCTCCATAGGAAGCAGGGTGTGGGCCACCGCAGTTAGCGCATTTAGGTTGCGCTCTCGAAGTGCATTCTTTGTGCGAGTGGGGGCCAGCACACACTTTGCAGCGCACGGGGCCGTTACAGTGTCTTGATATGTGGCCATGCCTCTGACATTTATAGCACTGAGTTGCTGCTCCGACGTATTGAGGTACAGGGTAACTACAGAACCCCAGCGTTACTCGTTTTAGTAGCAGCGCATCTTTTGCGAATTCTAATATAACTGTGCTACGGCGTACCGCTTTTTTCTTTCCACCATCCTCAGGAGTGTAGGCGATTAGTCTCCTTGCTGAGAGGACACCTTGGTCGCGTAGATATTCCTGCAGATCTTCGTCTGTGTAGGTGACAGGTACATCTTGTATTTTGCCATAGCTTGCCATGTAAGAGTATGGGACTCTGGCCTCTACAGCCACTCCAGCCAGCTTAGTTACCGTGAGCAGACGGTTGGCGGCGGGCAGCGTCGATACTGTAACCATCAGGCTCCCATCCTTGTGAATGCGATGGCTGAGGACTTTTTCTTGAGCCGATGCTACAACCGGCGAAGCCACAATGTTGGGGTTGGCTTTCCATAGGCTTCCTCCTTCCTCAGTGGGCCTTAAAACTACAGGAACACCGGTAGCTCTCTTTTTCTTGTACGATACAACTGTAAATGATGCTTGGTCCATGATCCATAACAGCGCGACAGACGGGACAAAGAAGAGGAGACACAACACACAGCGCTGTGTGTTGTGTCTCGTCTTCTTTGTCCCGTCTGTCGCGCTGTTATGGATCATCGTCAGCACCAACTCGCCCAACAACTGGTATTGTCAAGCTTGGTCCATGTCCTCTGGATGGTCGGTCAGAGGCTCGTTGCTGGCTTGGTCGTCGCGCAGTCTCTTGTTTGGCGGGGCCTGGTCTGTAGCCGCAACTACAGGGGCCGCTGGACCCGCCGCTGGCGCTGCTGCCATCAGTGCAGCATGGAGTTCAGCTGGCGGTGATACGGCGCACAGCGCCGAGGAGGTCGCTTGACGTGCTTTTGCCGGCGGCCAGGGAGCCCCAGGTCGTCGCACGTCGAGGACACACGCCAAAAAGACTGGAAAACCTCTGAAGTGAGAAAATAAAGCCGAAAATTACGGACCGGTGTCAGACAGCCGGCCCACTAATCGCCGTCTAATATGCGACTTTGATCACAACGCTACTACAATTAATAGTAATTATCATTAATGCCCTCCGATCTTCCGTTCGTGGTCATTTCTTTCTTTCAGAAATTATGTATCGAGCAAAGAAATGAAATCAAAGTTATTCAGCAAAAAAGAGCGAAAATCTAGACAATATTATTGTCAATGTCCCCTCCACGACACACAAGGTAGAATGATATTGTAATTTGGCATCGCAAATCTTGTTCTACTTCTTATTATTACTGCGCTTCGCTTTAGGCCTGGGAACGCTTCGAGGCGGAGGGTGCGGACGTGCGCCGCATGGGCTCCGCAGATTTTGACCCACCGAGACCGCAAAAGCTCATCAAGCCATCAACCGTTGGTTGGACCGAAGACCCCCGAAGAGCAGGACCACGAGGATACCACTTTCAGACCGGTAGGCCAAATTTTCAGGTTTTTATCGCGTTCTGAAAGACGCCACGTAGCCACAGCGAAGAACGCACCGTTAGGCCTAGCACGGGGCCGGCGCCTGCCCGGCACCCGCAAACGTGGAAGTCAGCCCCACGGTAGCTGCGGGAGCTAGCACAATACCCGCTATTGAAAATACCGATTTCGGACCCACCCCCCGCGAAATGGCTCACATTTCGCCAGAAGTTCATGAGGACCTGGAGGCGGATCACCTCGACGATCTCTCCGACTCCGAGGCATCGGGGACCGGCGAGCGCGGGGACACCAGCATGCAGGACGCTTCGGCCGGACTGCACGAACAGCCAAAAAGTGAATTAGATTGGACCCTATACCAATCCCGACGGCAAAAACAGGCTCACAAGCGCGGTTTACGGCAAGCCGCCATTTTGAAAGACGGGGAGCCCCACTCGGGGCAGAACAATGGCAAAATGGTGCCGGCGGATGACGCAAGGCAGAGCAGCGCAGCCGGTGGTGCAGCGACAGGTGGCGTGACCTCAGCCACGCCAGCTACAGGCGCGGATAACAAAGGAGAAAGGGAAGCGGTGCGGCAGCCGCGGCGCAGGGCCCCGCCACTCCCGAAAGGCGATGCAAAGATTATCATCAGACCAAAACACGGCCTACCGGTCAGAACGCTCAAGGGGTACAGAGTGGCACAAGCCATAGTACAGGCGTGAAAGAACCAGTGTAAGGACGAGGACTTCATTATAAGACTTAGGCCAGGCTCTAACATCATCATAGCGAGCACTCCAAAAGAAGACGTCGCCAGAATGATCAGAGGAATAACCACCCTGAACGTGGAAGGCCATAACTACGCAGTAAACGCCTACGTAGCGGTACAAGAAGACTTCAAGAGACCGGTGGTCCACGGGATCGACGCCGGAACATCGGAAGAATTTCTTAAAGCGAAGCTACGACTGCGGTCCCAAGGAGTTACGATCCTCGGAGCCAGGATGTTGGGGAAGTCACAGACAGCCGTCATTACCTTCGACGGCCCCTACATCCCAAAACAAGTAATCTAAATCGGGGGCGAGCTGACGTGCTACCCGTACCGTCCCACAAGGCAGGTCTGCTACGTATGCCATCAACAGGGACACAGGTCGGACGTGTGCCCGACACCAAACGTCTAGACCTGCAGGCAATGCGGAGCACAGAATCCGCCGGAGGGACCCACATGCCAACCAGAGTGCCTGAACTGCGGAGGCGACCACGCCACCGGAGCCAGGAACTGCCAAAAGCGCCTTAAAACATCAAGAGAACTGCGAGGCCCGGCTTACAGAAACAACAACAGCAAATGGAAAGAACAGCCAAAGCAGCAGCACCACCCGAGATGGTTCAGCTCCGAACGAGACTCGAACAGCTCCAGGAGCCGATCTCGGAGCCGGACCCGGGGCCGCGAGACCAGTCCGGGAGCCGCTCACGGAGCCGGTCGCGGAGAAAATCACGGTCCTTCCCGCCGCTGACCCCGGCCATCAAGAACGGGCAGCAGCAACAAAACAAGCAAGGGCAAACCCACCAGGGCGGAGGCACCAAGGTGAGCTGGGGAGCAGGCCCTCCCAGTTCCTTGTCTCCGCACTCCGGTAATAATAACAGTAACGACCAAAAGAATAACACCAGCAAAAGGGAGAAACAACTAGAGGAAGATAACAGGCAACTCAAGCAGCAATTAGAGGCCAGCCGCAAATTAATAGAACAGCAAAGCAAAAAGATTGAAGAGCTTGCGGGTCTGATTAGTGGTCAAGGGACATGTAGCCCTTCTCCTAAACTGCAACTAGCAGCCGCATAGTCAGCCAGAAACATCAAAAGTAGGAGGCCATGACGACCTCGCCAAATTTATGGCAGAAGTAAGACAGAAAATACAAATAATGGAACAGCGCGTAGAGATGATAGGGACAGAAGTCCGCAACCAGCGCAAGCAAAAACCATCGGAAGGCGTCAAGGACAAATTCAACGTCCGCCACCCAATTCAGGAAACGAGCAACCTAGAAAATTAATCATGGCCGGCGCAACCAAACGCAGCCAAAACAATGATATCTTAGAAATCTGGCAATGGAATTGCAGAGGGTATAAGAAGAAGGGGCTATTACAACAATATATAAACACGCATTTAACACCACCCGACATAGTAGCGCTACAAGAAACAAACATCACACCGTCACTCCAGGGCTACACATGCTACGTAAACCCGGAGGGCAACAAAACAGCAACGCTCATTGCCATACACCTAGTCGCTATAGCACACGACAGCATAGCCGACAAGGACGTGGAACACGTCATTACCGAAATTATGCCAAAGAAGAAAAGGCAGGGTAGCAGCACCTTCGTGGTGAACATCTACAGCTCCCCGAAGCAGAAAACTGCAAAATTTCAAGAACTCTTTCACGGTGTTAGCAGACTAGCGCGAGGAAACAAACTAGTTGTGGTGGGAGATTTCAATGCCAAGGACCCAAGCTGGGGGTACAAGGTATCTGACAAAAAGGGCAAACACATAAAGGAAGCGGCGGAGGTATTGGGATGTCATCTAGTGACAGACCCCAGCATCCCCATCAGAACCGGGAACAGCGTCAGCATGGACACCTGCCCAGACTTAACCTACGTCAAAAGAACAGGACGAGCGACATGGGAAAACCTCTTTGAAAATTTAGGGAGCGATCACTACATTATTCGCACGCAAATCACATCGGCAAATCTTCAACGCCGAATTGGAACCACGAAAATTACGGACTGGAACGCGTTCAGAGAGGCATGCAAAGAGAGCCAGCGCGAGAGCATAGACTCAATTGAGGCATGGGGGAACATGCTCAAAGAGAAGCAACGCAAATACACCAAAGAAATAGACAGAACAGAGCAGACACCCGAGGTAGACTCCAGGCTCCTCAAATTATAGAAAGCACGCAGAGGCCTAACCAAACGGTGGAAAAGACAGAGGTGCAATAGGAAACTCAAAATCAAAATAGCAGAAATAACAAAGAAAGCGGAGGCCTACGCGGAACAGTTGGCTAGAACAAATTGGCAGCAGTTCAGCAATTCCCTTAGCGGAACACTGAGTACAGCCAAAACATGGCACATACTGAAAGCTCTCCTGGACCCAACGAAAACTAAAAGCGAAAACAACAAGGCCATACATAGACTGGTCAATCAGTTCCAGGGACCGGACTCGGAGCTCATAAAACAAGCCAAGTATAAATGTTTCGGAGACGACAACCCAGCAGCCTACACGGGCCATTACCAAGGACAAGAAAATCTTGAGCTAGACAGGCCAATAACAAGGGAGGAAGTCTACTCGGCCATAAGAAACTCGACCAGAAACACGGCTGCGGGAGCAGACAAAATCAATAACACAATCATCCGCAACCTAAGCGACGGGATGGTCGAGGAATTAACAGAATACCTAAATAAGCTATGGTACAATGAGACTATCCCGGATGACTGGAAACACGCGGAGATAGTAATGATCCCAAAACCAGGGGAAAATTTGCAGGTCGAAAACCTCAGACCGATGTCCCTTACATCGTGCCTTGGCAAACTATATGAAAGGATAATAACGAGACGCCTACAAGACCACATAGAAGACAACGAGCTATACCCACATAGCATGTTTGGCTTTAGAAGCAAGTTATCAACGCAAGACGTACTACTCCAAATTAGAGACAAGGTTTTAACCGACGTCCCGAGACGAGGAGAGCACGTAATCATGGCGCTAGACAATAAAGGGGCGTTCGACAACGTCAGCCATAAGGCAATACTAACAGGCCTCAGCAACTTGGACTGCGGCAAGAAAATATACGGGTATGTCAAGGCATTTCTAACAAACCGCACAGCAACGATAGGACAGGGCGAAGTTCGCTCTGAGCTTTTCCGCACACCCAATAAAGGAACGCAGCAGGGATCAGTAATATCCACAATCCTCTTCAACATCTCGATGATTGGCTTAGCAAAACAGTTGGAAAATGTAGAAGGCGTACGACACGCAATATATGCCGACGACATCACAGTGTGGGTCACGAAGGGCTCGCTCGGTGAGAAAGAGGGAAAGTTACAGGAAGCAGCCACATGCGTAGAGAACTATGTCAGAGATAGAGGCCTTGCTTGCTTCAACAGAAAAATCAGAGCTCTTAAGAATCTGGAGAAGCAGACAAAATCACAAAGTACCGGAGGAGGAGGAACTCAGGATAAACGTCTATCTAGAAGGACAACCGATTCCGGAAAAAACGATCATTAGAATACTGGGAATATGGATCCAATCGAACCAAAGATGCACACACACCCTAAAATTAATCAAAGCCTCAGCGACGCAAATGACGCGCATGATAACCAGGGTCTCCAGAAGGAGGCACGGCCTGCGGGAAAATGACACTTTAACACTCGTCAGAAGCCTCGTAGTAGGCAGAATAACATACAGCCTCGCATACTACAACTGCACTAAGGGAGAAATACTTCAGGCAGACACAATACTAAGGAAAGCATATAAGTTAGCGCTCCACCTGCCGCAAGCAACCTCAACGGAGAAACTCCTAGCCCTGGGTTTGAATAACACCTTTGAAGAGCTGAGAGAAGCCCAACTTGCGGCGCAGCTACAAAGGCTAAAACAAACCAAAGCTGGGATAGCGCTCCTAAATAGGTGTGGCTACGAAGGTGCGCTGCAAGAAAAAAGAACATAGCGGGTACCTGACGAATATCGCAACACACTCAGGATAGCCCCGATACCGAAAAACATGGATCCAAACCTGCATAAAGGACGCAGGGAAGCTAGGGCAAAATACGTTCAACAAATCCTAGCCGAAAAAGAAAACACACTGTACACAGACGCGGCTGCGTACCCGAGAGATTCTCCAGAAATCAGAAGCAGAATGGTAGCAACGGCAATAAACTCTGCACACAGGGAAATAGCCAGCGCATCATTCAAGGACTGTGCGGCCGAGGAAGCCGAAGAGGCTGCCATTGCCCTGGCGGCGGCGGAGGGCTACCGTATCCGAAGGTCTCTAACAATATTAACAGACTTGCAAGCAGCATGCCGAAATTACATGAATGGCAAAATAGGACAGAAAGCCCTACATATCTTTAAATCGGCCAAAATGCCGCAAACCGAGGAACAACAACTGCAACACGTAATCATGTGGGTACCACGACACACCGGGATCGCCGGGAACGTAGAGGCAGATAGGATTGCTCGAGAGCACACAAACCGAGCCTCGACTCAAACTGACCTCGACAACCCTGCAGCAGACCCGGTACCCCTGAGCTACTCAGACATTCTAAACTATCACAGGGGACCGCGACTCAAATATCCGCCACCCCATAACAGCCTACACCAACAAGATGCAGTAGGCTGGAGGCTGCTGCAAACGGGGACTTTCCCCAATCTAAATACCTTAAGTAAAATCTACCCCACGCAATACAGCAGCAAATGTCCGTGGTGTGGAGAAAAACCCACGTTAAGGCACATAACGTGGGTGTGTCAGAAAAACAAGGATCTAGCTGCAATAAACAAAAACCCGAGTGCGGAACAATGGGAGGGGACTCTCCAGCGAGGACCCGGCCGTCCAGGGCGGATTGGTGCGGAGAGCCTACCTGACGGCATACCTCAGTGGAGCCCTGGACCAGGGGCCCCAACCCTGTTAAGACGGGTTGCAATAACTCATCGGAAGATGAAGAAGACAGCCCGCGACCGCTAATAACACATTTTAATATCAAATATAAATAAATTTTTCCTCCTCCTCCTTCGCTTTAGGCCTAAACCATTGTTTCCAAAGATGTGCTCATCGCGTTAATCGCGCTGCCTTTCTCCCTCAGAAAAGCGGAGTAAAGAAGCTCAGTGAAAGTTAGTCATATATGCGCTTGTTTTGGTTGGCATATGCGTTTGGTTGAGTTTTCTAAGCGGTGCGGGAGTATTCTTACTATCAAGTTCATCTTGAGAGGTGCGTCTAGCGAAGCCTTCGCTGTTCTTTAATTATAGGCAGTGTGACATGGCACATAGAAAAAAGATTGTCTTAACTGGCCGAAACCCCGGCGGCTCCAGTCCACGTTCCCAATACGCTTAAAATACTGACGTATTCTGGAATTGTATATATTATCAAATAGTACAGATAAGATTTTGTGAAAGTTTTATTTACATTCAAACTGAAATGTCCTAAGCATACCTGCGTTTCTAAAAGATATCAGGATTGGCAATGAGGAAAAAAGGAATAAAATTTAAGAGTATTTAAGTATAACGCGAAAATGCGTGCCATGGTACTCACAATTCTTAATAGAGTTTTTGTACAGCCACTGAATTCCGCCTGTTCTTTTTTCGTGTCCAAAAGGTTCGTGCTTTTATTTCTAATTGGTCATGAAAATAGTAATAGTAAAACTAATTAAAACTTCTGAGAAAAAATTACTTACCCCACTGCAACAGGAAACATCAAGAGAAAAAGGGGACTTAGCGCTGCGTACTTCATTTTGCTGCAACACGTGGAGCCGTGAAGACGACAATGTTCGCTATAGCTATTTTATGACTGGCCAATAAATGATTTTTAATGTCTCAAGAAACTGCTAGGGAGCTCTGTCGCTACCATGGATATAATCATCATTTCAGACACTCTGAAAATGTCACTCCGTGTATCTCACACTTGCATCTGATGGATGCCATGACTGATAGGTTGTCGCGAAATCAGTCGCTAGGAGGCATTGAGAGGCAGATAGCATTACAATTTCGGCATTATTTTACATTTGAAATTTCTCTGTCCTCGATCCAATGAAATATATTTCGTAAATTAAAACTACGATCATAAATTTAACGCTCGCGTCAGTGCCGTTACAACCAGCCAATTGGCGTTTCGGGTGCTTCTTTCAATTGGAATTATCGCTCAGCTTCTAAAAACTACTGACATAAACCGAAGATCGTGTCTTACAAGCGCAAGTTGATTTTCATGTCGTTGCATCGCGTTTCCTTTTATGTGCCGTAAATGTGCATCCGATAGCGGTAGTCAACTGAAAATGATAATGCCTCTGGGCATGGCTTCGCGCATTTCTCAACCGTTCTGAGCAGTTCAATACCGCCACTACGGCGACATGACGACACATCTCTCGAGCGAAATTCGATGACAGAGCTCTTATATCTTAATAAGCAGGAATGGTGCAAATTCCAAATGACCGTAAAGGAAAGAATATTTTGAAAACTGAAGAACATCTGACTTAGCATTGCGTTGGCAATGAAGTGCCCGAAAGGTATAGCTTGTGAATCTCTATGGGCGGTCTCTAACTGTAAACTGTGTGTGCTTCTGTTCCTTCCATTTCTGACTGTAAGCCCTAACAAGTTAAGATTAAACGCCTCAAAAACAACATATGTGATATTTCTTCCTGCCAACAAACCTCTACACCGCAAACTTATCGTGCACTGTAAGAACACTTTTATGAGACATGTTCAGGCACAAAAAGTTTTACGGGGTTTGTTTTCAGGAAAACTTTAGCTGGTCTGTACACGTAAGAATCTAAGTGTGGAACTTGGCCGCACAGTGGGATGTCATTACAAAATATCTCATACCTCTCTGGCTAAAAAAGAACATTTATTACTCACTTTTTTCATTCCAAGTTAGCCTACGGCTTAATGGTTTGGGCCACTACTACACAATACAATTATACTAAGCTGATTATTTTGAAGAGAATTAGTAAAAACTGCGCGAACAAGACGGGACGTATGGCACACAAAAGGACAGACAAAGCGCAGGCTTCCAACTCATCTTATTTGAGAAAACACATGGTTTATAAGGCCCGCGAACATAACAAGAAAAGCATTCAGCAACAAATACGCAGCTCATGTGAAGGCCTTCTTCCGAGACTGAAGAACGCAGTAAGAAAAGTACAGTGTGTAGAACAGACCCCTCCCTTCGTCATGCCATATTTTCACTGTCTTTCCAACAACATCAAGAAGGTGGCAGGTAAATTCGGAATACCTATTTTGTTTTCGGCGCCTTGTAAGCTGAAAAAAGTATGTCCCCTGCTCTAGGAAGAAAAGAAAGAAACAAGAACAGAACGCAGATCGTGCAACAAAAATCATCTGGCCGCGTTAACCAGGTGTGTCTCCGAGGTTATCTATCAGATACCTCTACCTTGTGGGCGAGTTTACATCAGCCAGACTGGCCGGTGCTTCAATGAGCGAGCCCTGGAGCATAAAAGGTTGATGCACACCGGCACAGGAAGCAATCTATCATTGCATTGCAAAAGCTGTGACTGCCGCAACTGCGTCCCTTACCTGGACAAGACCGCTCTCCTCTCTAACGCACACAACAAAACTGAAAGAGAGGTTATCGAGGCGTTCCTGATGGCCAAAAAGGGTAATAACTGCGTTAGCTCGCCCTCGTTATCGCTATCGAGACAAGAGATAGAGTTTTTAGAAGGGCCTGTTCGTGTTTCACACCACCTCTAATTGTCCTGTAAAATTCTGCTCATGTTTTCTATCGTCGAGCCGTGGGGCGATAGTGTTTTTCTTGTTATGTTCGCGGTCCTTATAATCCATGTGTTTTCTCAAACAAAATCAGTTGGAAGTCTGCGCTTTGTCAGTTCTTTTGTGTGCCTTACGTCCCGTCTTGTTTTGCGCAGTTTGTACTCATTCTCTTCATTATGAACCAACTAGACCGCCAGAACGTCCTTCTGATTATTTTGCAGAAGAAAATCTTGCGCCGCTTTGCACCACATCGAGGCAATGCAGAGGAATTAAGAGCCGCTCCTCTCTTTAAGAAACAGGGCATCCCTAAATCAAACCAGTTATATTATTTAAAGCACTACAAGAAGTATATCAGAAGAAACTGTATGGAATTATTGACTCCGAAAACGCTGAATATCTTTTGAGGCACCAAAAGCACCGAACTCCAAAAATCCGAAGAAATTAAGGAAGGCAAGCAAAGGCGTATCAAATACCTGCGATCTGGAACAAATTTGAAGGTAAGCTAAACTTTTAATGCAAATTCAAAGATTTTAAACGCAAACTTGGAGAGCTAAAACTCAGTATAACACAAAATGACTCTATAAATTTCTTTTATTTTCCTTTTGTGTCGTTTCAAGCCATAATATTGAGTTTCACTGACAATTTAAAACGTGCATTGTATCTTTTTTGTATGATTTTGTACAACAGCTGTATGTGCAGATTTATTCACGTAATTTTGGTAGCGTCCTATTATGTGTGATTTGTTTTGTGTCAATTGTGCGCAACAAAATAAGCAATACATTCATGTACAAGTGTGAAATGCTGCGTTTTTTTATCTTTTGTGATTACAGGAGGCACACTTTATTCCTTTGCTCTAAGATTTATAATGTACCTGTGCCGCTGTGGACTGTTTAGGGTCAGAGGTCTCGTCAGGCACCACTAGCGTTTAGCTTCTTTCCGTGCAGCAGGCTCTGTGTTTCGTCTGACCCTAAAAGAATAAAAAAGCTGTGCGCCGAAGGCTTGAATTACGTGGTCCGATTTTGCTTATGGTGGTGCGATATCTCTAAGCCTAAGCGGATACGACAGGTTTTAAGCCTCGAAAAGGAAGACAACATTTTGAGCAATCTCTTCAGCAGAACCGGCCATATGACTCACGAGAGTGCATCAAAATAAGAAATTAAGAAACATTATGCAGCACACATGTACACAGTGTAAGCACGTGTTACGCGCTTTGCATGTCATGCACCACACCACGCTTTCAAGAGCAAAGAACTGGCTACATGCTTTCGATATACGAGTGTACGCGAAAGGGCAGGCCACAGCACAAAACAAACAGCCTCTACAAGTTATCAATAAGAAGTGCATGTTTCTATCTGCTCCTCTACAGAACAATGCTCCAATTGCAGTTAATGTAGAGAAATGAAGGCGAGCTGGAAACTCAAGTGACAGTGAAATGTTCCTCTGGCAACTGAAGTTCTCTTTATTCGTCATGTCTTGGCAATAGTTACTAACCTCATAATAGCTTTAGTTTTTTATGTGCGAAAGTGCGTTTTCACCTCGGCCCCTCAATAAATAAAGGGGGCAGATAGTCGTAAATCTCTGATTTTTATGCTACATACAGGGAGTTGTGTTCCTTTTACCCCTTTCTCTTCCTTGATGTCAGCCCGAAGGGGAAAGGTAGAAGTTGTTGGATGCCGACGTCTTGAGGTTCTAAACTTGCTCAGTCACATTACTCGTGGAACTTCAGGAAGTAAACTGTTTAATCACACATAAAATAGTCAAGACAGAACGGAAGGTACAACAAGGAGAACAACTATGTACATAGCGATTGATCCGCAGAGTGACCAGACGAAATCAACCCCCGGTCCCACCAAAACGTCTTCTTTTAATCCCTAAGTCCCCGCCCTCAGTGGGGACACCAACCAATTAGGTCAAAACACAAGCACGCATCCAATCAAGGACCGGGGAAAGGAAAACACATCCAATAAAACACAAGGGAGAGGAAAACACATTGAAATAGAGACAGAGGAGCGTAAAACACGCCCAATCAAAGATTGGGGAGAGGGGACAGGTCATTGTCACGAATACTAACAATTCCCCTCTCGGATCACTCCATCCTCCCCCGCGGGGCGGCATGATTACTCGCTTAAAGAGCATGCGAGGGCCGCACAGATTGTCGAAAGCCGTGCCACTTAAGGCGCCGCCGCTCCCCAATTCTTCCTGATGCCCCACGTGCACAGGAAGTGCCTGGCAGTCATATGGAGCTGATAAGCGCTCACAGTGAACATGAGGAACGCGTCTTCAAAATTGCCTCCTAGCCACACACTGAACGACCGCCGCCCGGGTAATGGCCTTGGGCAGCGTCGCCGCGGTAGGGATGAAAGGCGACGCGCCTTCGTTGCTGCTTCTCGGAGCGGGCTGCGAACAATGGGGCCCGGCCAAGCTGGGTCGTCTGCGCACCCCGAACTCCCCTCCGTCGCCGTCCGCTTGACTCGTTAGTTCCATGTGGAGTCAAAAGGAAATGGATCACAGCGTACGCACTCTTGTCCACATACAGGCGGCGTTCCGTACGTGATTACTTGAGGCTCCGGATGTGTCCAAGCCAGCCGCGCACGACACCTCCCCACCAAGTGTGCTGCATAACATCTTGGAATGAAGCACACACAGAAAACCGAAACAGACCAACGTGCCGCGGGCCCGGAGCCGAAGAAGCACCATCTGCCGCTGCCGAACCATATGCGTTGCCAAAGCCTCAGGGTACACCTCCATACATGACATAACTCCAGGCCCCGGATACCCCCACGCCTCTAGTTGGCAGCTACGAGTCGCGACATTGCATCGGCATTAGCGTTTTGCTCCCCCTTTTTGTGCTCGACCCGGATATCGAATCTCTGCAGAGCGAGTGCCCAGCGTGTCAGCTTGGCGCTGTGCGGACTACTCAGAGTCAAATATTTGAGCGGGTTATGGTCCGTTATGACCCTAATTTGTGCGCCACACAACCAGACTTCAAGTCGCCCTATTGCCCAAATTATGGCATAAGCCTCCTTCTCGATAGTCGCCCAGCGGGTCTGAGCCGGGCTTAGCTTTTTGCTCAGAAAAGCGATAGGCTGCTCGCGGCCCTCGTCATCGCACTGGGCAAGGCAGGCACCCACCGCGTAGTCCGAAGCATCGGTTGCGAGCACGAACTCCTTACTTGGGTCAGGCGCATGAAGTGAGGATGCGCTCTTCAAGCAAGCTTTCACCTCATCAAAAGCTTTCTGCGCCTCGTCATCCCATGGGAGCCGCTGCGGTGTCCGCCTGTTAAGCTCGTCAGTGGGAGCACGACGCGAGAATAGTCGGGGACATATTGTCGGTAATAGTTAGCTAAGCTCAGAAATCTTCTGAGCTCCTTCTTTGTTTGGGGCCTCGGCATCTCGTCTATTGCCTTGACCTTTCCTGGATTAGCGCTGTGCTTCCCCGACCCAACCACATGGCCCAAAAATTCGACTTCTCGTCTCGCGAAATGACATTTGCCTGCGTTCACGGTGAACCCGGCGGCTGCGATCGAAGCGAGCACCGCCCGAACGTGCCTCAAATGCTCCTCCCAGGTGTCTGAATAAATCGCGAGGTCATCTATGTAGGCGCATGCGTACTCGCGGTGCGGTGCTAGTACCTGGTTTATGACCCTCTGAAATGTCGAACTCGCATTTCGAAGGCCGAAGGGCATGACCCTCCATGCGTACTGCCCCACCGGAGTGACGAATGCCGTGAGGGCCTGTGCCTGCTCGTCAAGGGATATTTGCCAATAGCCTCTCAGCATGTCTATTAGGCTGATGAAGTTGGCCTTCGCTACTCGGAACAGCAGCTCGGACGGTAGGCTCATCGGGAAGGCGTCCTGCTCGGTTACCGCATTCAACTTCCGATAATCGCAGCACAGGCGCAGCCCCCCATCTTTTTTAGCGACGCAAACCACTGGGTGAGCATGGGGACTCTCAACGGGATATATTAGTCCCCACTCCAGGAGCTCATCTACTTGCCTCTCCACTTCCTTCCGATACGCCATCGGGACCTTGTACGCATGGCCAGCCCGTGGCTGAGCACCCTCCTTTAGCACGATTTTGTGCGCTCCTAGCGTGCATTTGCCGGGCCTACTGCTGAAAACCTGGCCATTCTCCTCGATTAGTGCCTCTAGATCTCGGCGCTGCGCTTCGTTCAAATGTTCGAGAGCACCCGGCGGCAGCGCGTCGCCTGGCACTGAGCGCATGGGGAACGTGGGCACGTCGCCGAACTCCGCGTCGCCCTCGAATATCACCCCTACTACATTCACCCGTGCGTGGTATGCTCTGAGCTTGTTTGCGTGGACAGTCCGACATGCGCCATTGTCGAGTTTGATCAGATAGCTGTACGGGCGCGTCTTCCGCATTACCGTCACAGGCCCCGTCCACTTGGACATCAACTTTCCCTCGCCATCCCTTTCAAGCAACAACACCTGCTGCCCATCTGTGAAGTGTTTATCGACAGCGCGCAAGTTGTATTGTCCAGTGTACCTGCGTTGCGCTACCGTGCTGTTGTTACTAGCCTTTGCGTTTGCCTCGGCCAGCTTCTCGCGCAAAGCTGACAGGTACTCTGCCGCCGGCGTTGCCAAAGAATCTGGTACTGCCCAGTCTCCCGTCCAAGTTTTTTGGAGAATGGATAGCGGTCCGGTCGGTATTCTGCCATACATTAACTCAAACGGCGACTGCCCGGTCGTCTCATTAGGGACCTCTCTGTAAGCCCAGAGCAAGAATGGCACAAGCCTATCCTAGTCACGTCCGTGCTCCTGAATAATCTGGAATAGCATGGATTTGAATGTTCCATTCCAGCGCTCGACCAGACCGTTGCTTTGAGGGTGGTCCGGCGTGGAAAACCTCGGAGAGGCGCCAAATTTTCTGAGAAGCTCTTGTGTAAGCTTTGCGGTAAAATTTGTGCCCTGGTCACAGCACACTGTTTCAGGGACTCCCAGGCGCGCGAATACTTGCAGAAGAGCGTCACACGTGGCCCTAGCGGTCAGCGCTTTTAAACACACGACTTCGGGCCAACGCGTGTTCATGTCCACTACACAAAGTGCATAGCGGTGCCCTCGAGCTGACGGTGGTTCTATCGGTCCTATGCAGTCGATGTTTACCACTTGGAATGCGGCCTCTGGTCTAGCGATCGGCGCGATCGGCACTCGATCTGCTGTGCGTGCACGCGACTTCACCTGACATGAGTGGCATGAGCGGCAGTACTGCTTCACGTCGCGTGTGACCCCGGGCCAGAAGAATGAAGCCTTTATCCGCTGAAGCGTTTTCCGCTCGCCGAGATGACCTGCCCACACTGAGTCGTGCGCCATTTTTAACACCTCTGCGCGTCGCTCGGTTGGGAGGACAAGCTGAGTACATGGATGCCCAGCAACAGGCTCCTGGTGGAACAAAAGCTCGTCCCGGACCGCCATGCCGTGTGTTCCCTCTCTAGCCTGAGCCCACGCTTCCTGGAGTGATTCGTCTCCAATCTGCGCCTCGCGAAACCGTTGCCGCGTCGTGTGTGCCACCGCGGTTTCCCCTTCGCTGCAATCTGCTGCTACCGCGCCCGCTAGAACCTCGTCAACCCGATTCTCCCTCTCTTCGATTTCTTCGTCAGAACCCTCGGCTTCTCCCTGTTCTTGCGCATGGACACGATCGCTCAGAAGCTGCTCATAGTCTTCGGGAGTGATTAACGCGCTTATCCCAGTTATAAGTTCGTCTGTGACTGCACACAGTATGCCGCGCTCCGACGGGTCAAATGATACTCGCGGTGCTCCCTGAGTTGTTACTAGGGGAACGTACGCCAGCTCCGCAACAACCTGCTTTCCGAAAGCCCCGGTGAGTTTTATTGTTGCCCCTGCGCATTCATATCGCGGCACGAGCGACCTGCGGATGACCGTGATGTCGGCCCCTGAGTCAATGCGCGCACTTATAGCGTTCCCGCTACTCAACAAAGTCACCTCTCCGGCGCTGACCTTCTCCTCCGCGGGCTGCCTTTCCACTGAGCCGTGCACTGTCTCCCTGTCATGCAAGGGGACCGATATTCGGGCGATTACTGATTTCTGGTCTGCGCGTCCGCCCCCCATGTCTGGCTTTTCCGCGGTTTGTCTTTTCGGGAAAAATCTTGCGATGTGCCCATGCCCGTGGCAATGGAAACACTGTCCACGTCCCCGGGGCCGCGTGTTGTTTGGTCGGGACTGGGTTCCGTCGCGCTGTGTTACCTCGACTGCCTCGTTCGTCGCCACCGCCGCGCTCGCTGCTTTCCCGACCTTGTATCTTCGGCTTTCGTCGTGGTTTTCTGCCAGCGTGACAATCTCACTAGGTTTTAGGAACCCTGGCTTATCATTTAGAGCAACGTGCGCTCTCGCCTCTGCACTGAGGGCTTCCTTTAGTCGGTCCGCGACGGCTAGCAGTTTGAACTTCTCTAACGAAGTTACCTGACAGCTGTTTAAATAGTATTCCAGGTAGTTCTGCAGGCGTACCGCAAACTGCTCCCACGTCTCATTTGGGTTTTTGTTCGCGGATGAGTAAAGACGCTTGTATTCGGCGGCAGTGAGCCTCAAGCCGTCTAACACTTTAGCTTTCAGGAGTGCGTACTCGCTCCTTTCCTCTGCGGACAACCACGTGAGTAGCATGCGTGCCCTCTCGCTTAGGTGTGGCAAAACTAGTCCAGCCCACCACTGGGTTGGAGCTTCGTATGACCCCAACGTGGCCTCTACGTCCTCTAACCACCCTGGTACCAGGGCTTCTTGAAGCGGCATCGGCGTGAGGACGCCTTTCATAAGGTTATCAAATTTCAACCTTCTGTCCTCGTCCATTCTTCCGCTCGCTCCCGCGCTCTCACCAAGCCCACCCGCTGTTCCGCTCTGCTTAAGATTCAGCCTTGTATTTTCCAAAGCCAACCGCTCTTTTTCCACCGCTAGTTCAGCAATTCGTAATTGCACTTGCAACTCGGTCATTTGTTGCACCGGCGCGCTAGCTGTCAGAGGGTGCGTCGGACCCTCATTTGCCTGACTCGCGGCTGCCAACTCTCCGTTTCCTGCCCCGTTCTCCATCTCTTTCTGTTTAACACTGTCACTTCTCAAAACCCAAGGCTTTGGCATAAGCACAAGCCCGACAGAAACAGAAAGGTACTCGCCTGGCTACCGAAGCTCCGCTTTACGAGGCTGCCGGTGCCCCAGCATGGAAGACTGGCCCGGAAGTTGGTCGCTGCGCCGCACGGTCCCGGTTGGAACTCGTCTCCTTGATCCGCGTCGTCGTCGGCTCCTCCTGATCAACGGCGCCCTCCTTGACTCTGGTCACCTGGTTCCTTCAGCTGCCCGCTGACTTGGACCTTCAGCGTCACGTCGGCGTTCACCAGCTGTCACTCTTGAAATCTTCTCCTCTGGACGTGCCACGCTATAGCTCGTCCGCCGCCTTGTACTTCCGCCCTCCTTCAGTTGCCTCGAGTAGGAAGACGTCGCATTTCTGTCGACTGCGCCAGTTGTGTTCCTTTTACCCCTTTCTCTTCCTTGATGTCAGCCCGAAGGGGAAAGGTAGAAGTTGTTGGATGCCGACGTCTTGAGGTTCTAAACTTGCTCAGTCACATTACTCGTGGAACTTCAGGAAGTAAACTGTTTAATCACACATAAAATAGTCAAGACAGAACGGAAGGTACAACAAGGAGAACAACTATGTACATAGTGATTGATCCGCAGAGTGACCAGACGAAATCAACCCCCGGTCCCACCAAAACGTCTTCTTGTAATCCCTAAGTCCCCGCCCTCAGTGGGGACACCAACCAATTAGGTCAAAACACAAGCACGCATCCAATCAAGGACCGGGGAAAGGAAAACACATCCAATAAAACACAAGGGAGAGGAAAACACATTGAAAAAGAGACAGAGGAGCGTAAAACACGCCCAATCAAAGATTGGGGAGAGGGGACAGGTCATTGTCACGAATACTAACAATTCCCCTCTCGGATCACTCCATCCTCCCCCGCGGGGCGGCATGATTACTCGCTTAAAGAGCATGCGAGGGCCGCACAGATTGTCGAAAGCCGTGCCACTTAAGGCGCCGCCGCTCCCCAATTCTTCCTGATGCCCCACGTGCACAGGAAGTGCCTGGCAGTCATATGGAGCTGATAAGCGCTCACAGTGAACATGAGGAACGCGTCTTCAAAATTGCCTCCTAGCCACACACTGAACGACCGCCGCCCGGGTAATGGCCTTGGGCAGCGTCGCCGCGGTAGGGATGAAAGGCGACGCGCCTTCGTTGCTGCTTCTCGGAGCGGGCTGCGAACAATGGGGCCCGGCCAAGCTGGGTCGTCTGCGCACCCCGAACTCCCCTCCGTCGCCGTCCGCTTGACTCGTTAGTTCCATGTGGAGTCAAAAGGAAATGGATCACAGCGTACGCACTCTTGTCCACATACAGGCGGCGTTCCGTACGTGATTACTTGAGGCTCCGGATGTGTCCAAGCCAGCCGCGCACGACACAGGGCATTTGAGACTGATGGACACAAATGAACGGCAAGCGATATATAGTAACTGTATCTCATACTTTAAATTTTGTGGTAAAGAATAGAATAGATTTCTTAGTACACAAAGTGACGGAGACCTCTCCGCTGGCTTGTGTTTTAACAAGTGCATTTGTTCTTTCCGCAAAAACTCACCCGTCCTCCGCGAAATGACTACCTTCATAGTTACTCACAACCATATATTCTAGCTTGGAGAAGACCAGATTGGAGATTTTGAGAGTTTGAAAGAATTGGAGAGTTTGAAAGAAAGCATAAGGTGGGAGATCTTGCTAGCATAGTTTTTAAAACGATGCGATGAGTTTGAAATGGCAAACATGATTCTTAGCAGGAAATAACAGCGCCGATGTGTCGGATTCCAGCTGCAAAATCACCTGAAACCTTCTCGGCTCGCCGCGCTGAATGGCGCATGTATTGCAGGGTGGACTACTCCGTCGTCCCAACGGTAAACATTGTTCCGTAGGCGCTTAACATCATCTTGCAGCCGGTAACAATTAACGCCAGCCGATAATAATTTACACTATTTTTTTTCTGCACAATGTAAAGTAAAGCCTCTATCGAGCATTTACACAAAGAAAAAGAAACCGAAGACGACAACTTAACCTACTTCAATAGAAAATTCAGTTACGTGGACTGCGTAAAACAGGTACTACGTCCTCAGCCCCAATGACGCGTAACTTTGTCCCGCACGCCTTCTTCACCTGAACATGTGTTCTGCACAGTGGGAGGGCAATATCAACGAGAAAAAATTCACACGTAAGTGTCAATCCCCAAAGGTATGCTGTTACGACTACTGTCCAGCGCGCCGTTAACAAATCAGTCCCGGGCAGGTTATTCTGCTAGCAACATCCTAAACCATTACACCGAGGATAAAACAGAATAATGCATCCACGTTTCTTTCACTTAATTAAGCGCCGTGGTGCAGCGTACCTGCTTTGGAGACAACCATACACAGGCGTTAAGCAAGGGGGCTAACTAGAAAGGTTTAGCTTAAATTAAAGACAACGCAGCGAGCTATGGAAAAGAGGAGGACAGGTTCAACTTTAACAGACCGGAAGCAGGCATAGTTGGTGAGGGAACAAACTCAGGATAATGACGTCCTAGTCTAAATCAAGAGTAAGAAATGGGCTATGGCAAGGCATGTAATGCAAAGGCAAGATAACCGCTGGTCGTTAAGGGTAACCTAGTGTACTGCATGAAACGGCAGGAGTAGCATAGGGCAGCAGAAAGTTAGGTGGGCGGATGCGATTAAAAATTTTGCGGGGATAAGTTGGCCACAGCTGGCAAAGGAAAGAATTAACGCAAAGGACATGGGAGAGGTCTATGCCCTGCTGTGCGTGTAGTCAGGCTGATCATCATGATGATGATGATACTCAAGCGTGAAATAACGCCATTGTATTAGCTTGAAATAAAAGCCATCTGTGACTGAAAACTTGCATAGCATGTCCTGCAACACCAAAAGTACCGAAAGACTCAGCACTCACATGGAAGTCAAGTATTACTTTGTGACCATGTATCGGCAAAAAACAATCTTAGGACGCGCGATCAATTACAAATACGGTATCTACGCACCATAATACTGGTGGCTTTTACTTCAGAAAATACACTGTTATTATGTTAACATTTACGCTAGTTAACTGAATTCGGGCTAACAGATGTTTTGACGATTACGTTAAGGACCGTTCACTTATAGATTTTCCTGCTCATAGTTATCACCCATTTCATTTTTCCAAAATTTCGAAGCGCCTTTTACTCATGGATTTCAGCCTCAACAAAAATGGGGCATTTCGCTCGGAATTGAAATACCAAGCGGCTGTCATGCTCCCACAGCAATATGTATTCCCACACGTCACTGCGAAGCCTGTTTTCGCGTCACCACCTTTGCCGTCCAGGCAGCGGTGGTCTCGTCTGCTCGCTGGCAAAGCCACGGTGCAAGAGATCACAAGAGCCAGATGTATCACGCACTGAAACTCGTTATTAAGCCCCCCTGCACCTACGTGGTCGAAACGTGCTTTTTTTAAATGGCGTGCCTAAGGCCCAGAATGCGGTGATCCGCAGGGCCGAGCGTATTATCATTTCCAGTTGTGCACAAACTGCTAAGGCTGTTATGAACGGCAGCTTCGAAGCCCTATTTGCGACCAGTGGGCGCAGTGTAACAGCCGATAGAAAATAATTAACAGCTTGTTTACTTGCCAATTTCTTGATGTACATCACTAGAAATACTGGGTAGCAAAAATCAGTCAATAGAAAGAAATAGTATTGAGAAGTCAAAGAGACATTCCCTGAAATGCCCTGGATCATTTATTATTGAGGATTACGGTAAGCTGGTATTGGTGACTTGAGAGGACCTGCAAAATGCGAGTACCTATTTCTTATTGTTTGAGAGTTTCACTCCCGTGATTGAGATCTGCGGTCGCTACTTTGACGGGACAGATGCCATTCCCTATCTTTTACCAATCGAAAACAAAGAGCCGCCACATAGGCTTGAAATAATATTCGCCTCTACTGTCGCAAGTTTTCGTGAGAAATGCTGTCAAACATCTGTGTTCAAAGTACACACAGTTTTTACTGAGGCTAACTACTTGCGTGAAATGCATGTCGCATCCATTCGACAAGACATTCGAAGTTACGTACGGCGTGTCATAGGTCCAGTTATACCACTGAATCAGTGCCGACAAAAGGATGAACTTATTGTAGCGTTGTATTTATGAGAAAAGCTACAACCGGCAGGTCTTTCCCACTTTATTTAACTTTTCTTTAAACTGTTGCTCTCGATTCCCTGTCTCAGTACCAAAAATCAGCAGAGAGACATGTAACAAGAATGCGATATCACGGGTACTTTTCTTTAGAGATTTCTAAGTATGAGCGAAGAATAAAAGTAGACTGAATGAAGAAATTCGGTACAAAAGTGTACAATAAATAATGATTTTAAGCCACTAGAACGTTGCATTTCTGTTGGTTATCAGTTTAAAAATCCTTACACCTGAGAACACGAAACCTCTTGCTCCTAAGCAGTACTAAGTAGTATATCATGCGATTGGCCGAGCAGCAAGACCGATAGCAACCGCAATTAAGGTCTTTACCCTTTTATTTAAACGGAACCGTGTTTTGTAAAGGAAGTACGAAAAACTGGATAATGCTGTTCATCTCTTATTAAGTGCAATCATTGGCGAAGACCAACAATGAAGACATTGAGAGAATAGCTGGTTTTCGTTTATGGTGGTAGAGTCTGCATTGCGCCATCTCGAGAAAAATACACAGTACATTTTACAAGACACGATACTTCCAAAAACGCTATGTATAGTGCCTCACATATGATGCTCTGTTATTATTCGAAGACCTACGATGATCGAAGGAAACAGCATTTCTGTCTCAATGTTCCTCTCACATGCTATTCGATCCCGAGATGAGAGCTTCGAGACGCACGTTTCGACAATTCTGCAGTGTTCCTTTGCTGATGCGCCTAAGCCTTCGCTACAGCTCCAAGCACGAACCGTTATAGTAAACACAGTACGCCGCACTCCCAGTATCGCTAGAACGTCCTCGTGGTTGTAGAAAGTGTATCTTTATCCGCCGTATTATAAACGTTATGTTTAAACCGTAGTTATGTCACATCGAAATTCGAAGCTTACCAGCACAAAAATATGTCAAGGTTAGGTGTATACATTAAAAAATCATTTTCACACTTTCTATACGGTTCAATGAAATTCCGTGTAACTTAGAGTTAGGAAGGATTTCTTGTTATTGTGGCCATTTATTGCAATTTTCACCCTCAATATTCGAAAAAGGGAATAACTTAGCTTAGGAGTCCCTACAAGAGAATCTAAACTGAATCTGTTTAATTCCAGCCTTCTGTACAGAACTATATCAACCGCGTACTTCACTCTCTGAAGAGACGGCGGCCACATTTTTATGAGGCCAGTGGTCGGTGAACCCGAAGAATCCCACATTGCAGGGTTGCGTTCATACTTTCCAGCTTAATTTTCAATGACACGATCTGCACTGTCCTCTGAACGCTATCTGGGGCACCGACTGACCTGCTTTTTGCCCTTTTAGGCTTCTAAAATCAGGACGGTAAATAGGTCTTTTTTTTTTAATGAAAGGCTTAGAACGCAATTACTTTTACTGAAATATGTAACGTGTATCTAGCGTTGTCATTTTTGAAGCCTGAAAGACAAAAGCAGATGAACCGGTGCAACAGATAACGCTCAGTGACTCTGCTGTACATGTCATTGGAAAATAAGCTTGATATATATATATATATATATATATATATATATATATATATATATATATATATATATATACATACATACATACATACATACATACATACATATGCCATAGAGTGGGCACATGGTGGTACTCTGACGAAGGCCAGACCCTCGTCGAAACGTTAGAATAAAGATTTCAATTTTTCCACCGTGTGTCCATTCAATTGCGTTTATGTTGTACCGGATCCATCCGACCTTCTGCCCCTGCTTATATATATATATATATATATATATATATATATATATATATATATATATATATATATATATATATATCAGCAGACAAGTTAAAGGAAATGAGGGGCCCGTTTGACAAATTTATGAAGGAGCCAACAGTCACCGAAACGAAGGTGCATAAAGGAACGTTAATTTTTTTTTTTCATTTTTTTAATGTGTTATGCTTATCAGTAGGATAATAATTCTTAGATTAATAAATTGCTTAAAGAAAATTACTTATAAAGCAGCAGAAAAAACAACCATGCCGCCGGTGGGATCCGAACCCACGACCTCCGAATATCGCGTCCGGTGCTCTTACCAACTGAGCTACGGCGACGGCTGTCCAATCTGCTGCTCTCGTGGGTATTTATGTTTACTGGGTGTAAGCGAGCCTTGAGAGTGTTCACCAGCGCCACCCTCGACCATAGCAGCGGACGTAGCACGTCCTGTAATACCGCGAGCGTGACGTAGAACGTCATCTAACGGCGAGGGCGGAAACTGTGCGAGAGCCCTCTTATGCTACCTTTGGCATTAAGACTGCCAGAACCGAGACCCTCGTTAAGCTATCAGCAGACAAGTTAAAGGAAATGACGGGCCCGTTTGACAAATTTATGAAGGAGCCAACAGTCACCGAAACGAAGGTGCATAGAGGAACGTTAATTTTTTTTTCATTTTTTTAATGTGTTATGCTTATCAGCAGGATAGTAGAGGGCTCTCGCACAGTTTCCGCCCTCGCCGTTAGATGACGTTCTACGTCACGCTCGCGGTATTACAGGACGTGCTACGTCCGCCGCTATGGTCGAGGGTGGCGCTGGTGAACACTCTCAAGGCTCGCTTACACCCAGTAAACATAAATACCCAGGAGAGCAGCAGATTGGACAGCCGTCGCCGTAGCTCAGTTGGTAAGAGCACCGGACGCGATATTCGGAGGTCGTGGGTTCGGATCCCACCGGCGGCATGGTTGTTTTTTCTGCTGCTTTATAAGTAATTTTCTTTAAGCAATTTATTAATCTAAGAATTATTATCCTACTGATAAGCATAACACATTAAAAAAATGAAAAAAAAAATTAACGTTCCTCTATGCACCTTCGTTTCGGTGACTGTTGGCTCCTTCATAAATTTGTCAAACGGGCCCCTCATTTCCTTTAACTTGTCTGCTGATAGCTTAACGAGGGTCTCGGTTCTGGCAGTCTTAATGCCAAAGGTAGCATAAGAGTACTCTCGCACAGTTTCCGCCCTCGCCGTTAGATGACGTTCTACGTCACGCTCGCGGTATTACAGGACGTGCTACGTCCGCCGCTATGGTCGAGGGTGGCGCTGGTGAACACTCTCAAGGCTCGCTTACACCCAGTAAACATAAATACCCACGAGAGCAGCAGATTGGACAGCCGTCGCCGTAGCTCAGTTGGTAAGAGCACCGGACGCGATATTCGGAGGTCGTGGGTTCGGATCCCACCGGCGGCATGGTTGTTTTTTCTGCTGCTTTATAAGTAATTTTCTTTAAGCAATTTATTAATCTAAGAATTATTATCCTACTGATAAGCATAACACATTAAAAAAATGAAAAAAAAAAATTAACGTTCCTCTATGCACCTTCGTTTCGGTGACTGTTGGCTCCTTCATAAATTTGTCAAACGGGCCCCTCATTTCCTTTAACTTGTCTGCTGATAGCTTAACGAGGGTCTCGGTTCTGGCAGTCTTAATGCCAAAGGTAGCATAAGAGGGCTCTCGCACAGTTTCCGCCCTCGCCGTTAGATGACGTTCTACGTCACGCTCGCGGTATTACAGGACGTGCTACGTCCGCCGCTATGGTCGAGGGTGGCGCTGGTGAACACTCTCAAGGCTCGCTTACACCCAGTAAACATAAATACCCACGAGAGCAGCAGATTGGACAGCCGTCGCCGTAGCTCAGTTGGTAAGAGCACCGGACGCGATATTCGGAGGTCGTGGGTTCGGATCCCACCGGCGGCATGGTTGTTTTTTCTGCTGCTTTATAAGTAATTTTCTTTAAGCAATTTATTAATCTAAGAATTATTATCCTACTGATAAGCATAACACATTAAAAAAATGAAAAAAAAATAACATTCCTCTATGCACCTTCGTTTCGGTGACTGTTGGCTCCTTCATAAATTTGTCAAACGGGCCCCTCATTTCCTTCAACTTGTCTGCTGATAGCTTAACGAGGGTCTCGGTTCTGGCAGTCTTAATGCCAAAGGTAGCATAAGAGGGCTCTCGCACAGTTTCCGCCCTCGCCGTTAGATGACGTTCTACGTCACGCTCGCGGTATTACAGGACGTGCTACGTCCGCCGCTATGGTCGAGGGTGGCGCTGGTGAATACTCTCAAGGCTCGCTTACACCCAGTAAACATAAATACCCACGAGAGCAGCAGATTGGACAGCCGTCGCCGTAGCTCAGTTGGTAAGAGCACCGGACGCGATATTCGGAGGTCGTGGGTTCGGATCCCACCGGCGGCATGGTTGTTTTTTCTGCTGCTTTATAAGTAATTTTCTTTAGGCAATTTATTAATCTAATAATTATTATCCTACTGATAAGCATAACACATTAAAAAAATGAAAAAAAAAATTAACGTTCCTCTATGCACCTTCGTTTCGGTGACTGTTGGCTCCTTCATAAATATATATATATATATATATATATATATATATATATATATATATATATATATATATATATATATATATATATATATATATATATATATATATATATAGGTAGGTATTCGCCAAACAGGGGACATAGCTACGCCATATTACTTTTTGACATATTACTCTTTGTTACATAACTGCGACAATGTTTAAAATACGGCAGCGAAAACAAATACAGCACACACAGTACTGAAAAGCAATATAATTATCAGAACTTATGTTTTGCTTGCCGCAGCTCTTGCTGTTTCGACCACGGGGTTTGCGACCTCTCCACCAGCGCTTTTTGCGTTTAAGAGCAATTTTAAAAAAAGGCGTTGCACATACAGCTTTAGGTTGTGCTCTAAAAGCAGCAGGAAAGAGTAAACTTATTGAATGGATAACCAAATGATGTTCCTGTTGTTAATGCGCCGATATTCTCTTCAGAAAGTGCCAATCGTTTCTGCAGGAACAGGCTTCTAAATCTCTCGCCCGTACCAGGAAACCTTTACTCGCCTCATTGTAGATCAAAAGAAAACTGGTATTATAATGTTAAACGCGCAAAAAAAAATTTTCTGAGCTCAGAACACAGGCAGCAACGGCCGCCAATAGCGTCCCGCAATAATGACTGCCACCCAGCAGAGCAGCCCTCTCCACCTCCCATTCCCAATTTAGTACAGTGCGGCAATAAATTTTGCTAAGCCTCCTCCTCCAAGCTGGGAGAGTATATTGTTCCTTCCGCTTAGTTGGAGGAGCTCAAGAATGTACATCGGAATGCCGTACAGCAAGGTGGTTTGTGGCTGGGACTGAGAAGTAATCCACAGCAACCACGGCAGATAATATAAAAAATTCACATTTCTTGTAACTGCTGTACGCCCCTAGGAGTCTTCAAGAGTTGCTTTGTATAAATAAGTGACGGGCCAGTAGCAGACTGTTGAAGAGTGTCAGAAAAAATACTCCCAAAAAGCGTTTCGAAATTGTACTGCAAGCTGCAGCTCCACTTTATTTGTCACAAGATCACTATGAGGTCTGATAGACCTAGTGAGAAAGACGCCCTAGACTGTCTATTACAAAAGATCACATGAGAACTCATAAGGAATATGCCGTAAGAGGTATAATGAGATTGAGGACATAAGCAATGCATGGTCGTCATCTCCACTCTCGCTGTGAGCCCCAAAGCGACCCGTTACATTGGTTCGCCTTGACAATTCCTCACAAGCTTCTGGCACATCACTCGCGCTAAACAAAAAGCCCCATAGCAAGTTGGTTACATCGGCTCTGCCATAAACGATTTGCTGTGATGAGGCTGTGGTGCTCAGAACTACTCATCCAGAGCAGTTTTCGTCCGTGGTGAGAATGTTTCTGAAAATCGTCAAATCTGCCACTTAAATTGCGTCTTCTCTTCAACACTCAAACCGCAAAATAATGTAGACGCTTTTTATTAAGATTTATTACCTGAAGCCAAGAGTTCAAAAGTCAGTTAAAAGTTCTCCGTGCATTACTTGGGCATGCTGAAGTACTGGGGACTAGGCCACGCAACTTCCAACTACCATGTACTGCCTCGCGCGGAAAACGCTGCGTGCATTTTTGTGAATGTTGTGGGTAATTTAAGCTCGGTCACTTTATATGAGGCCACGCTGCACAATTCTGTTACATATAAGGACAAGGAAGAGCTGCTTGTCACCTATTTATCTTACGGACATCTTTTTCATCCATGATAGAGCCCTACAGTTTTGCAGTGTTTTGAGAAAAAGGTGGAGAACAGAATAGCTAAGATCAAAAGTCGCGTACAGTCTAGCCTTACCTGATGTGGCGTCGTTTGAAAGCAAAAAAATTATCTGTTCTGGCTGCATGGTAACTTACCCTAGTGAATGCTTAGAACTTTTTATTTGCTGTTACACTCAGGATAAAATTTTTTCGGTCGCTACAAGTCTCTGAGTCTGAAAAATAGTTTGTCTGCCGAAAGTTTCAGAGTAGGGTTTCGCGAATAAATCACCCAAAATAACGCGAGGTATAGGTTGCGGTTTTTGTATCATGCATTCACAAGCCCGACGCAGCACAACTCGATGGGTTTTTTAAAAATATTTTTGCATGAACTAGACGGTCCCAATAGAATATGACGCCGGCGCTCTGGCTGAGTGGTTATGGCCTTCGGCTGCTGGCACGAAAGACGTGGGTTCGATCCCGGCCGTGGTGGTCGAATTTCGATTGAGGCGAAATTCTAGAGGCCCGTATAGTGTGGGTGGTCAATGCACGTTAAAGAACCCCAGATGGTCGCAATTTCCGGAGCCCTTCACAATGGTGTCTCTCATAGCCTGAGTCGCTTTGGGACGTTAAACCCCTCTAAACCAAACCTACAGAATATGCGCGAACACGTTTTTTATTAAGTCTGAATTTTACCCTTCGCTGTACATCTGCTTTAAAATGCTTCTTGCGCTACCTACAGCCACTTCCGAAAGTCATAAAAAATCGAAGAGATGTACACAACATTATGAAATCTCTCGCATGAACACAGATTACGGGGATAGTTGTCTTCGCTGAAACAGGTTTAGAATGATTCACGATGTTAAGGAGTGGGCTTAGTCTTGGACTCGTACCGGGAGATAGTGTTTGTGACTATGTGTGGGCTAGTTTATTGCTGGTCTGTCCTTCTCGGCCATTATATGAAACGTATTTACGTTACCTTGATTTATTTTGCCGAACCATGAAACCATCCGCCGTTGTTCTTTCAGGGTTTGTAGTCCCTGCCTCTCTGTTCAACTGCTTCTCTTGCATTTTCTCCCCTTCAAAAAATATTCAAGAACTGCAACCAGGTCAGTTATGTGACATCTGTTATTGCGATGTTCGCTGCACTCTTTTGGGTGTAGTTCCCTCTAGGTGACTTGATGCTCTTAAAAGAACAAAAGAGATAAGACCATTTCAACGTGTTGTACCTTTTGAAATTTTTAACGCCTACTAGTGCAAAACAACTTGCAATCTCGCTGTGCTTGATATATCTGAAGTGTTATTTGCAATCGCCATGTTCCTTAGGGAAACAACAGAAGGTACGTGTCCAGAGCCCACATTCAGCCTTTCATTGTGTGTGCATCGTGTATACCGATATGGCATAAAAAATAACTCTGGAACAGTCTATTAAATGTCCTCTAATAGGACTTCAAGAACAACTTACCTCACAAGCGTGAAGAATGTTTTCTCTTACGTGTGATTTACTTTCCCGAGAAAAAAATGTGAGCTTCCTAGGTAATTTTGAAAAGCACTCTTTTTTTCTCTCACGTAAACAATAAACTATTACTCTGTAATAAATCTAAAGTCATGATTTATTATCGGGAAGCAAGCGAAAAATTACAGAAGGTAAAAATTATACATATTTAAGAGTTTTACAAGCAAGACACATAATTTGCTGACAAAAAAATTCACTCTTAGAGCTAATAAGCCAAATTTTGTCACGTCTTGATATCTTCGAGTTGTGGAGCTATATTACATTTAATAGGTCAATTAGACATTCTTTCGTCCATTCACTTAAAAAATCACTATGGTGAAAACTAGGACTAGACTATACAGTATGATTCGTTAAGGCGTGAAAAACAAGTAAACAATTGCACATGCGTTTTAGAGCTGCACTGGCAATTGCGTGAAATGCGGCGGCGTCTTTTGTCTGATAAAGGTGGGTCGCCATTGGACCAAAACAACCTCATCGTAGATCAATGGTAGGGGACTTGGCCTGCAGGAGGCGCTAACGGGCTGATTGCGGTGATGGTGTTGGTGTGGCTGCTGCTTATTACGTTTCGATTTAATGCGCGTTGGTTGCGGAGTTTCACAAAATGCTTCGAAAAGTGAGCTATGGCTATGCGAATTGTTCAGATTTTTTTTTATTCAGCAGCGATAGACTATGGCGAGCTTGCACTTGTCATCCTATCAATCCTGCCTTGTGTAGGCACTCTGCTGTAAGCAGGAGGTAGAGGGAGGACGGCATCCAGGCACACTCCGATGTTGGGCTTCATAATCTCCTGAAAGCACTGACATCCAGGAGGGCAACGGTGTTGGGTCGCAGGTGGATTGCACTGGGAACGTTTTAGAAAAAAAAGCGGTTTGGTACTGTCAGGAGACATGATTTACGGCTCCATTGTTGCTCAGAAATCAAAATGTTACAGTGAAAAAGCAATCTACAATTGAACGAATTACTTATTTGTAAAACAGAACTCCTTTACGATTTAGAGCAACAGGACTACAAAAATAAATAGGCAGAAGAAGATTGGGGCCTGTTTACCTCTGTGTTTATAATACCCGGTTTTAATGCATCAAAACAAGAGTAAGTTGAGGCGATTTTTTTTCACGTTTTCTCAAGCTGAAACATTGTGCTAATTTAAAATGTCATGTCCATTTACTTTTTTTATGCGGCAGCGTATGCAGCTCGTTCGGTTAAAAAACCCTTACCGCTCTAGTAGTCGGCACCACGTGTCGGAAATATTTGGGGGCTACGTAAAAAATATTATATCGTATTAATTTGTGGTTCTAGCGAGTGACAATTGATTCATAGCCAGCAATTCTGGCAAAAATCATTTTTGAGCTGGAAATCGTTTGTGAACTCAATGTTTTCAGGTAGTGCAAGATCTCACTATTATAGTCAATATATCGGCAGACCAGACGATGGCAGTCTTGTATTTGTTTTTTTTTCTATTCAAGTTTTTGCTAACGTCAAAAGCGTTCCTCATTGGTTTTCTACGGTAGTCTTAACTGTTCGATGCGATCGCTAGAAAAGCATAAAAAGAGACCTTGCTACACATGAGAGTGATGAATCAGTGCCTTTAATATTTCCCTAACAGTGTCTCACAATTTTCAAATTTTTGCCTGAGCAAGATAGACATGAGTGTGTGATAGGCGATGACGAGTTAATGAAATCATTGTGATTAATTTACGCGCACAGGAACACTGTGTGCATCTAAAACTTTCCTATGTTCTTTTCAGTTTACCTGTGTGCGCATTTTTGGCTGTTTTATTTTTTCTAAAAGTTGTTGTTCTTGTTTATAAGTCATGAATATTTCAAGTGCAGATTGGGTCTTTCCTTTCAGTTCTCTGACCATAATTAACTAACATGTTTCATTCCATTATTGAAATGCTCACTTTATAAGGTCCGCGAACATAACATTAAAAACCCTCAGCAACTAATTTGCAGATCATGTGAAGGCCTTCTTCAGAGGTTGAAGAACGCAGTAAGAAAAGTACAGTTTGTAGAACAGACCCCTCCCTTCGTCATGCCATATTTTCACTGTCTTTCCAACAACATCAAGAAGGTGGCAGGTAAATTCGGAATACCTATTTTGTTTTCGGCGCCTCGTAAGCTGAAAAAAGCATGTTCCCTGCTCTCGGAAGAAAAGAAAGAAACAAGAACAGAACGCAGATCGTGCAACAAAAAAAATCATCTGGCCGCGTTAACCAGGTGTGTCTCCGAGGTTATCTATCAGATACCTCTACCTTGTGGGCGAGTTTACATCAGCCAGACTGGCCGGTGCTTCAGGGAGTGAGCCTTGGAGCATAAAAGGCCAATGCACAACGGCACAGGAAGCAATCTATCATTGCATTGCAAAACCTGTGACAGCCGCAACTGCGTCCCTTACCTGGACAAGACCGCTTTCCTCTCTAACGCACGCAGCAAAACTGAAAGAGAGGTTATCGAGGCGTTCCCGATGGCCAAAAAGGGTAATGACTGCGTTATCTCACCCTAATAAAAACATAGGGTCACTGACCAAGTCAAAATTTTAAAGAAACGTATTGACGTTTCGGAAGCCTCATTGTGAACAAGGAAGCCGTAGGGCTTCCGAAACGTCAATACGTTTCTTTAAAATTTTGACTTGGTCAGTGACCCTATGTTTTTATTATGCCTCTACCTGACCAGACGAGGTTTCGTCAAACTCTTGACTACGTTATCTCACCCTCGTTGTCACTATCGAGACAAGAGATAAGAGTTTTTAGAAGGGCCTGTTCGTGTTTCACACCGGCTCTGATTGTCGTGTAAAATTCTGATGATGTTTTCTATCGTTGAGCCCTGTGGCGATAGTGTTTTTCTTGTTAAGTTCGCGGGCCTTATAATTCTTGTGTTTTCTCAAACAAAATCAGTTGGAAGTCTGCGCTTTGTCTGTTCTTTTGTGTGCCTTACGTCCCATGTTGTTTTGCGCAGTTTGTACTCATCCTCTTCATTATGAACCAACTAGACCGCCAGAACGTCCTTCTTCTGATTATTTTGCAGAAGAAAATGTTGCGCTGCTTTGCACCACATCGAGGCAATGCAGAGGAATTAAGAGCCGCTCCTCTCTTTAAGAAACAGGGCATCCCTAAATCAAACCAGTTATATTATTTAAAGCACTACAAGTAGTATATCAGAACAAACTGTATGGAATTATTGACTCCGAAAACGCTGAATACCTTTTGAGGCACCGAAAGCACCGAACTCCAAAAATCCGAAGAAATTAAGGAAGGCAAGCAAAGGCGTATCAAATACCGGCGATCTGGAACAAATTTGAAGGTAAGCTAAAGTTTTAATGCAAATTCAAAGCTTTTAAACGCAAACTTGGCGAACTAAAACTCAGCATAACACATAATGACTCTATAAATTTATTTTATTTTGATTTTGTGTTGTTTCAAGCCATAATATTGACTTTCGCTGACAATTTAAAACGTTCATTGTACCTTTTTGTATGATTTTATACAACAGCTATATGTGCAGATTTATTCACGTAATTTGGTAGCGTCTTATTATATGTGATTTGTTATGTGTCAATTGTGCGCAACAAAATATGCAATAAATACATTGATGTAAAAGTGCCAAATGTTGCGTTCATTCATTTTTTGTGATTACAGGAGACATGTATCTGTACCGCTGTGGACTGTTTAGGGTCAGAGGCCTCGTCAGGAAGCACCTGCTTTTAGCTTCTGTTCCTGCATAAGGCTCTCTGTTTTGTGTGATGAAGAAAAAAAAAAGAATGAAAAAAGCTGTGCGCCGAAGGCTTGAATTACGTGGTCCGTTTTTGATTATGGTGATGCGATCTCTCTAAGCCTAAGCGGATACGACAGCTTTTAAGCCTCGACAAGGAAGACAACAGTTTGAGCAATGTCTTCAGCAGAACAGGCCATATGACTCACGAGAGCGCATCAAAATAAAAAATTAAGACAAATTATGCAGCACACATGACTAGAGTGTAAGCACGTGTTAAGCACTTTGCATGTCATGCACCACACAACGCTTTCAAGTGCAAAGAACCGGATACATGCTTTCGACATACGAGTATATGCTAAAGGGCAGGTCACAACGCAAAACAAACAGCCTCTACAAGTTATCAATAAGAAGTGCATGTTGCTATCTGCTCATCTGCAGAACACTGCTCTAATTGCAGTTAATGTAGAGAAATTAAGGCGAACTGGAAACTCAGGTGACGGTGAAATGTACCTCTGGCAACTGAAGTTCTCTTCATTCGTCATGTCTTGGCAATAGTTACTAACCTCATATTAGCTTTAGTTTTTACCTGGGAAAGTGCGTTCTCACCTCGACCCCTCAATACAATAAAGAGGACAGATAGTCATGAAACTCTGATTTTTATGTTGGCTGCTTTGCTTATGTTATTTTTTCGCAATAAGTCAAAGGCCTACAGGGCATTGGAGACTGATGGACACAAACGAACGGCAAGCAATATTAACTGTATCTCATACTTTAAATTTTGTGGAAAAGAGTGGAATACATTTCTCAGTGCAGAAAGTGACGGAGACGTCTCTCAGCTGGCTGGTGTTTTAACAAGTCTATTTTTTCTTTCCTCGAAAACTCGCCCGTATTTCGCGAAATGACAGTACCGTCATAGTTACTCACCACCAAATATCCTAACTTGGAGAGGACCAGAAAAAGAAAGACAAATTTTGGAGTTTGAAAAAAAAGCATAAGGTGGAAGGTGTTGCTGACATCGTTTTTAAAACTACGAGATGAGTTTGAAACGGCAAAAATGAATTTTAGGGGGAAATAAAAGCACCGATGTGCCGGATTCAAGCTGCAAAATCACATGAACCCTTCTCGGCTCGCCGCACTGAATGGAGTATGTATTGCTTGGGGTGGACGACTCCATCGTCCCAGTGGTAAACATTGGCCCGCAGGCGCTTGACATCATCTTGCAACCGCTAACAATTAACGCCAGCCGCTAATAGTTTACACTATTTTTCCCTGCTCAATGTAAAGTAATGCCTCTATCGAGCATTTATATAAACAAAAATAAACGGAAGACAAAAATTCTACCTCCTTCAGTAGAGAATTCAGTTACGTGTACTGCGTAAAACAGGTACTACGTCCTCAGCCCCAAAGACGCGGAACCTTGTCCCGCATGCCTTCTTCATCAGAACATGTGTTCTGCACAGTGGGAGGGAAGCATCAACGATAAAAAACTTCACACGTAAGTGCAAATCCCCAAAGGTACGGTGTTACGACTACATTGCAGCGCGCAGTTAAGAAAGCAGTGCCGGACAGATTATTCTGCTAGCAACATCCTAAATCATTACACCGACGAAAAAACAGAGCAATGCATCCACGTTGCTTTTGCTCAGTTTAGCGCAGTCGTACAGCGTACCTGCTTTGGGTACAATCATACCCAGGCGTTAACCGAGGGGGCTAACGAAAAAGATGTGGCTTAAATTAAAGACAACGCAGCGTGCTCTAGAAAAGGAAAGGATAGGTGTAACGTTAACAGACGGGAAGCAGGCATAGTAGGTGAGGGAACAAACGTAGGATAATGAATTCCTACTCGAAATCAAGAGTAAGAAATGGGCCCGGGCAGGGCTTGCGATTTGAAGGCAAGATAACCGCTTGTCCTTAAGGGTAACGTAGTGGATTCCATGAAACGGCAGCAGTAGCAGAGGGCGGCAGAAAGTTCCTTGGGAGAATGAGATTGAGAATTTTGCGGGGATAAGTTGGCCGCAGCTGGCAAATGACCGGGTTAATTGGAGAGACATTGGAGATGCATTTGCCCTGCAGTGGACGTAGTCAGGCTTATAATGATGATGATGATACCCAAGCGTGAAATAAGGCCACTGTAACAGCTTGAAACGAAAGCCATCTGTGACTGAAAACTTGCATGGCATATCCCACAACACCAAACGCACCGAAAAACTCAGCACTCACATGGCAGTCAAGTTTTAGTTGTTGGCCATGTATCGGCAAAAAACGAACTTAAGACGCGCGATTATCAGAACTGGCACTAAAACTAAAGGAACGGAAGGAGGGCCATGACCAAAACTAGCATTACTGCACGTAGACGGCCTCATTATAGGAGCAGCACGTCAGTGCAGGAGCCTGCACGAGTGGTCGCCATTTCTCTGCTACGTGTCCCTTTGTGCACGCTTGAATGCAACAGTGACTATGACTGATTATAATTTTCCTTATTTAAGATACGCCGCTGCACCTTCCTCATTCATAATTAACCAGTGGCGACGAGGAGCGTGGAGGGAGAACGAGGAAATATTCGCCGAGAATAAAGGAATGAAAACAACTGGCAGAAGGATCATCCGTCGCTTGTGCATGAGAACTCCGATCACCAGTCTCATCAATTGGTACAAACAATGTACGCCAGCGAGTTTAAATTGCCAAATATGACATTTCATTCTACCTGAAAGCATCACACAACAATGTCGCAGGCAAGTCTAGTTGACCCTGTGAAAAGCGCTGCGCTAACGCGAACCATTGACAAAGGCGCCTATCGAAGTTTGGAATGATTGTTTGCTTTCACCGCGAAGTGGTTGATGCTAGCGGAATGCTTTTTTAATCGAAAAATTGCTTGAGAGTTGGAATTCCTCTAAATAGTAGGTTCAGCGAGGAGGAATTATGCAGCGAGGAGGAAAGGAATTATATGATGTACTCACCACATTCTTGCCGCGTTCCCAAAGCACCAATTGTCGGAGGTGCTTATACTCGGTTCATAATAGTGAAATACTTCCTGGGCACGTATTCTGGTAGTGGCCACTTAAGTGCACATGTCCACTTAACGTAGTGCTTATTAGTTGAGGCCCCAAATGCTAAAATGACGGTCAAGTCTGGAGAGTCTGCCTGCATTTGGTTGCGCTTGTTGAGCAAAACGCAATATTAGAAAAAACGAATACACCTGTGTTTCGTTTAAAAGAAATTGGATATTATAGACGTCTCCTAGCGGAGGCGGCAGTGGAAGCATTGGCCCTTTTATGAAGTATGGGAGTGCATCCCATTAAAACACGCCTGTTTAGACGTTTGCACTAAGAGGGACACTGAAAAAGTGGCAAGCGGCGGCGCCAAAATCCAGATGAGCTGGTGTTTCACTGTTGACTGTATATGTCCGGAGTTTCAGTTCAGTTTTTTCTCAGTAATACTTCAGGTTGCGATGCCCTGAATAGCTGGTCTGTTCGCACAACTTTGCAGGTCTCTTAATAGCACACAATCTGCCAATATGACCCTCTCTCTGGTCAGTTTCCTCTCCTGGGACCAGCCATTACCAACTTGGTCGCACTCCCTGAGGGTTGATGATTTGGTTTATGGGGTTTAACGTTCCAAAGAGACTCAGGCTATGAGGGGCGCCGTAGTGAAGGGCTCCGGAAATTTCGACCACCTGGGGTTCTTTAACGTGCACTGACATCGCACAGTACACGGGCTTCTAGAATTTCGCCTCCATCGAAATTCCACCGCCGCGACCGGGATGGAACCCGCGTCTTTCGGATAAGCAGCCGAGCGCCATAACCACTGAACCACCGCAGCAGCACCCTGAGGGTTTAGTTTATCTTCACGAATTATCCATTGGCCATGATTTACATTCCGACACCGGGCTACGTGCTATGAAAAGCGGCTGGGGAAGAAGCTGATATTCCAAGCAGGAAGGCAGCGGGTATTTGCAATCCTTGTTTGGCAATATTGCCTATTCGTTTGAAAAATCCAAAACGGCCTGTTTTCTGGATTGATTCTTGCTTAATAAATGCCGGAATGCAAAGCGCACTGAAGATGGGAGAATATGTGACCTCTGACATTTTTATAAAACGAATTCCCGCTTGCTAAATGCGCGCTATCATGTTGGCTCCAAATAAGAAACGTAGTAGAATCGTTACCAGAAGATCGGAACTGCCTCCAGCCAGTGCCGCTAAGTCCAGAGGCCTATCGAGCATAAATGGGAGGTGCTATTTCGTCTTCATTTATTATAGGTCACGTATAATTGCGAAAACCTATTTTGAATGTTCAAAGCTTTGCGCCACGTATCAGCAGCCATTGGAACTAGAAGCGGCTATGACGAATTCCTGCTATCAGTGTAACATACTGTTCCTGAGTTTTTGTAATATCTGTTTAATCGTTACAGAGATACTAACCGCGATGGCGAGTTAACGGCACTACGTTTGAAAAATTTTGCATAGCGTCAGCAGGTGCTTAATAACAAATGCCCAATCCAAGTCTCACGCAGTTATGTGTACTTCATTCGACATACGGTGGCTGTTGGTTCAGTTACCCTGTGCGGCCTCTTTTTCTTATAATTTCATTTAAAGCGTGTTCTCTCCAGAAAAATAGGGAATTCATTTTCCACTTAGGTGGAAATTTCATTCAGGAGTGCTTTCTTAGGCTTTACTGACAGTTGATTTCTTACGTAAACTGTTGTAAACGCTCTGCCTTATCACTGTGGCGAACACCAAGCGCATGTCTCTCACGCTTTCTCTCTTTCCTTCCTCCCCTCACCCTCGACCGGTCAGCCTATATAACCTCGCTGGTCGGTACGAATAACGGCTTTTCTATCCCGAGCGTCCGTCTGTGTTCCATGGAAGCACGGCACGCGCAATGCGCGTACTTGCTATGTAAAAGTGGCGACGAGCTCAATGCGAACCCCGCGACGAGAGCCAACCTGAAACGACTGTCAAGACGGAGCCGCTGGAGACAACCATTTCGGCCATGGCACATAAGCAGCTTCCCGAGTATAACGACTGCAGGGACAACTGGAGGGGGTATCTTACGAAAGTTGAAGCCTACTTTGAAGCACCTGGAATCATAGATTCAATGAAGAAGAGGGTGTTGCTCATGTCTGCACTGAGCACATGCACAATACAAGTACTTTAAGGGAAAGTTGCACCGAAGAAGCCTAAAGCGCTGAAGAACGAAGAAGTAATTGAAGTCCTAAGTGCGTATTTTGACCCAAAACGCCACCACATAACTGAGAGCGTCCGCTTTTTCAACCGGCGCCAGTTTGAAGGTGAGTCTGTTCATAAATTGATTGTTGAAATTCGTCAAATAGCAGATGGCTGCAGCTTCGGAAGCATGCTCGGTAGAATGCTTCGCGACGAGATAGTATGCCGCGTCAGGTCAAGCGCCCTGCAACAGCAGCTGCTGGCGAAAACAGACCTCACCCTGAAGGAAGCCGAAGCGATAGCGCTTAGCTCTGAGGCAGCAGAAAAGGACGCCAAAGCGATTTCTTCGGACTTGACAGCCATAATGAAGATAAGCTTCTGCGGATGGACCTGCGGGGAGCTGGTATTATTGCGTGTACGGTGCGGAAGCACAAGACACAATAGAAACGCGTGTAGCTGGAAGAAAGCTCGATGCTACCGCTGGGGGCAGGTTCGGGCGCCTTGAAAAAAGTGTCTTTGCTATGTCAGCACGGAACGCCAGAAAACCCATGCTCGGAGCAGGTCAAGCCAAGCCCTAAATGTAACAGAGGAAACCTTGGATGACGCGACCGACAGCATGCACATCTGAACTCTGGTTGCGTCTCGGAAATCTCAGTTGGAACCTTCGATTCGCCGAAAGTTCACGTGGTGTGACAGCGATATACCGGTGATTATCGATACTGGTTCAGTTGTGTGCATTGTGCCTAGGCACCTTTTTTAGCAGCACAAGAAACAGTGGCCTCCATTGTCACCATGCCACATAACACTTTCCTGTTACCTAGGGATCTTGCCAGTAGTGGGGCAGTTGGATATACCTGTCTCGTACAACGGGACTATCGTCGAGGGCTCATTAATTGTTATCGACTGCTCAGGACAAAGCCTCTGCGGACACGACTTGATATCAAAACGCAGCAACGCCGGGTCGTCAGTCCTGAACATCGGTGCGAAGCTTGGGGAGAGCTTCGGGAAGAACTGTGCATCAACTGTGGACGATGTGATCTCAGATTTCCAACATGTTTTCAGCGCAGAATTGGGCCTGACAGACGGACCACCAGTGCATCTTCAACTTAAAGGAGCCACACCAAAATTCTGTAACGCCCGTTCTCTTCCATTTGCTTGGCGCGACAAGGTATCCAAAGAAATTGAAAGCCTTGAAATCATCTGAGTGTAGTCCACTGTAACACACGCACAATGGGCTACACCAATTGTGCCGGTACTGAAAAATGATGGCACCGTTCAAATTTCCGCAGATTTCAAAGTAACCCTAAACCCTGCATGCGAGCTGGAGCAATACCCGCTACCTGTTATTGATGACATATCTCCGTCTTTTTATAGTAGCGAGCAATTCAGCACGCTCGACCTGCGTGACGCCTATAATCAGATCCCTCTCGATGACCAGTCCAAGAAACTGTGCGTTATCAATACGCACCGGGGGTTGTTCTGCTACAGCCGCTTGCCTTGCGGTACAGCTTCCGCGCCTGCAATTTTTTAACGGAAAATGGACGCTGTATTACAAAGCATATCTGGTGTCCAGGCTTACCTCGATGATTTACTGATATCGGAAAAACACGGCGGCAACAATACATTAAGGCTTGTTCTCGAGCGTCTCCGGGAGCACGGGGTTAAGCTCAGACTGGACAAATGCAAATTTTGCCAGGCGTCGGTTTCCTACTTGGGTCACCGATTTGACCTTCAGGGTTTATATCGGACAGAGCAGCATATGGTAGCAATCATGCCAGCTCCTTGTCCGTAAAATGTGCAGTAGCTGTGCGCATTTTTGCGCATGATTACATTTTAGTCAAAGTTCATGCCGAATTTGTTATTTATCCTTGCACCATTGTACAAGCTGCTAGAGAAGAACAGACGATGGATTTGGGAAACTGAGCCGGAGGCAGCATTTATGCAAGCTAAAGAACGCCTTCGTCGGGCAGGTGTACTTGCCAATTTAAATCCGGCTGCAGACCTCCAGCTGAAGTGTGACGCGTCGCAACATGTGATTGGTGCCGTCTTATTCCACACATATGGCAAAATGAACAATCCCATCGGATTTCGTTCGCGAACCGTAACAAAGGCTGAAAGGAATTAGTCTCGACTCTAATGCGAAGCCCTTGCCCTTGTATTTGGCATAACAAAGCTCCGGAATTTTCTCGTAGGTTGGGATTTTACCCTTGTTACCGACCACCAGCCCCTCCTCGGATTGCTGAGGGCAGATCGACCGACCCAATCGCTGGCAGCCGCTCGCATACAACGTTGGTCTCTGTTCCTTGGAGGTTTCCGTTAGAAGCTCCAGTACTCACCGGGTAAGCAACTTCTGCATGTCGACGCCCTAAGTCGACTGCCACAACCTACGACAGAGTTGAAATCAGACGATCCCCCTGATTACATTCTTGTGCAAGCAGGATTCGAAGACGGAACAGTGTCAGCCCTATCGGAAATCCTACCGAGGGCCTTAGCGGAAACGTAGTGGATGGTTAGTGGCTATAGAGGAAGCAGAGTGGATTCTTGGTGGCTATAGATGAATCAGAGTGGATTCTTGGTGGCTATAGTGGCAAAATAGTGGTACGGTCATGGACGCTGGCGCTATATTGACCACTATGATGCTGGTATCGGCGGCCATGGCGGTTTCCAGCACAAGCTAGGGGCAACATATAATGGATTTCGTCCGTGAGCTGGCTTCGTGGCAACGTGGTGGCAGCAACTGCTGGAGAAACTTCATTCATGGCGGATGTTGGCATAATACTGGGAGTGTAGACTGCTAGCTGTGAGCGATGGTGTCATGTGTTCGTCGATCATGCGAGGCAACCTGCGTGGTTTGCAGAGGGCTGACGCACCCGGATGTCGAAGCGCGAAACGCGGTGCACTCTGTGACTTCGGAAAGCTTACCCCCGAATGCAGAAATCTAAGTGTCGCGCTTGGACTTCACTACAAGAAGTCAGCTTGGAGCACCGCGGCGACCTCAAAGCGATCAAGCCTGATTTCGTTTTTCGTAGAGGCAACGAGCACGGCAGGCACATACTGGTCGAGAGGACCGCTGGCAGGTCCGTCTTGGCACAGAGCGAAGAGGCGAGGACTATACGAACATATATGCGCTCCCTGGGTGCACGCTATCGTGCACCCAGAGTACGCTATCATACGAAAGCGGCCGGCCGACCAGACCCCGAGAGCCTCGGGGGCTGTCTCCAGGCAGTTAGAACACGTTTCAAGCAATCTTTGCGGCCAAAGTGCGGGCGGACTCGTAAAAAACACTACCGCAGCGACGGCTAAGTCCACGAATTCGGCTCGTGCACGGCAGCGAACGGCGCGATGCCGGGTGTGCCGCGATGCCGTGGGTGCATGGCTAGCGTGGATTTGACGGCGAAAGCGAAACAGGAACCTTCAATTTTAATTCAATAAATTAAATTAGGCTTGTTTTATAGCGACATCAAAATTTTTAATTTTAAGAAAGCAGCAGCAACACAGCGTCGTTTTCGAGTTAGGTGAACAAATATTCTGCTCAAAGGTAGAATTAAACGCTCCGCTAAGCCTATCAATTCGCTTGCAATACCACCAAGAAAAGCAGGAGCCGCGCGAAGGCCTCACCGCATGCATAACCGCACCTTCACCCAACGCGAAGCACCTTAAAAGGCCACAAACACGGCTTTTGCGCAGCAGTGAATGCCCCTTTGAGCTGTATGTATGCTTTTAAGGCTGTCTACACTGTGCTTTTATTGCTCAATCAACTGTTGAATAATCGTTCGAAGATAACTTCAATGGGTGAAGACATTTAATAGTATGTATGCAAAGCTTTTCTAGTGTGGTACCGTGCAATGTACTATATCGGCAGGAAAACGTGTATATGTATGGACCATGAAAACAACTCCAAATTTTTTGCACTGGTATACAGCCTAACAGTAAGAAAATGAACGCGAAAAGCGTGGTCTGGCATGCTTATACCCTGTATGGCAAAAAATATTGCATTTCCAGGTTTTGGGAAGTAAAATTTTTCAGAATAATTCATTCGATATGCGGTCCATTTTCTTTTCTTTATTACACCTCAGAGAACAGCTGTCAGAACTAGGCGCCCTGAAGTGACGAAAATTTGTTAGAAAAGTGAGCTGCTATACACTGTTATTTATTGCACTACAGTGTGTACATCTGCTATTATAAACAATCGACAAATTTCAAATTTATTTGGAGCATGCATGTATAAAGACAGGGATAGATTTGCTTCAAAAATATATTTTGTAATGCACTATATATAAAGCAAATGGATCAGTAAAGATATAATCATGCAGGACAGTTTGCACACAGTCTGTCCACTTAAAATGCAAACATAAAAATATACTTTATGTTCAGACTATTTACAGCTTTCACTAGTTACTATACAGATCTCAAGAGAAAGGAAAAAAATTGCATGAAGTGTGGACACAGCGGGACAGTATTTCAGCTGAATCCACATTTAGGTATTGGTTTTTTGTTGTGTACTTTCTACAAATAAGCACCAATCAGCATATGTGAATCCTGCTCCACTAGGATATAAATAACTATTATTGTACATTCACTGGCAAAAACACATGCCAGTACATCTCCACAGATGTTTTCAACCTGTATCAAAGTCATCATTTATTGTCCCTTAAGGGCCTTTAGGTGGGGCACTACATAATGCGGAGCAAAAAAAGCAAGATGACATTATGGTTACATAGCAAAAGAAGGCGAGCAAATTATTATAGGGCAATGCAAAAGGGCGAAGCAAACATACGTATGTACACTGTGCCCGCGCAGCAATACAAGCAACATCGAAAAGGGTGCTCATAATACGAATAGGGGTGCAAGAAGTAACTCATAAAAAGATGTTAATAAGAAGTGCATTTCTGATACATCAGGAGTAGTAGGCAATGCGTGTTAATTACAGCTAATGACAAGTATGGATGAACAGTAGATTCGAGAATTTATTCAGATGGCACTCAGTTGCCATGGGCTCTGGCAGGTAACTGCTACTTCTAAAGTTCTATGGCTGATGGCAAGAAAGGTTTATGGTAGGCATTAGTGGAACCATGTAAATGCTGCACACTTAAATTGTTGAAAAGACGACGCGATGTTCTATTTGGTGAAAGTAGGAATGTTTTGTGCAAGTGAGGCAAATTGTAGCCCACACCTCCGCCACGTATGTGTAGGGCAGGACTTCACGAACCAGGTTTATTCCAACCCGCAAACAGCCCAAGTGATGACGATGAGTATACACAGGTGAGGAAGATGAAGTGGCATACAGATAGGTGAGATGGATGAAACCGTAGTCAGTACTCACACTATACCTTATGGAAAAGACAAAGTTCGGCAATTGTGTGATGAAAAGACAGTGGAGGTAAGCCGAGCGACAATTTTGTGCCTGAAACACTGATGCTGTGGTCATAACATCACACTATAATCCGGGCTGCACAGCTTTGCACTGATTCTAATGTGTAAATAAGACAAGTTTGGTGCAGGTTCCAAATGGGTGAGGCACATGTTCCAATTTTGAGCAAATGAACGTTTTGTAGGTGAGTTTGCGGATAGGAGGGAACAGCTAGCAATCCGCTGTCAGTTGAGTGATTTTGAACTTTCAGTGACTACGTTAGGATATGCTCAGATCATGAAAGTCTGCTAGCCTTGTTATTCGTAGGTACCGGTATAACTCTATTTGTGTTAGTGCTATTAGCTTAAGAAATTACGATAATTTAGATTATTACATTTGCGGGATTTATGGGGTTGATGCTCTAAGCATGTGATCAGACGCTTGAACCGAGTTGCTGCTAGCCTCAATCCCTTTCTATCCTATTTGGCAAGTCGCAAATGAATGTCTTTTCTTGCTGCAAAAATTCAATGAAAAGGCAGCAGTCAGCCACTTCCTCTGGCAGTACCTCATTAAGTGCTCTGCCAGATGAGACAAAGCACTCTTTGATGTGCGGTGGTGCAGCATCCCTGTCTGCAATGATTATTGGTCTGCACATCAAGACGCAAATTTTGGCCTCTAGTAATAATATTTTTTCGATGCGCTCGTACGAGCCACTGCATGTTTTGATGAATGTTGAGTCAGAACGGGATGGTCGCTTGTATGCAGTGCTATGAAAGACCTGCTTTGCTTGTACAAAGCGCTCGTACTGAAGTGCTGTGAATGTACTCGTGCCTAAGCGATTATTCACAGCATCCTGCTCTTCAGCGCTTAGAGCAACGTCTTTTCCCTTGCCTAAAAGGCACAACTTGCCAACATGTGTAGCCTTCTGTAAACGGGGATACCCAAAGGTCTCCATGCAAAACTCTTTCTCGTGGAGACACAGAAAGCTGCTGCTCATCACCTTGCGCAGTTGTTGATGCATAATAATGCGTTCAACAATTTGCTGAGAGATGCCATTTGCAGCTGACACCTGCCGAACTATGTGTCCATTTCCACCTTCAAAAACAAAAGCAGAATGTGCCGACAGTGGTCCAAGTGACCGAGCAAAATTAGCCAAATGAAGAAGCACATGAACATTAAATGTCAAGCTGGCAACCCCATATAATGTCTTGCACTGAATGACAAAGCTCTCCAGAAGCAGCTCTGAAAATAAAAAGTAACAAATATTGGGTGAAGTTGAGAGCCATTAAAAATTTCCTCGACAAACACAGTCAAGTTATTCTCAATCCACCTCATTGCAAGATTTTTTTCTTCATGTTTTCTATGCGAAGGTTCATTAAAAACAAGCAGTTCCATGTTCAGGAACATGAAATCTCTCTATTCCAGAAAGAGCACACTATAAGATTGCATGACACTAGCTGATAAGCAAAAGCTGCACACGGCTACGCCAACATAATTCGTCTTTAAAGGTGGCTCCTACCTCTAATTTGGCCCTGCATTACAGAGACAGCGAACTTAGCAATTCTAACCCGTTGGACAAAAACGCATGCGTTCCTGTGTTCAATAGTACAAAAATTCTGTATAGGCATCCCAATCAGCTAACAAGGGAATTATCAGAGGCATATCATATTCACAAAAACTCTGACATATGCGTCAGCACACCATCTGTGGTAATCCATGATTGTGAAATTCGGTATCTTAATTCAACACAGTGATTCGTTTTGTCATTTTGGGGGTAGGCGCATGCGCTGCTGGCTGCCTTGCGTGAGCTATTTAACCTTGTGTTTTGTTCCAATAAACTTCAGTTGATAGCGCTTGTCCTTCGTGTCTTTCTCTTTGTGTCTCCTGTCGCAGCGCTTTCTAAAGTTTTCAAAGATTTAGCAACTAGCTCAATTGTCTGTGTTACTGCAAAAGAATCATTACCCAATTTACCCCATCACAACTTTTAACAGGTAAGCAATGGATAATGTTTCAGGAGTGTTGTAGTTAACTACAAGAACAAATAGCACAAAAACAGAACTATATATCTAACATGACGAATACTATGACATCGGAGAATATGAAAGGCACTCTAAAAAAGAGGAAAGGAGGTTACAAGATGGCAGGAGTTATTTTTGAAGTTTATGCACCAACCACTTTGTGCCTTCTGTGAATATTTTAGAACCACAGTTCACAAAATTAACTATTCTGAATATAGTAGTAGAATGGAAAGTTGGGCGAGTTGGTATGCGTTCATTTTGGGTGGAAAAAACAGCGCGAAAGGGACGGGAGCGCATACCAACAGCAGCACTCGTCCGTGTGGTTTCCTTCTTCTTTGTCTTCCGTCCCTTTCGCGCTGTTTTTTCCACCCAAAATGAACGCATACCAACAAACAGCGCTCGTCCGTGTGGTTTCCTTCTTCTTTGTCTTCCGTCCCTGTCGCGATGTTTTTTCCACCCAAAATGAATATTCTGAATATACTATGTAGGAAAAACATTTATGATTGTAAATAATATTACAAAATGGTCTGCACACAGTTGCACAAGAGTGTAAAAAGGTCAAAATATTACATAGTCAAAAAATTATATGATTACCTCAGTTACTTTACAGCTATGCTATATTCACAAATGAGACTTGTAATAAGTTGCCTGCTTTGGCAATTTCAGACAGAGTGAGCTCCTCTCGCAAAAGGATGTGGAGAGCCTCTGAGAGTTTGCAGAGGTGCCTCCAATAGTCCGGGTGCAGGATACTTTCTAGGCACGGCAGAGCATAAAACAGTATCCACTGCCTCCACTCAGATGCTTTCCAATGTCCTCGTTCTCTAATTGGCCTAGGCAGCCTTGTCACACAGTGTGGAGGTTTGATGGCCAACCGCCGTGAATCAATGTTTTCAAGTGTAGAAGGACGACCTGCAAAATAAATGTGCATACTTTTGTTGTGAGCAGAGAGAATAAGGCAAGGTGATAATACCCTGTAGAATACAAAAATCCCAACAGATGAAAGGAAAAAATTAAAGGCAGAAGCACTGCTATACACACTATATATATATACCTGTACATGCATATGGTTGCAACTTGCCTCTACGAATTAAAATAAGATTAAATGCTGAGTACACTGTAAAGAAGATTCAGCATTTTATTTCATGCAGCACGTTTTCCTACCCAGCAGTTACCAGCAGCCTACTAGCCCCTAAGTGTGCCGTTTCGTAATGAAATATGCTACCACCATCTTATGTCATCATGGTTTCTCAAAATATGTCCAATAGGAAGCCAGCTTAGTAGTAAGTACTAAACGGCTGCATCATACTATTTCACCACATTTTGTACACTATGTAGAGGTACCATCAACAGTGCCTTCCACTAATCATACTCAGTAAAGCCAAGGCCACAGATTATAGCATGTGCATGGTCTACAATCTCTCAGCTGCCATTTCCCTGCAATAAGATGCACATTTGAAAAAGTGACGATAATCAGTAATAAATGCAGTGCCACAAAAAAGCAGTAATATTTCAGCAACTTTCACTAGTAAGTTTTAATTTTAGTTTATAGGGGTTTAACGTTCCAAAGTGACTCAGGCTATGAGAGACGCCGTAGTGAAGGGCTCCAGAAATTTCGACCACATGGGGTTCTTTATTGTGCACTGTCACTAGTAAGTGAATCACGAATGAACCGCTTTGTGTGCATTGCCTTACCAACATAGAAGTGTTGACCTCAGTTCGACGTTGACAAAATTGTCTCGGTCACTTGTCTTACAACGCCTAGGAGGACGGACTGCATATATTCCACACTGAACCCATTGACAAGGTCTAGACCTGAAATAAAAGAGAACGGCTAATATCAGTAAAAATACAGCCCAATTCCATGAGATAGAGTACAGGAATGAGTAAAATACTGATGTAGGTACTGAAGGTGGATAAAATTAGACAAAATAATACCGAAAATTAATTGCAAAAAATTAACATATTGCAGGGGCTGTAGAAACTTAATACTGGAAGCAACCAATTTTGCATTAAGTGTTGCACAGTTTAATAAACAAGGCAGCAGCCTAGTGCTATCGTTTTATAGCTGACGAAAACCATGGCCTGGTGGAGACATTTGGAATGTGTAGAAAACTTCGGGGATAAAAAGCAAGTGAAGCTCCTCGTTCTTGAGGTAGAAAGGCTGTAGCAATGGGAAAGCATGCAGGCCAAATCTCTTGTGCTTATGTAAATGCTGCACTGATCTAGGCTTGTGTATATGACAGGCTTGGCTGCCTTGGTGCACCACAAATCTGGCATAATGACGTGGAAAAATGGCACATATCATGGCAAGCACTGCCACCCAATGGAGTTTCCATGAGTACCAAAGGAAAGAATTCGCAGGTTACACATTACCTCTCACCACCTAAACGAATGTGGTTTGCATCACTGTTCTTAATGCTGAAAATAAGAAATGAACTTGATCATGCAGGAATTTAAATGTATAGTGAGGGCGATTAACCTTATTTTCCTTTTTACTAAACGACCGTTCATACCTCGGAAATGTTTTGCCACATATGTAGTAGTTGTGACATCGGTCAGTCCATGCCAGCTAGAGCAGAAAGGAAGAAAGGAGAAAAATGCCCTTACCTCCCAAATTCATGAGTGCAGATGGCCCTTTGAAGCCATTGATTATGTCATCATAACCTTCTGCAAGCTTCATGTCGCGTACAATCATGTACGTGGTTCTGGCTTCTGGCTGTTCTTTTATGATGTACCGCATGCTCCCTTCAGGCAGAAAGATAATGCAGCACTTAAGCACATGAACAGTAGTTTCCATAAGCTGGCACCCTTCAAAAAAAAAATAAGGCTCTTCTGATTTCGGTTCTGCTGATAGCTCTGATAACTGTTCAGTGTTCAGCAATCACCCAAACCACTGTTGAGCTGTTAAGAAGCATCAGGTACTGCTCACCTTCAACATGCTCCCCTCGGACGAAGCACCAGGGGCATCCAAAGTACCTGTTGAAGGGGACCATATTCATTACCGCTGCCCTTGCTGGAGCATCGACTGAGCAACACAACACAGCTGGTTTAGAGTAGTGTGTAGCTGTCAGATATGTCCACTGAACTACTTCGGTAGTGTTGACTTCAATTACAAACTTCTTCAAGAAAAGTTGCATGTTCAGATGTTTCTTGCCGAACCAGAGCCCAGCAAGTACAGGATGCTTAAACCGCAAGTGCGGTGGCAGTTCATTCACAATGAACTGTAAGGGCCACACTGAGGTCTTTGACGATTTTCAAACTGGACTCCCGTCAGTGTTGATAGTGAGAGTGAGGTCATCTCTCGGAAGTCTTTCCCGCATTCTGCTGTAGCACTGAGCACTTGTAACGTCAGAAATGACAGACTGGCTCTTGCAGCTTCTCCAGGTTTTCATGAAGCTGGGCCTTCGTGCTTTCAATTGCAAAGCTGAGTTGCTTATGCAAATTCAGAATGATGAAAAATGAGCCGCGGTCCTTGAGCTTCTGCAGGGCACTGGTGTACCGGCAGTTGGGGCAATGTGCTGACTTCTCAATCACATTTAAAAGAGCACCGCATGTCTCGCAAAAATAGTGGTACTGCACAATGTCTTGTTTTTCCTTGCAACACAGTTTACGAAAAGCATATGGGGCAAGACATTTTGTCCAAATAGGAAATTTATTAGCTTTATTAAGTCCCCTAAAGCAGCCCATATTAGGCCATGTGATACTGCATATGCCATAACAGCTGTTATAGCGCCCATCTTGGTCACTTCTGCATCTGGCAACTTTTCGTTACTGAATTGTGCAAAGGATGACGGCAACCCATTATCTTCATCTTCAGAACTCTCAGATTCTTCAGTGAGACTGCCACTGCTGAGGCCAATGTCACCACCCACATCAGAACTGGCTCTGCTGCAGGTGTCACTTTCTGGTTGCAGCTCATCATTTTCAAAGTCGTAGTCATTGTTCATGCAAACGTCACCACTCATATTAGAACTGGTGTCGGTGCAAGAATCACTTTCTGGTTGCAACTCGTCATTTTGAAAGTCGTAGCTTGGAGGCTCTGTGTCGGCCGCTGCACCACTGGCTCCGTTTTGCGCGGCACCTTCAATGGGCAGAACGTCTGGGTAGTCAGTGGAGTGCACTTCATCCCTCGGCTCCGTACTGCCCGCTGCGTCGTCCGTGTTGTCCCACGCGGTGCTTTCAGTACAAGGTGCGGTTGGGTGACCGCTGGAGACACTTCCATTACTTGTAGGTTTGACCGTGAGCACGGTGGCACTCAACGGACCGACAACGGCTGCCCCAAAATGGCCCTTTTGACGCCTGTAGAGAGTTGTGCTCGGCACGTCAAAGTAAGCGCCGGGCTCCAGATACTGCTTACGCCGTTTCTTCGGAGCAGATCCAGACATCGTTAACGTCAGTAAACCTCAGGTACTTATGACCAGCAGAGTACGATCTCGGTGGATTTCGCAATCGCAGATGTTGAGAGTTCGCACCGGCGGAAGGCTACTGGCAACCTAGCAGACGCTTTTATACAACACAGCTTCGGCCACGAAATAGTAGCCGCCAGCACGTTTCGTACACGACCAGTTTTTCCACCTTGCCTGCACTCAATACTCAATTGCGATGGCGTAATGGGTGCTTTAAAATCTGAGCAGTACACCATTGAACGCATTTTTTCAATTGTTTCAAAGGATTAATTTTATCAGTTATACGCACTAAATTTTTAATTAGCATCATCATGCTTTTCAACCTCCCTTTTTATAATACTTATTTTATTTTTAATTAATCAAATAAAAACAATGACTTCATTAACTTGTCATCGCCCATCACATGGCAATCAATCGTCAAATACTAGAGCCGCCAGTTACCATGATACGTTTTTTTACGCAGTTCCCGAATATAGGTCGCTAGTTCGAATCCCTGACGCAAGCTACAGGCTCTAACTTGACTAGTAACTTTATGCTGCACGAAACGCTGAATCGTATGACGCCATCCGGAACAGCAGACTGTTAGCATGATTCGAGTTTTTTTTTAAGCAGGACCCGATTATTTGCGACACGCACTCGCGCCGACAGCTTTTCGACGAAGCGATCGTTCCTGTCGCGTAATATGAAAATTAGTCTGCGTGTATTTAAAAAACCCTTGTTGTTAAAAATGGCAAGTATGGTTGAATAACTACAGTTCACGCTTCACGCACAGCGCCTTCTTCCACGCTCAAGGAAGGAACTGCAAAACATTTATGCGAAGTTAATTTCGTATCATTCCAAGCTGTTTTCGCGAAAAAAAAAATCAGCTGCAGTGTTTTTTACTAAATCATTCCGTCACGTTAGAGAGGAAAGAAGTTACTCCGCCAGACAGCACTCATTTTTATTACCTGAGTACAGGTGAATAGCCACCCGAATCTTGGCCGATCCCCCAGTGTGAGTATGTGCCACCTTTTGATAGGCTAACAACAACAACACTTCCATCAACAGCAGCACTTCCCAGGCGTGCTGCAGGAATTTGTGGCGTCCGTCTAATTTGCTTTGGAAAGGCATTTCTATAGTGCTTTAGAATACTTTGTGTCCAGCAGACATTTTAAACGCAGGCGGCACCATCGACTTCATGAAAACGACGCTAGGCGCTTCGAGAAAACATGTGAAAAGTTGATTGCACTAACGCAGACGCCGTGCCACAAAGGGCTACAGAGTTGCGGCGCGAGCACTGCGTTATTTAATATGATCACCGCGGTAAAGTCCTCGTACCGCACTGCATTTTAAACCGGGAGAATGGCCATACAGTCACTCCAGCAAATAAATTAATTGCCGCACCGCGCTGCTATGCTCATGGATACCGACACACAGCCCCTATTTGCTACATATATGGGAGCCAAAGTGGCCTGATCAGGGCGGTATAAAGGTGCCGACTAAACTACACTGTCTCGGACCTCGAGTGTGATTAACGTATATTTCCCCATTTCCCCCCACAGGCTTTGTGCCTTCCTCTCAAAATAAAGGACGTTCAATCAGTTATTATTAACGAATTATTAGAGTATAGCATGCCTCCTCTCTTCGCTCTAGCTCTGCGGTTCAACGTACCCCAAAGTTCTTTGAAGGCACAGCCTCTGTAAGGTTATTTAGAGCACACTGACATATGTACCCCTGTCCAAGGCAAGAATCCAGTTCATGAAATCAGTCATTAATTGTACCAGCGCACGAGTAAAATCCTCTCTTTACATAGAATCAGTATGCATGTTGTCGTGGACATACTGGACTCGTTAAGGACTCGTTTTCATGTCATGCAATGTATACATGGGACGCTCCCTTGTACTTATGGTGAATTTCACGGGTGGATCTGAAGCGAGGCGCTCGAATCACAAAAGAGCGCCCCAAACCGCCTCGGAGCACAGCGACCGTTGTCGACCAGCGCTCCGTATTGAACGGAGTTGCTCCAAACGACCAGCGGAATTCGTGCGGTCGGTCCAGGTCGACCAGTGGAACTCGAATTTGTCGTCGCGGAGCTAGAAAAGCTGCTCCAGCACGACCAGTGGAAGTCGCCATTAGATGATTTGATATCTACAAGGAGTAGAATTTTCTGTGTGTCAACCTGACTATGTACTGCACTGATATTCGTGACGAATGTAGCGGAGCTTTATTGATAATGTTCAGTCCGCGTATCAATACTAGCAAAGCAGAACCAAATTGAGGTATGGGTACAGTAGCCACTGCAGTATGGTTCCAAATACCGAACGCAGCCATACAGGGATGTAGCCGTAGCCATGCCATAGCCGAAACGCATTGTCGCCGTCGTTCAGAGGCAACGACACTCGTGCTTTTTCTTTCATAATGCTTGCATTTGTGAGATACCAGGACAGAGTGAAAGCAATAGTACCGGTGGCACTAATTAAGCGATTTTCGCCTTTGAATGAAGGCGACTTCAACAGTGAGAAAAAACATGAAATATATTGGTGTAGTGAAGACGGAGCGGTACTAGGGTACTACCCACCGTACGTTCTCGCGCTTGCAGGTAAGCCTGCCTTTGTATGATTTGCTTAACCGTATCTGGAGAGAGCTTAGCCTGCGCCAGCACTTGTTTAGAGCGCGCGAGCTGTTTGCTCCGGTCCTGAGTAGCATTCGCCGTTGGCCGCAAATGTGCCTTGAACATGCCTGGCACCTGCCGGCCTGCGGTTGGCTGTGTGCGCTTTGCTTCTGTTGGCTGTGCAGACTCAATCAGAGGTACTGAAATTCACTAGTAACATTTGCATTCGAGCGCAGTCGAGTGGACAATTTATAAATTTTAATTTGTGGGGGTAAACGTACCGAAGCGACACATAGACCATCATGGATAAAGGAGGGCTCCGGATTAATTCAGACCTTCCGGGGTTCTTTAACATGCGCGTGCATCGCACAACTCTAGGCCGATTTGTACTTAGCCTCCATCGCAATACGGCCACCACGACCGAACGCCAAAGCCGCCAAGCCACGTGGGGGGAGGGGGGGGGGGGGTGTCCGAATAGACATGCAAACCGTACAGGTACAGTTTGGTCCTCGCAGATCAGCTACGCTAACGCATCGCTGCTTCATTTGCTTTTAAGCACACCGCTCGAGCGCTCTTCACAAGCGTAGTGCGGTCCTGTTCTGTACTCGTGTGCGGTCCCAGGCGCCAGGCCGCAAGGCATTGAATACGGCTGTAGCGATGCAGCACCACTACAGCCGTGTTCGCCTTGCGGTCGTGGTAAAATGGCTGCCATCGAATGTGTTTAGCTATTTGTCCGCTGCTGAGAGCACGATGACCTGGCGAAGTGCAAGCAGTAATGTTCCGCTCTTGTGTTCCCAACACGTGGCTGTACCTACAATAAACGATACCCACGGTGTACAGAATGTGTTCTCTACCTCAAAAATTGATACCACCGTACTGATGGTCAATGTACAGCTGCACAGATGGTGTAATATTGGGACGTTTTGAGTAAGGCACATTTGGTGTTGCCAAGGTGTGAAGCTTTGCGTCTGTGCCGAGTTCTGTTGATGGCAGCTTGATCAGGAGCACGAAAGCAACATAAAGTTTCTCATCTCATAGCTGTATTAAAGCTGGAAAGTTACCCCATTTTAACCCATGAATGCAACTAATTCAAATCTGGACAACATTCTTTTTTCAGATACATTCGATTCATTAAGGAAAAAAATAAAACTGATGCGGGAACCGCTGCCGCGTTTCATTGAAAAAGCGGAAGAAAGGGTGCCAGGCAATGAAAGGGTGCCAGGCGATGAAACGGTGCCAGGTGAAAAGAGGGTGAGTATGCAGTCACTCATGTGTATTCTATGTATTCTGTAGGCTTGCACCTAGCGCCTTTGGTATACATAACCACCTATCTTGTGGGTCTATATCAACGCTGTTGCTTATTCAAAAAAGGCAAAAACCATGCAGAATTGAGACTTATAGTACAACAAATAAAGTCACTGTATTTTCTATAACAGAGCTTGTAACAAAGAAAGGAAGCTGTCAAGAAGCAGAAAGCTGCGAGCAGCAGCCTTCATTCTGAAACTATTGAGGAGCACGAGCAAAAGGTAAATTTATTGGAGGATTTTTTTATTTTACGAGTAGCATCACTGGCGGCAATATATTGGTGCACATTATTTCTGTTGTCTACATTATTGTTCTTGTGCATTCTAAATTTTAGACTCCAGAGTTCAGCAGCATAAAAAATGCCCTGGCCCGAAAAGATAAAGAAAACAGGCGCCTGCGTAGGAAATTGCAGGCTGCCAATGAATTAAATAGGCAGCTTACGAGTGCCCTGCTAGAGAAAATTGGTAAGCTTCTTTGGTTTTATTTTTATGAGTCGGTTGGCGTAATACTATAAACTTCAGTGAATTAGACAATTCATGCTGTACTCAGATGCGTCTCTTAGCACATATTGACCCTTTGGTCTCACCGAGCATCAGGTATGGTTTCACTGAGGGAGCACAGGTTGAAGGAACGCAGGCAGGGCACAGGCAGCAGGAGTAGAAAGAGGCAAACTATTCAATTATTTATAGCATGGCTCAAGATGGAGACAAAGAAGTCACGTTTTCTCTCCTTGAGGTTTTTCGTCCACTCTTGCAGACTGCATTTTTGGCCGGTGGTCACGATATCCCCCATCCAGCAGAGTTGTGATCCCTGAAGCCATTAGCAGCAGGTTGCAGTAGGCGATCATGTAGAAGCGCAAAAAACAGGGACAAAGAAGGACTGGACAACACGAGCGCTTCGTGTTGTCCAGTCCTTCTTTGTCCAAGGTTTTTGCGCTTCTACATGATTGCAATGCAACAACTCACCCGAAGGTCTGTGCTCCTGTGCAGTAGGCCTCTCAGTTCCACATCATACGAGTCCCAGGCCCATGTACTGTGCGATGTCGGTGCACGTTAAAGAACCCTAGATGTTCAAAATTTCCGTAGCCCTTCCCTACGGCGTCCCTCATAGCCCTTGTTCCTTTGGGACGTAAACAGCCATAAACCAAACCAAACCAGTTCGACATCGTCCGAGGGAACAGATTCCCGGGAGGTTCTCCTTCAAACTGGCCACCCTCTGGGCCCACAGGTCACCCAGAGTATGGCCCAGAATGTTCACTGAGCAGCACATAAGGTTCTTCTCTCCCACATCCCGAGGCCGCCCAATTTTCTCATCGTCGCACTGTCACGGTAGCTGTGTGACCTCTGAAAGAATCTTACCAATAGCCATTTCTTAGCAGAGATACGCAGCTGCATGAAATAGAGGAGGGCGTGAGTGTAAAAAAAATGGTGGATGATGTAGCGTAGTTAGGCCAAATTCAAATTAGCTGCTCTAGCACTCCTGTTTTTAGTTTCGGTTCAAGGCTCGGTTTTCAAGGTCAAGGTGGCATAAGTGAAAGATAGGCGAAATTGTTGAGTGAGGGCCTATTGCTAGAGTACTGAAACTGGCGGAGACACTTAAGCTCTGCCTTAAGGGTATGACACGACAGTGCTAATGAGTTAATGCCCAAATATGCCTATTGTTTGTACTATATTTTACATTCATAGATCACTAGGAATCTTGATACCATTCCTGGCACAGTGTTTAAGCAATGCGTCACTGCCTTGTGATAGCACATGCTGACACTGGTGGGGCTTGAGAGCCCCAGAGCAACTTCTCGTGACAAATCATTAATGGAATTGCCACGGTAGGCATGATGGGATTGGGACTGACAGTGGCCAAACCAGAGAGTAGATTCTGTAGTGGTAGCACACTACAAGTTACCGGAACTGGCTTGCAAACTTTGGCAGTCCCAAGAAGTTTTAGGGGGAAAAGCCTCCGAAACAACAACCCAAACACTGGGGCCTCGCCGAGGGCTTCTCAGCTGGCGATTTATGATGACGGCTTTCGTCAATTTAATTCCTTCATTAGCACTTGGACGTCTGCTGTGCGATGGGCGCGGAAGGCTCTAGGTACAGCCACAAAGCCTCTGCTTATGGAAAAATGGGCAGTTTCCTCTAAGATGAGCACAATAACACATGCCTTGGAAGAACAGGAAATAGAAGTTGTTTGTTTCTCAGCTTGCTCGTATAGATGCAGTAGTTGCTTCCAGCCTGAGTACTCGCTTTGTCATAAACATTTCAGTATTCACGAGGCCCTGCAAGTGTGAATATAAAGTGCAGCAAATTTTTGGCATTTTTTTGGCCTAATGATTGCTTTAATATTCCTGATAATGCTCAAACTATGCTCCCCTCTTTATCTCAATCTTGCTTCATGCAAATAACTTTGCGGACATTTAGTGGCATATTTGAAGGGACACTGAAGACAACTTGATGTTGGCCTCTATGAATAGATTGCTGAATTCTAATGACAAAGATGCACTTTCACTGTAAAAGGAGCTTTTATGAGCTAGAAAGGGAGAAATAGAAGCCATTTTCGGACACTGTTGTACCTTTTATGTAACAAAAAGCCTTTCTCTGCCGCACTCCATTGTCGTTCCACAGTGCTTATTTTTTTATGTATTTCAATAATCGCAGATGAAATAGCGAGCTATGTTCGAAGGTGGCAGCAGAGTGGTGAGGTCATTGCAGAATATATTGTGCCTCCCTCTCTGGACCCAGGTAACACTTATGATATTCCCGAATATCTTGTCAAATTAGAGCAAACTGTAATCAATGTTTCGTTTGATATGTTAGCAGGCGCACAACTTCCCGAGGTGATGTTGACGCCCACGAAAAGTGCTACAGGTGCTACAGGTAAATTTTTAACTGCTAATTTTTATTTCCGGCTCCCTGAAACATCACCAGTACAGGCATATGAGAACAGGAAAATTAGCTGAGGCCAGTTCTTAGGGCCAGTATTCTTACTTTATCCTTTGAGCAGTGGATAACAATATTAATAAAACAACTATAAAAAAGGAATACATTATGCCTCTCTCTTTGGGCCCAGGTAACACTTATGATATTCCCGAATATCTTGTCAAATTGGAGCAAACTCTAATCAATGTTTCATTTGATATGTTTGCAGGCGCACAGCTTCCCGAGGGGATGCAGACGGCCACGGCAAGTGCTACAGGTGCTACAGGTAAATTTTTAACTGCTAATTTTTATTTCCGGCTCCCTGAAACATCACCAGTACAGGCATACGAGAACAGGAAAATTAGCTGAGGCCAGTTCTTAGGGCCAGTATTCTTACCTTATCCCTTGAGCAGTGGATAACGATATTAATAAAACAATAATAAAAAAGGAATACATTATGCCTCCCTCTTTGGGCCCAGGTAACACTTAAGATATTCCCGAATATCTTGTCAAATTAGAGCAAACTGTAATCAATGTTTCGTTTGATATGTTAGCAGGCGCACAACTTCCCGAGGTGATGTTGACGCCCACGAAAAGTGCTACAGGTGCTACAGGTAAATTTTTAACTGCTAATTTTTATTTCCGGCTTCCTGAAACATCACAGTACAGGCATATGAGAACAGGAAAATTAGCTGAGGCCAGTTCTTAGGGCCAGTATTCTTATTTTATCCCTTGAGCAGTGGATAACAATATTAATAAAACAACTATGAAAAAGGAATACATTATGCCTCCCTCTTTGGGCCCAGGTAACACTTATGATATTCCCGAATATCTTGTCAAATTAGAGCAAACTGTAATCAATGTTTCATTTCATATGTTTGCAGGCACACAGCTTCCCGAGGGGATACAGACGGCCACGGCAAGTGCTACAGGTGCTACAGGTAAATTTTTAACTGCTAATTTTTATTTCCGGCTCCCTGAAACATCACCAGTACAGGCATATGAGAACAGGAAAATTAGCTGAGGCCAGTTCTTAGGGCCAGTATTCTTACTTTATCCCTTGAGCAGTGGATAACGATATTAATAAAACAATAATAAAAAAAGGAATACATTATGCCTCCCTCTTTGGGGCCAGGTAACACTTATGATATTCCCGAATATCTTGTCAAATTAGAGCAAACTGTAATCAATGTTTCGTTTGATATGTTAGCAGGCGCACAACTTCCCGAGGTGATGTTGACGCCCACGAAAAGTGCTACAGGTGCTACAGGTAAATTTTTAACTGCTAATTTTTATTTCCGGCTCCCTGAAACATCACCAGTACAGGCATATGAGAACAGGAAAATTAACTGAGGCCAGTTCTTAGGGCCAGTATTCTTACTTTATCCCTTGAGCAATGGATAACAATATTAATAAAACAACTATAAAAAAGGAATACATTATGCCTCCCTCTTTGGGCCCAGGTAACACTTATGATATTCCCGAATATCTTGTCAAATTAGAGCAAACTGTAATCAATGTTTCATTTGATATGTTTGCAGGCGCACAGCTTCCCGAGGGGATACAGACGGCCACGACAAGTGCTACACGCGCTACAGGTAAATTTTTAACTGCTAATTTTTATTTCCGGCTCCCTGAAACATCACCAGTACAGGCATATGAGAACAGGAAAATTAGCTGAGGCCAGTTCCTAGGGCCAGTATTCTTACTTTATCCCTTGAGCAGTGGATAACAATATTAATAAAACAACTATAAAAAAGGAATACATTATGCCTCCCTCTTTGGGCCCAGGTAACACTTATGATATTCCCGAATATCTTGTCATATTAGAGCAAACTGTAATCAATGTTTCATTTGATATGTTTGCAGGCGCACAGCTTCCCGAGGGGATGCAGACGGCCACGACAAGTGCTACACGTGCTACTGGTAAATTTTTAACTGCTAATTTTTATTTCCGGCTCCCTGAAACATCACCAGTACAGACATAGGAGAACAGGTGAATTAGCTGAGGCCAGTTTTTAGGGCCAGTATTCTTACTTTATCCCTTGAACAGTGGATAACAATATTAATAAAACAATAATAAAAAAAGGAATACATTATGCCTCCCTCTTTGGGGCCAGGTAACACTTATGATATTCCCGAATATCTTGTCAAATTAGAGCAAACTGTAATCAATGTTTCGTTTGATATGTTAGCAGGCGCACAACTTCCCGAGGTGATGTTGACGCCCACGAAAAGTGCTACAGGTGCTACAGGTAAATTTTTAACTGCTAATTTTTATTTCCGGCTCCCTGAAACATCACCAGTACAGGCATATGAGAACAGGAAAATTAACTGAGGCCAGTTCTTAGGGCCAGTATTCTTACTTTATCCCTTGAGCAATGGATAACAATATTAATAAAACAACTATAAAAAAGGAATACATTATGCCTCCCTCTTTGGGCCCAGGTAACACTTATGATATTCCCGAATATCTTGTCATATTAGAGCAAACTGTAATCAATGTTTCATTTGATATGTTTGCAGGCGCACAGCTTCCCGAGGGGATGCAGACGGCCACGACAAGTGCTACACGTGCTACTGGTAAATTTTTAACTGCTAATTTTTATTTCCGGCTCCCTGAAACATCACCAGTACAGACATAGGAGAACAGGTGAATTAGCTGAGGCCAGTTTTTAGGGCCAGTATTCTTACTTTATCCCTTGAACAGTGGATAACAATATTAATAAAACAATAATAAAAAAAGGAATATATTATGCCTCCCTCTTTGGACTCAGATAACACTTATGATATTCCCGAATATCTTGTCAAATTAGAGCAAACTGTAATCAATGTTTCATTTGATATGTTTGCAGGCGCACAGCTTCCCGAGGGGATGCAGACGGCCACGACAAGTGCTACACGCGCTACAGGTAAATTTTTAACTGCTAATTTTTATTTCCGGCTCCCTGAAACATCACCAGTACAGGCATATGAGAACAGGAAAATTAGCTGAGGCCAGTTCCTAGGGCCAGTATTCTTACTTTATCCCTTGAGCAGTGGATAACAATATTGATAAAACAACTATAAAAAAGGAATACATTATGCCTCCCTCTTTGGGCCCAGGTAACACTTATGATATTCCCGAATATCTTGTCAAATTAGAGCAAACTGTAATCAATGTTTCATTTGATATGTTTGCAGGCGCACAGCTTCCCGAGGGGATGCAGACGGCCACGACAAGTGCTACACGTGCTACTGGTAAATGTTTAACTGCTAATTTTTATTTCCGGCTCCCTGAAACATCACCAGTACAGACATAGGAGAACAGGTGAATTAGCTGAGGCCAGTTTTTAGGGCCAGTATTCTTACTTTATCCCTTGAACAGTGGATAACAATATTAATAAAACAATAATAAAAAAAGGAATATATTATGCCTCCCTCTTTGGACTCAGATAACACTTATGATATTCCCGAATATCTTGTCAAATTAGAGCAAACATGTTTCGTTTGATATGCTTGCAGGCGCACAACTTCCCGAGGCGATGCTGACGGCCACGACAAGTGCTACAGGTGCTACTGTTAAATTTTTAACTGCTAATTTTTATTTCCGGCCCCCTAAACATCACCAGTACAGGCATATGAGAACAGGTGAATTAGCTGAGGCCAGTGTTTAGGGCCAGTATTCTTACTCTATCCCTTGAGCAGTGGATCCCTCAAAGCATTCATTGATTTTTTGAAGCAGTATAAGGTGGTGTTGAATTCAAGTGCAAACCAAAGCTTTCTTAGGTCAGCTGTGAAAACTGCCAGGGGAACATTTTTGGTTAACTTTTCTGGGAAAAAGGTGCACATTAGAATCAAGTAAGTATGATAATTGGGCAACAATGAAGTATAACAGCAAACGAACGAACACCCGCCAAATTATAAAAAAAGGAAACGGCTGACGTTTTTGGGCCTGCCTGGGTCCTCTGCTCACCGGGAATACTATAGCACATGGTTGGCTAAGAAAAGAAATTTCAAAGAGTGACTGACTAGTGTTTTGGGAGCCATTGCCAATCTCTCACGGGAAATAAGAGGACTGATCTGTAGCAGGCAGTGTGCGGTATGGAGGAAGGGAAGCTCAAGAGAGGCCCTTTCTCGCTGAGTTGCACGATAAAAAGTGTGCTGGAAGTCGCATGTTTTTCTAAGGACTACTGGGATTCTTTGACCGGCGGCGGAGCCAATAATGTTGAGCGTAGCATTGTCTTTTTCAACATTGTCTGCTGTGCATACACACTGAAACAGTGGCCAACAAGCAAGGAGGAGCACTCATGTTCGGCTTCAAAAAATGTGACTTAACGGCCTCTCAAATTCTTTTTTTGGTCCATCTTGTGTGGTAAGGCGCGATATGGCAATAAAGGCATTCATGCTCCCATTGAGCAAGAGACGCATGCGGGCATTGGCAAAAGGCTGCGCACATCACTAATCCTACGCCTACCTGCTCCAGTCTGCACTGCTGAAGCTGTGTGTTGTACAGTGAAGCGAATATCCTCTGTAAAGGGGTAATGATACAGGCACGAGGCATTAACGTTCTTCTGGAACTTTGCACTGCGGTTGTGATGTGCTCAGGAAACGTTCTGTATTGGTGAAGGCAATGCATAGATCGCTGGGGCATTTGCATTTCAGGTTTTAATTGCCAAAGCGCTTGCCTGTGTTTAATTTACTATATTTTCATTAGCCAGAAATGCAGTGAAGTGGTGTACAGTATTTTTTTTTGACAATGGTTTTGTTTGTTTAGATGTTGACTCAGTCCTAGCTTGCGTGTCTCAAACTGAAGCTGATGTACATTGTGGTGAGCGTTGGATTTTTCTCGATCCATTAGTGACCAGTTCTGAGATTGGATTTGTTTCATGGTGATTCAGCCCCGCCTTCTACATCTCCAGAGGAAGTTGCTGTACCTTGTGGTGAGTCTAGTATTTTGCTCATTCATTAGGGACCCATTCATCCAGCAAAGTTCGGAAGATGCAGATGCAATTTTCAAGATGCAATTTTCGGAAGATGCAATTTTCAAGATGCAGAGCACTAGTATAGCGAAGCTATTTACAACTCGTTTTAGGCAAAAACTTACGCTGGAAATGTATCAGACGGGATGAAAGAGTGCGTCGTATCGTGTACCATAACCCAACGCGAAAGCTTGAGAAAAAAGCATTTTTATTCCGATGCAAATTATCTTAGAACGGGCACAATTTTCAATAAGCTCCTTTCCACTGGATGCTAAATGGCGATGCAGTGTATTTGTTGAAACACCATCAAGTGCAGGCATCAGAGTGGCAGAGTCAGAGTCAAATTGCTGTCGCTTAACCGATGGCTACAAGGTTGTTCCCTTATCTGCAGGCATCACAGCATGCAAGGAAGCTTGGAGAGGCTGCATCGCCCTGTTGTTGCCGACCTTCGGCTGACGTAGTTTGGATGCTTGCGCAGGAGGTTTCCTCTTCCGGGGTGGTTTTCTATGTCTCTGTGGCCGTGTAAGATGTCTTGTGGCCGTGTGAGATACTTAGGACAGTTCGGAAACACAGTCACCGACCGATTTTTCGGAATCGAAGGGACCCGGAAAATGGTCCGAATAATCGAACAGACCGAAAAATCCATGAAGTACAAAAAAAACCACTTTATTGAGATGAAATCGGCTTAAAAACGTCACTGATTTTATCTCGCGACAAATTTCTCTTGCTGGCGACGATTTGCACCTGTATTTGCTCCAAACTTGTGCTTTCACTGTATACGCTAGACAGCAAGGTCACTACATTTAGTTGGAATACTTCCCACACTTCTTTGATGGACCCGGCAAGGCCATGTTGTCCACAACCCGAGTGTGCACCACACTGCTCGTCAAACACACGCAAAGATAAGGCACTTTTCATTCAAAGAGGCGGAACCGCCGGACGCAATCACAAAACGGCGAACGGATGTAACTTCGTGAAGACTGAGCGCCACTCGGTCGACGCGGTCAGAGAAACCTAAGTGACAAAACGACGAATGGCAAACGTATGAGACCCGCCACGGTGGCTTAGTGGTTAGAGCGCTCGGCTACTGATCCGGAGTACCTGGGTTGGATCCCGACCACGGTGGCCGCGTTTCGATGGAGGCGAAACGCTAAGGCGCCCGTGTGCTGTGCGATGTTAAAGATCCCCAGGTAGTCTATATTATTCCGGAGCCCTCCATTACGGCACCTCTTTCTTCCTTCTCTCAGTCCCTCCTTTATTCCTTCCGGCCGAGATGCGAGATAGCTCCTGCACAATTTCCTTCCCCCAACAACCAATTTTCAACGTATGGCACAAGCAATAATTGCCCGCGACAACGTCGGCGACAGAAACAAGTTGACAGCGATGACAATCTGGCTGCAACCTCGAAGTGTCGGAGATCTCAGGGACCTCTACTGGCAAGAATGAGGTACCGAAAGTATGTCAAGCCAATCCAACTGCACCGTAAATCCACCTCAATCCAAGATGGCACCTTTTGCGCCAGCGGAAAGCCGATAAGATGGCCGATTTTGGCCTGCAGGTGACTGAAATTAGTCCGAAAAATCGTGCTTTTGGACTTTTGATATCCGAAATATCCGTCGCGAATATGTACGTGCTTCTATGGGGTGACTGACGGCGCCTCATTGAGGTCCGAAATATTCTACAAGACCGAAGTTTTGGAGTCCGAATTACCCGTCGGCTGCTGTAATGTAGGAACTGCATATCTGGAAAGCACGGGCATTTCTTCCGCGTAAAGTAGCACTTTTATCAAGCTCCGCATAATATGCCCGGGATATCGTATCCTGTCCAAAATGCTTGGCGCAGACATGGTCAGTGGGCATTAATGTCTGGTCTGCCCTAGGAATCGCACGGCGCCACTTCTCCAAACGAACATTGTCGGACGGAGCTTTGAATAATGGCACACGCTCCGCACATGTCTGGTAACCCGAATTGCAGTTCGGCACGAAGCACTTCCTTCCAATTGCGCTGCACTCACCTGCTGTGGGCTACTCTGCCGACGATAGCCAAACACAAGGTCTTGGTGCAAAATAAAACAACTTCTTAAAAACAGCACAGCAGCTCAGCTGCACACTCCGAAATGTGCCAAAAGCACGTGCTCAGTGCCGCGCCACGCCGGACCGAGCCGCCCAGCGTGGGCCCGCCTTTCGCATCACCCTCTAACTTAGCGACCGGTTCCCATGGCAACACTTCCCTCTCCCCCCGAACATATTGTGGCCGCGAGTGGGTGGTGTTCTTGGGCACGGCGGGGGGAGAGTGTCAACACCTCCATATGCTCTTCTTAAACCGTGGTTGGGAGTGTGTAAGAGAGGGGTGGGGAGACGGGTAAGTCCGATGGTCCAAACGCGGTATTTGCGTGAGCTCCGCAAAGGTGTGCGCCCACTCCCTTGATTGATTGTTGTGGAAGTGCAGCTTTTTCTGGCTTCATTGTTGGCTTTTCACGGCTGTGTTGCTCACCTAGGATGTGTTTTCACGGTCAATATTGCTTTTCGTTGTTTCCTCTTCCTTGCTGTGGTGACCTCTAAATTGGTGTCCCCAAATTAACATGTATGGAAAATACTGATAAGGTAGGTGAGGATCTGGAATATGGAAGGTGGCTGAACGTTCTGGCGTTAGGTGTGCCCCAAAGATCTTGGCAGGACTCCTGTACTATGTTTCCTCTCATTATTACGTGTCGCCGTGGATATCACAGCCAGTGAAGTGCTTCTGTGAAAAGGTGCATACACGTTGAATAGGTAGCATGCTTTCACTGTCACTTTGTGCATCGTCCTCTTGATCGATGTCTGTTTGTATCTGTCATTTGTGTTTTATTCAGACCTTGCCATCGGCTGTTACCATTCACAAGGTACATTGGCAGACTGCTTCATTGCCCTCGCACTGCTTGTGACTGTGACTGTGTCAGCGTTTTCAAAACCACTGTACAATTGTCATAAAGTACTGTAAGGAAAAATGCGACTGATTGTTCTTTAATGACTTCAGGTGCAGATACTCCCGCGACTTATCATCACGGAGGCCAAGTGGAATTTCCTGCTGCAATATCGCTCCGATACGAAATTCACACTTGAAATGGCACGTGTAGTTTGGTCGCGGGAGGAGGCTGCTGCACGCAGTCTCACCGGCGAAGCATGCAGGAGCATGGCAGGCTCGTTGAGAAAAATGCCTGCCACACCGGAGAAGGTAGAGGCAGTTGCAAGTAAGCACACTTTGGAAGTTGAAGTCCTACTGTGGGCACTATTGCATCTTTGTTCCCCCTTTTTTATTGTTTATTCAATCTTTCTCTTCAATCTGTATAGCTTTTTCTGATGTCACAATGCATCCTTTATAAGAATATTGTGATGGCACCTTGGAAATAATTGTTGGTGTGTGCGTGTGTCGTCCTTTCTGAGAAAAATTAATAATTCACGCAGTGATCGAGTAACTATCCATTGACGGCGAAAGCATTAGTGAGCAGTGCCAAATCTATTATCATTCTGGTAAAATAAAAAGCCTCCGTGCACAGCAGTCTAGTGCAGTAACAGCATCTTTTTGTTTTTTCTAATCGCTCTCTGCATGTATGTTGCCTTCCATGTTGATACATTTGTTATCTTGCACGTGGCTGTGCCGTGTCCTGTGTAGTTCCATGTTGACAAAATTTGCCCAAAATGTGCCAATGTAGCTGCGTAAAAATAATAGTTTGATTCAGTTACAATTGGTGTTTGAGCATTCTGTTAGACCTCTTTCTATTCTGCTCGTGATACAGTAAGAGCTCGTTAATTCAAACTCTGTTCATTCGAACTGTTGCCTGGGTTCTGGCACAGCCCTGTGTATTTCAGTGGGGGAAACTCGATATTTCGAACAAGTTGGCATCTGCAAAAATTAATTCGAACTAGGAGCTCATGGTTGACATCGCTCCTCATAGCCAGAAGTTGACCCACAGTTGTTACAGTGCGCTGCAAATTTACTAAAGATGTAAAGCAATGAAAAATTAAAAAAAGCCAAGCGCACGATGCTGGCGCAGCCCGCACTCCGGTGCTTGACATAGCAGGTTTTCGCTGCAGGGGCACTCGCCCGTGCTGCTAATGCTTCGGCACAAGCCGTTCCTGGTTTTATTTGTGCCGCAGTCCCTGCGTCACTGTCACATGGTGTGCACAAAGCAGTTCGGCCGCCGCTTTCATGCTCTTTGTGCCGCAAACTACACGGACAGCGGTGGGGAGACATTGAAACCCTTGAGTGACGCCGATATAATTGAGATTGCATGCTGTCAGCAGACACCACAGGGCTCTCCGGCGGTGAGAAGGACCGACAGTGATGAGTCAGACAGCAGCGACGGCCTATGCCACTGTCAGGTGCATGTGAAGAATGTCAGTGCTTGATGTTGCAGCATGCTACTTCTCTGCCAGTGAGAACTCCGAGTTGCGCTGGAGCTCTTGGGCAAGCTGCAGTTGATGCTGAAGGCGTCTCAGCAGAAGAAACACTAGCAAATGCTGATCACTTATTACTTTTAATAGTGACAACCCTTCCCTGTAAATAAGAGTGTTTTGGAGCATAGATGCTGTCATCTTTTCCAGCACTAAAGCTCACTACTCATGTGAATGCATCCCAATACTTGTTCTTGGTGCATAACGCATGAATTCTCAGAATCGCTTCCACTAACGTGTAGTAGCGGCTAGCTCGCGATGTGTGACTGCGTGTGTCTGCTTCGGGTGCTACCTGTGTAGTGGGCGCAATGACCGCTGACTGTAGCGCCCATTCGATAATTGGAACTTCGCTTAATTTGGACATTTTCTGGTCTTCTTGGAGTTCGAGTTAATGAGATGTTACTGTATTTCACTCTAAATGCCATTATGATACAGCCGCACATTTCTTTCCAGTGAGCACTGCATGTTTTGATGCTGTTTACTGCTAATTTTGTCCTGTGTGTGTTGATAAATTATTCATAGGCCACATTTTCTGAAAAAGATGAAGTTGAGACCCAATTTGTGTTATCTGCATTGCTCTTTCAGATTGCTTGCAGAAATACGTGGAACTGCATCCTGCTGCCGAACCACCTGTACATTCCATGGTTGGGGCAGCAAGGAAGTATTTGCGCAGCTTTTTCACGGAAGCCGGTCGACAGGGAAAGCGCGGCAAAGCAGTAAAACCAAATCCGCTGCTGAAGTTTTGGAAAATGCATAACTTTCTTTTGCAGTCATGTGGTAGTGCTCGGATGATACCTCGTAGTAAATTTATAATAAACCAGTCGTGAGCTCTGAACCTCAAAAATTGGTGTGCTTCCTTTTACTGCTACATGTCACCTAAAGAACAATCAGATCCAATGGCTGAAGTGCGGCTAGTCCGTCACTATTCCGGCATTCAGCTTGCCGGCATAGTGGCTTGCCATTATGCTGGCAACATGGCTTGCCATTATGCCGGCAACCAGCTTGCCATTATGCCACCAACCAGCTTGCCACTATGCCGGCAGCCAGCTTGCCATATGCTGGCATAATGGTTTGCCATTATGCCAACATTCAGCAGTTCCCACTACCATAATCCATCAAGATGCTGGTTTCCACTTCATCCACCATTGGCCAGATTTCTGACAGGGAGTTGATGAACTGAAGCAACTAACTGCAAAAAACCCGAAACTTAAAAGGGTCGCGCAGTGGGAAAATAATGGATGGCCGTCGACCGCAGGATGTATAGATGAGAGTATTACTCCATTTTTCGATAAAAGACAAGGCCTGTCTTTGGCCCACAGGCTGGTGTACTGGGGGCACCGCGTAATAGTGCTGAAGGAAGCACGACATCGTGTGTTGCACCGACTGCACGAAACACCAGGGGTCTTCAGTTATTAAAGCATCTGCCAGATCGCCATTTAGTTGGCCATAGGACTATGACATAAAACGACTAGCAGCAACCTGTCAGAACTGTGTCCAAAACTTACCCATGCCAGCCGCAGCACAGCCAGAGAGCTGGCCAACTGCTCGAGAAGCGTAGTACAGGATACATGTTGATTTTGCAGGGCCATTTGCGGGAAGCATGATTCTCGTTGTAGTGGATGCGCACAGCAAGTGGATTGAGGCAGTTCTATGAAGCAAGCTACTGCTGCAGCTACAGTGAATTGCTTGCGCGATATTCAACACGTTTGGCATTCCAAGGACTGTGGTCTCTGACAAAGGAACTCAGTTCACCACTCATGAATTCGCCGCCTTCAAGAAAAAGTATAATATAACGCATCTTCGAACGGCTGTGTTTCGCCCACAGTCTAATGGGATGGCTGAAAGATCAGTCAGAACGATAAAAGGTGGCCTCAAGAAGATGGGGGCCGGAAGATTAGACACCCACTTTTCAAGCTTGCTTTTTAATTACAGAAGGACGTTTAACAGCTCTGGCAAGTCTCCTTCAGAGTCGCTTCTTGGTTATCGTCTCCGGTCTCGTCTGGACACATCCTTCCCTCCCACTGTTACAGATTCCGTCTCGGAGCCAGATGAATGGTCACCACCTCTACCTTGAGCTGCAGTGTATGCACGTAACTTTGAGTAGGAGAAAAATAGCTCACTGGAACAGCCACGTCTACTGGAGGGTCACGAATGATCACCATACAGACAACAGCCGGATCGCTCAGGCGTCACGTCGACCAGATGTGTGTTCCACACAGAACTCCCCCAAGTGCGCTGTACCATGATCCAGCGAAGACAAAGCTGTGCAGAGACGCCATCGCCGGTCTCGCACGAAAAAGGAGTGGAGCGCGCGATCCCACGAGCAGATACCCTACGTCCAGTGGCTACATCAACGGCGAATTCGTCAGCAGCACAAGAAGAAAAAGGCCATCCGCAGCCGCAGAAGCACGAAGAAACTACATCGGCGCAGCCACCATGCACCCCGTAGTCACTGCGACATTCCACGCTCCAAAAGAAGTCATTGCAGCGACTTTAGCATCAAGGGAAGAGAAATATTGTAAACGCTCTGCCTTATCACAGTGGCGAACGCCAAGCGCGTCTCTCACGCTTTCCCTCGTACCTGCCTTCCCTCACTCTCTACCGGTCAGCCAATATAACCCCGCTGATCGGTATGAATAAAGGCTTTTCTATCCCGAACGTCCGTCTGTGTTCCACTGAAGCACGGCACGCGCAATGCGCGTACTTGCTATGTAACATAAACATACCCTAACGAGTTCCTAGTCCTCTTCCGCGATTCAGAGCGTCCGCAGTCTTGGCCACTTTTGCGATACTTCGATCAAAGCTACATGACAGCTCTTCGGAAAAAGAGCAATCCCCTACTCAGTCATTTTCCGACGTCTCATTAAGAGCTGCACTGCCTTCGATTATAAAATCGTTTGCCATCTGGAGCGGCATGCATCACACTATTAATAACTTCAATAGTTGGGTGCTCAATATTCCTTTTTGCATTAGAATCCACCAAAATATTTCTCCTTAGCGATATGTGCAGAATTATACACGGCGTACAAAGGATGATGGCAGCGTTGTTGTCTGCGTTCATGCTGTTTCTAAGCAATAATACGTATCTGTCGAAAAGGCGGGTATCGCAAGAGGCACCCATAGACGGTGGCAGCCGCACTAGCAGCGCATCGGACATCCACCGATTCGAATTACCGCGAGCAACGCGCCAAGCGCACTGGCCGTCGGCTTTCTTGTGACGATTTTTATGCTAGAACTTTCCCAAAGGCCCATCTGTTGTGTTAAGCGCACCCTCTTTCTGTACTAACTTTCCCTTTCTTTCTAATTCCTGCTGGATAACATAGAAATTATACGTACCTGTCTGCCTAGGAATACTCAACTGTCCAGAGATCTTTCATAATAAAGTACTCCAGTGCCCCTCATTTACCCAATGTTCTGTAATAGAAATGCACGCCTTGAAAAGCAAGGCTGTCGCAGCTACAATTGCGAAAACCGAATGCATTGTAAGCTCTCTAATGTGAAGCCCCGCGCCAGAAGGTAAAGGACGAGATGAAGTTTATTTTACTCATTCAAAAAACGCAACCCTTTTTTGAGACATGCGACAAAACTAAATCAATTTTTTGTGAAGAAGTGGTAACTGCAAGCTGTTGACCAGAAAGGACAGCGAAAATGGCGTCAAAACAAAACTCTTTATTTGGGCTGACTTGCGCCCACAATGGACTGAATCACTCGACGGCGGCGTAGCCACAAGCATGCTCGGCAGTCGTCGAACGGAATGCCCGCCGCTGTCCGCCATGCTCAATTTAAAGGTGATAGCGAAATGTCGCGATAAAGCGTGGAAAGTAACTAGAACATTCTGGAACAACGTAGAATCACCTCTGCCTAGATACGACGAATCGAGATAGCAAAGCGAAGAAGCGGCGTGCCGGCAGCTTTGAAGAATGAGCAAGCACTGCAAATATTCGCGGCATTAAGGTACGAACACACTGGCGGCAAAACGCGCGCGGCACGCCGCCGGCGGCAAGTCATGTGCCACGAAACCTTCCGCGGCGGCGGGTTGATCTACCGCGCAGAGGATGGGTCGAGGAGCCATTTTCGGCGGCTTGCCGCCTGCCTGCGAACGTGAGACAAAACAGGAGCACCCGGCTTGGTCACTTGCGCAGCGTCTGTGTTGCCACCTCTTGGTTGCTACCAAAAATGCATTCAAGCGGCAGGAGCCACGCGCGCTCTTTCCCAAGCCGGGACCTCGACCGGTGTGGCTATGAAAAATAGCTTTGCGCGGCGGCGCTTTCCCGCACACCTCTTGCCGCATTACAGCCGTTCCTTTCGCGCCGCGAACTGTGCCACGAGCGACTTGCCGCGCGTTTTTCCGCTAGTGTGGTTCTACCTTTACTCCACACTCAAAGAAACATCACATCGATGGATTAAAACAAATAACGCGACTAGCAACAAATAAAACGGATCGTGCGAAGATGAACACAGAGTGTGGGAACACAGCGTCCTTTAGCGCGCATATTACGGCTTTTGACGGACGACATGGACAACATCTAGTCGTACGCGGCGTCGCTGGGATGCAGTCATTGCGTTAAAGATGAATTCATAACCTAGTTCACCTAGCCGACAAAGAACCTTGTACAGTAGAGACGCAAAAGAAATTTTCACTCAATCCATGGCGGCGAAATGGGCATCGTAACCCAGACTTGGTCTCCAGGCTCGTATTCTGCGTTGCGTCTTCGTCGGTCTGTTGCTGGAATTTGATCTTTAATCGGGCAAGTCTTTGGACTTCTGCGCGTTAAAGGTAGGCGGTGACGTCGACGTTTTCTTCTTCGGTAACGGGTGGGGCAGCATGGGCATCTAGAGTGGTCATGGCCTCCCTGCCATTGAAGAGCCTAAATGGCGTCATCTGGGTGGTCTCCCTGCACTGCGGTGTTGTAGGGTAAGGCGACGTAAGGCAGGATGACGTCCCAGGTCCTTCCTGTTCGGCATCCCACGTAGTACATGGCGAGCATATCGGCGATGGTTTTGTTCAGGCGTTTGGTCAGTCAGTTGGCCCGCGGATGGTATGCAGTTGTCCTCCGGTGGCTGGTTTCGCTGTAACGCAGGATGGCTTGCGTTCGTTCCACCGTTAATGCTCTTCCTCTGTCTTTGATGAGCACATAAGGGGCGCCGTGTTGCAGAATAATCCACGTCATGAAAAGTTTGGCGACTTCTGCTGCTGTTTCGTTCCCTAGAGCTTTTGCCTGGGCGTAGCGGGTCAGGTAGTCGGGTCGCCATGATTATCCACTTATTTCTAGACGTTGAGTTTGGGAAAGGGCCATGCATGCCTATTCTTATCTGCTGGTATGGGGGCCAGATATGGTGCTGGTCGGGAGGGAGGGATCTTTCGAACCTGACAATCGCGGCAGGTTTTCAAATCATGTGCGACATCTGCAGACAGTAGGGGCAAGTAGTACTTGTCTTGAATGCGGCGAATGGTGCGAGAAACCCGGAGATGTCCAGCTGTCGGCTCGTCGTGTGAAGCCTGTAGAACTTCTTCGCGGAGACAAGCAGGCACAACAAGGAGGTAGGTGGTTTTGTTCGCTGCGAAGTTCTTCACGAGTACATAATTCTGTAGAGAGAAGCAAGACAGTCCTTGCTTGAATGAGGCGGGGGGTGAAGAAACTTGCCTTCCAAGTACTCTATGAGGCATTTTAGGCCGGGGTCCGAGCGTTGCTGCAGTGTAAAAGAGCTGGGGCTCATGGGTCTCGAGGAAGGCGTCCTCATCATCGTTCGGCGGCGGTGCATCTGCCGGGGCTCATGAGAGGCAATCGGCGGCAGAGTGCTTGAGTCCACACTTGTAAACGACGGTGACGTCAAACTCCTGGAGGCGCCGAATCTGCGCAGAATGGCATTGCCATTGCGGACGTTTGCGATGCCTCTTGCGATACTGATATGCTGATTCCTTGGTCTAGAAGCAACTGCATATTCCCCTCAATGATGGCTTCAGTGGTAAGGGCTTTCGTGGTGCCTACCGTCACAAAAACGCTGGAACGGGGTAGGACGCTCCCTTCTTCCTCAAGGACGCTCAGGGCAACGTGATTTTCTAGAGTTCTCATCGAAGGGATGGCCTCGTCCGTCGAAAGCGACATCACCTTGGATCGCAGGTCGATGATCGCTTGATGCTCATTAAGGAAATCCATGCCCAAGATTACTTGGCGGGAATATTGCCGTAGCACAACGAAGGTCACAGGATAGGTATGTCCTTTGACAGTCATTCGCGTAGTGCATCGTCCTGATAGAGTAATCAAGTGGCCCCTGCGGTGCGAATTTGTGGGCCGTCCCAAGCGGTCGTGGCGTCCCTTAGCTGCGCAGCGAATGTTCCATTCTTCACCAAATAATCACCTCCTGTGTCTACTAGTGCAGTAACTTTCCGCCCGTCGATAACTACTTCTCAGTCGAATGTCCTGGCTCTTGCGTTGGACGTCGTCCTGGACGTCAGGTAACAACTTTTTCTGGTATGGGAATCATGGTTAGAACGTGACGTCAAAGCTTTTGTCGGTAGCGGCGTCGTTTTGAAGGCGGTTCGCGTCATGGTTGAGGTTGTCACTGTATGCGGCGTCGGCGTGTCGGGGGCGGCGTCTTCGTGCGGCATGGTCGTTGGAGGATCTTTGGTGTTTCGTTCGGGAGCAAGCTCACCTTTTGAGGTTGCTGTCTTTAATTTCCCCTGCGTGGGCTGGGAGACCTTCCGCGTGCCGCGGCTGCGTAGCTGCGGCGTAGCGACGCAAAGCGCGAGGCTGATGGCGATGGTGAGCGCAAAAGACGATTCGGTGAGTACTCCTCTAGACGTATCTACTCGTCGATCTCTTGCGGACGTTGGCCGAGGCGTGGTCGTGGTGCGTCAACTGTAAATCGCGCAGTGACGAAGAATATGGCCGGCCTCACCGCAATGGAAGCACAATGGTCAGTTGTCGGGGTCCTCCAGGCATCGCATTTCCTGGGGCTTGAGCGTCGTTCGTAGGCTGGGCGGACGGTGGCAGGAAGGCGGCGTTCTGGAACAAGTGGCTCATCTCGGAGAGGACGTAGTGGGTGTCGTTGGGGCTGAGGAGTGCGTACTGCAGCGGTGTAGGTCTTGGCCTGGGGTCCTGTGGCCGCTGGTGTGCCAAGTTCCTGTTGCACTTTTTCCCGCACAACATTCATGCGATTCGCTGCTTGTGGCTGTGCGGAGGATGGCAGCAGTCGTTGTATCACCTCGCTGACGATTTCGCAGATAACTTCCCGCAAGTTGTCGCTGGCGGTCGTCGTCGTGTCCGAACGGATTGCACAGGCAGAGGAAGGGCGATTGTACTGCCGAGCTCGGATGTCGAGGGTCTTCTCAATCGTGCAGGCTTCTTGCATGAATTCCTCGACTGTTTTTGGCGGCTGGCGGACGAGGCTGCCAAAGAGTTGTTCGTTGACAGTGCGCATTAAAAACTGAACTTGCTTTTTCTTGGTCGTCTCGGTGTCGGCGCGGCCAAAGAGGTGCTTCATCACTTGGACGTAATCACGGACAGGATCATTTGGAAGCTATATTCTGGACTCGAGGAGTCGTTCGGCTCTTTCTTTTCTCACGACACTGGTGAATCCCTTGATAAATTCCTATACCACGTACGTGCTGAGCCCCCCAGTGATAAAAATACGTGTCCAATTTTTGCCGCATCATCCCACTTGTTGAAAGATGCCACGAGGTCAAATTGGTTCAACCCTTGTTCGGAGTCTTCGCCTAGGAATGCATTGAAAATGAGCGGCACCCACGGCTTTTGAAGTATGATCGGTGTCCACATCTTTGGCGAGGTTGGAGTGCACGTAAGCAGCGTGTTTTCTCAGTCTGGTGCGGTCCGGCAGGGTCCCGAACTCAGGCCGCTGTCCCTAGAGAGGTCGGCTGGCTTAATGAGCTGCTGTCTCGGTATCGGGTGCGCAGCGCAGAAGGCTGGCGTCACGAATTGAAGGGATGTACGGAGTTAGGAAGGCTACCCGGCACCTCCACCAGATGTCACAAAGTGGTGACTGCAGTCCGGAGAGCAGAAAGGCTGCGAAAATGGTGTCTAAACAAACCTCTTTATTTGGGCCGACTTGCACCCACAATGGGCTTAATCACTCGGTGGTGGCGTAGCAACAGGCTTGCTCGGCGGGCGTCAAACAGAATGCCCGCCGCTGTCGGCCGCGCTCAATTTAAAGCTGGTAGCGAACTTTCGATATAAAGCTTGCAAAGTTACTAAAATATTCTGGAACAACGTAGAATCACCTCTGCCTAGATGCGATCAATCGAGATAAAAAAGCGATAAAGTGGCGTGCCGGCTGGTTTGAAGAATGAACAAACAGCGATTAGTCGCGGCAATATTCTCCTCTGTGCTAAAGAGCATTTGCGTAAGACGAACGGACATATGGCTAGGATGAGCTCGTAAAATAATCTTGCCTGGCAGTTTGAGGGCGCATCCACCTACTGAGGAGAAATCTTTCCGGGTTCGCTGATTTAAACTGACAAAAAGTGAGGAATGCGACCGCTGTAGACGGAATGCTAAGCCGTAATGTTATGTGTAGGGAAATTATAATGCGACGTTATCTCTGAAGTGTTTATGCATGCACAGGTATTTTTTTGAGGCTATCACTGCCCGAGACGAAAACCAACTTTCATCGGTTACTCTCTCTTTTCAAGCGTACGGAACGCAAGAGTGAATAGTTAACATGAGCAGCACATGAGCAGCACTCTAGACGGCTGATGAAAAATCCTGAGCCCCTTTCGCTCAAGCACTCAGTGAGACCTACACCTGTAGCAGTTTGCTCGGCTCGCAACGCAAGCTGCACCCCTGCCTTGTTTCCTCCCAACGCGCACTTCCTCGTCGCAGGGGCAGGTGCAGCTTACATACGCACTTTTACACACGCAGAAATACACTTGCAAAAGCAAGCCAGTAAGTCCCCGTAGCCATACCCTATTTCGTCGGTGCAAATTCTAAGCTTTGGTTTACATCGCGTGCAATGGCAATGTCACAATGGCCCTGCCTGAGCCGTATCACCATAGTTTCGTCATGTAAAACTCTACAGATGGAGATTTTACCGAGAGGTTAAAACGGCTTGAAGGCTTTGAAGGATATGGATTATATTATTGCTTTAATATCGTAGATCTCCTTGGAGATCTACATTAATAATTGGACATTTTCAATGGTTCGATCGCTTTTTCCTTTTCATGTTTTTTATGTGTTTGATGAATAAATGACGCCCTGCTTTGTATTCGTAGGTTCGAGGTTCTTCAACCTTTGCTTTTGTCTTTGGACAACAAGCAGAGATGGCAACACATCTGAAATATTTTCAGAGCAATCAAAATTTTTTGCTTTGCGAACCACAGATAGTCGCATCTCATCACGTTTCTGCTTTTAGAATGTGTTCTGTGATTACTTTTGTTACACAAGAAGGTTTTCCACAGCTACCTAGCTATTATGTCCTTCTATCTAGTAGGCTACCAAAGCAGGGGCCTTCTGGCCTTCTGGATTCAGAATTCAGAAGTCGCCGAACGTAGTGTGTCGGAGTGCTCAAATTCCCACCAGCGGAAACCGATCAACGTTACTGGGTACAGAAGTCCTCTAGCCAGCTGGTTGAATACTTAGCGGGCTTTATCTGGAAGGGGGTCTATGGCGCCTTCTACTAATTAGTTGTCCGACCTCCCTGTGCAGACGCGGATAAACTTGTGGCTGACTCTCCACAGTGTCTGTGGGAGGCACTTCGGTATCACCGATTACCTACCGCTTAAATGGGTAGGAACGCGCTTCCTTACCGGTTCTCGGCCCTCAGTACTGGGGAGGAACACAGCTCGTCCAGAGAAACCACGCTATTTATGCCAGCGCAGATTTTTTAACCCTTTCACCGACAGATCACCAATTCTACACTAACTGAAATGCGTCTAGTGCGATAACGCCCATTTCGTGGCCCATTTGTTTGGAGTAGGTGAGATCAAACACTAATTATTTTTTATATCGCCCCACAGAAGCCAGCGGGCAGAGAAAGAATGTTTCTAACCGTTATAACACCGGCTGGTACCAGGCGACACTGGCGATCAAACACCTTCCGCACCAATCGTCGTCATTTCTATTGCTTACACGATACTCATTTCACGCCTTGCCCAATTCTTTTCCTTGTTCGTTTGAAGCCTCACACATAGTTAATGCATGCTGTACGGCTCATATATTTCAATTCATTATGACGTCTATGGTTTGCTTGCTGTATCGCCGGAATGCGAGATTTTTTGTTGCGGTGTTTCTTCACAATAATAATCTTTTGTTTATCTCTCACTTTTTTCCTCGTTATATCAGTTGCGCACAAAAAAAAACACCTCCACGAGCCTTTGGTCATTTTATTTTAAATAGTGTTTTTTTTCGTTGAAGGCACGGGAACACTGGGTTATCATTTTCAGCGACTATTGGATATCTTACAGCAGCACTGCATAAGAATCTTGGTTCTCCGCATGGTCTTCTATGATTTTTGGGTTTGCGTATTAGCCACCTTCCTTCCAAAAACCCCCGTAATATTTAAACAGATCTTGGGGTGAAACAACAGCTGGCCTAAATTCAACAAGCACTGCCTGCAGTTTTCTATCTTTAAGACATCGAGCTGTTTTCTTTTTTGCGTGTCCGAACAGTCTCCTCAATCATACCCAGCAATTCTGGGCTAAAGCATTTTAGAGCAGGAAATCGTTTATGAACGCCATTTTTTCATATAATGTAAGATTTTAATATGATAATAAATATATCCGCACATCACCCGACGCCAGTCTTGTATTTTTGTTTCTATTCACTTTTTTCCTTTTGTCAAAAGCGTTCCCCATTGGTTTTCTATGGCATTCTTAACTGTTCGATGCGAGCGCTGAAAACACTTTAAAAGAATGATTTCGCTACATATCAGAATTATGGACCACCACCTTCAAAATTTCCAGAACAGCGTCTTACATCTTTCCAATTTTCAAAATTTAGCCCCAGAAAACTCGACTTCAAAACGTTTAACTACGGACCGCAGTGGTTCTTCGACTTTAACGTTGGGCCGCTGAGTTCGTAATTGTGACATGGAATTCTGATCGCAGCAGTCGCATTGCGGGGCACTCGTGTTTCAAACGCGCATGTGCTGTGCATTTTAGCGTCTGCTAAAGACGCCTTGATGATAAGATAAGATGCGGAGTCATGGACTGCGGCCTACTTTTTAGCCCAAACACAGTTTCGGGTGGTTAAGTCACAGTTACCATATAAACATTTTCTTTGTGTTGCTCAAAGGTGCTCAAATGACGGATGGGCCAAGTTTTGTAAAACTCTGCATGTACCAGAGCTCTGGCGGGGACTTCATATCAATAGACTAATGTTATCGAGGGCAAAAATTCAGCCCTCGGAATGGCTTTAGGTTCAATTGCTTTTCTAGAAACAGACTGGCATTATCATCACCGGAGGGTGTTTTGACGCGCTTCATGGGTAGTCGACAAAAGACGAATCGCTTGACCAAACCCTCGGTGCCCTCGTTCATTTGTTTATTGTTTCAATGAGTTTCGTTACCTTTGCAATTTATTAATGAAAACATGTTTTAGTTCATTTTATCCACACTTTGTGGTAGTCAAAAAGTTTTTACAGTACGCCAAATGTGCTCTCAATGCGCTTGAAAAGAATTTCTAAATTGTTACGCTTTTCGTTTTCCTGGGAGGGAAAGCTACTGTCTCGACAACAGCTGCGGTGGCTTGAACTTTGCAGAGAAATTTCACTGGGAGCAGAGCTTCTCCTTGCCTCTTCAGCTGGCAGAAGACGTGGTTGATTTGATTGAAGTGAGGGTGTTGCAGGTTGGCTTTATGATAGCACGTTAAAAAGACAATGACGCAGCGTCTCTTTCTCTTTAGCAGCAGCTACGCTCATTTTCTGTAGTTTGTCAACAACGACCCATTTTGCGCGTTGCATGCGTGCTACGTAAACAAACACATCGACAACAACGAAGTGGGCATGCGTCTATTATATTACCAATCCGGTTCCGAAAACTAAATACAGCCGTTAGGCTGTGATCACCATGCTTACTATTTTCGCCCCTCTTTTCCATTTGAGGTGCGAGACCAAGAACTTACGTCTCATGCATTTCAATAGTTTTTATACCACATGAAGAGAAATGATCTTACTGGACTATAATTAACGTCTTACTGGAGCCCATTTTAAAATGTAGAAATTGCAGCAGTTATGGATGAGGGCTAGTTCGCTTCTGCACATTTTAAACACATTTCAGCAGTAACGCTGGCCTATATTTCAGCATTAAGCAGATCAGCTACACGTAGATTGGCAGGACTGTTGCGCAATTCACGTCAACTTGAACAGTCTCAAACTCTGGTGCGAGCGGTATTCCAAGGGCCTATATTTGTGCAGCCTTTTTTATATTTTTTCATATAGCATAAACCTTAACAGCAAAATAAGGAACTCATAGAGTAAAGCTAGCAAGCTAAGCTTCTTCAACAAGCCAGTTTTATGCCTAAACTCACCTTCAGAGGTAAAATGTTTGTTCCCAAAGACGAACTATCCAAAACCTAACTGGCGGTAAATGGTGCACATTTTCACTTTTTATAATGAGGGATAATTGCGATATTTTGTGTTGTTTGCTTCGGTGTGTATGCGCCTTTCAAACACTTACTGGTTTAACGTTCCTACGTTGTTTTTCTTCCGTCGTAGTTATCCTGGCTAACAAAAGTTAGCATCGTTGATTGTTTCACGAAGTCATTTGACTTTTAATCCAGAAATTCTAACATGCATGCCGTCGACATGTCACGGCGATAAAAAGTTTCTTATTAAGAGCAAGCTCGTCCGCAGTGGCAAGAAAATTGATCCCCGGACTGATGCGCCGATAACAGCGTCGGAGACACCCCTTCAAAACACCTGACAACGGTCTCTTATAACATGCTCTACCGTTCTGAGCCGGTCCTTCCCTTGAAACTCCCAATGAACCGGAGGGCTCAGAGGTCCAGCTCTGCGATAGTGATTGAATGGGGCCCGTCACGCTGTTTTGGTCGTCGCCTTGCTCGTCGTGCAGCCAGTGCATAGATGTTTCGGATTGGCGAAATGTAGCTGCCACTTATTAGTCGTGTCCTTAACAGCTCCACTAAGCCATAGTCGCATTCGATGCCACGCGAAGTGATGGCCCAATCTGCGGCTGCTGCGGCCGGCACCGTCACATCCCCGAGTTGATTTCGGGGGATTCATAAAGCTTCTCTCTCAGTCGGTACCATATGTCACGCCCCCTGCAAGGCCTGTAACTATTTGCTTACACAGGTTCGGCCAAACTATTGTGGACAGCTATTTGGCGCTTGAGGTTTACTCACCCATTCTGTACAGGAGATATAATGGTTCCTTGGGTTCATTATACTCGAGCTCATCAGCCGCATGTGCTAACATATGTATAAAGTTCTTCCCATGTGTGAAGTTTTCGCTAGGTAAAGCGTGACGCGACTTTGGTCGCCGAAGCGTTTTTTGTAATATCATGGCAGAGACTTTACCCCCTGAGTCGCACCCAATATACTCGTCGGCAACCTCAAAGCTGTGCCGCGGCACACCAATCATGTTCATCTTTGAAATATAGCAATGGCGACGTACGCGATTGCCGATTAATCTGAGCACCACTGTAGTGCAAATCGGCTTTATTGAGGAAACCTCTTGCAAGTACTACGTGAAAACGTGTTATGTGTTTCTGAATAACTAATCTTGTCTTTGCACGCAGTTTCAGCGCGAGGCAAGCGTGCTTAAATCAGGAACTACTTTATCGATCACGCGTAGTATATTGCGTCAAGAGCCGGCACTGACTTTTGTGTAGCTGCAACTAGAATCTAATTTCGTGTCAGTGGAGGCCGTTACTGCTGTTATTGTTTTGGACATCTTTATTTAAATTATTTGGTTTATGGGGGTTTAACGTCCCAAAGCGACTCTGGCTATGAGAGACGCTTTTATTGAAATGAATCATGCAGGGTTGGGCACTTTTACAGGTATTCAATTCCCTTGGCTACAGTGACGGCCTGGCTGGACAAGAGATTTTATCGGGAAGGGTCAGGGCTCCGCAGTTCGGTCTCCGATGTGATAAAGAAGACTCAGACCGCGGGGTGTACGGGTTAAAAGATCAGTCCCTTACGATGTGGTACGTGTCTGCTTACATTCCGCATTGAACGAAGTTATGGGAGTAGAGAGGGCGGTAGCAGTGGTGTAAAAGCGCTGAGGGGCGAAGTGCGTTATTTTGTAATGGCCTCCAGGGTAAGGAGCGAGGGGCTTTAAGTGTACGCTGTATCAGACGGTATTGTTCCAGCCAGTCATCGTATGTGCCCAGTGGTAAAAGGAACGCTGAGCTAGTTGCATATCTTTGACTACAAAAAAATCAATGCAGAAGGGTGCGAAGAAGCAAGAACAAGCGCTACTTACTAAATGTTTATTGAATAAGCATGAATAATACACATGGACATGGATTAAGAGTGTATATCTAGCCCGTTTATTGATAGCAGAAAAGTTGCGATATTGCAACTTAGCATTTTGCGATTATAGCGCGGGGCAGGGTGGCTGTGTCTACGTTTGAAGCTTGAAAGCAGCACGCGTTAACTTACGTGACTTTGTCTCGACATTTCCTTCCCTGGTCTTTTAGGCGCAACACGCTATCTCCGTTCACTGACATCCCTAACATGAACTCGGGTAAAACTCACACGAGAGCAGAGCTCGGTTGATACGATACTGCATAGCAGCCCAGCTCTCGCCGTTTTTTTAGGCGTGCGTCCCTCAATTTCGGCACCACTGTGGCACGATACAACTATACCTGGTGTTTCAGTGAAGCTGCCCGTGCACAATTAAGGCTGCTTGAAGTAAAAAGACTACTTTGTACAGTGAGAACGTTAGTGCAGGCGGAGACAAAAAAATCTCTTAATCAGGTTAAATCATGGCGTCACTACGTGCATTTGAACACTTCAAATTTTAACTCTTACGGTCAACCTTTTGGGGCAGTTAGCCACCTGTCTAACTTTTACTAATATCGTTCAAAGCTGTCGTTTTAAATATTCAAACGGGAATTACTGTAAAGGATCTGGGCCTAATTAGAAGGAGTAAGAGGAAAGGCAGGTAGGTTAACCACAACAATAGCCGGTTTGTTACCCTGCACGGCGGAAAGGTGTCAGGAGAGAAAAATATGAAGCAGAAAAGACAGTTGCAGGAAATTAGTCACTGTGCAATGTCACAGCATTCAGTGAAGTCACTGCCTATCGTACACGTCAGAGGTCCTCAAAAAGGGTAGCAGTGCCTTGGAGGCCTTCAAAACCGAAATTTGTGATAACACTTCGGGCAATTCGAATATCTTCCGACTCTGAACCAGTTTACCTGCTCCTGTAAACACGTCACTCCGTGGCGTACGTGCGATGGGCCTATCTATGAACTGACACATTTTGTGGCTTTAATAAAAGCTCACTGCAGGCTCGAGGCTTCGACTTGAGCGAGAAATTCCCAAAATTTGTTGGCTAAAGCACCAACAGCACCCATATTTTCGACATTCTAAAACGTTTACATTTTTTGCGTGCTACCATCTAACTGGAATAGTTCAGAAGCTTACAATTCAATTCGGATAACCAGCTTCATAGTTAAGATGACCGACTGATTTTATGGTGTGCGCCGCGATTGGCATTAGTATGGTGTAAAAGTAATCTTCCTACCCTTAGCGAAAACTAATATGTTTGGAATATGCTTCGGGATATTTATAACACATTTGAAATATATATTGTATTCATGAATGCACTACAAATATGCCGAAAATAGATTCCTGAAATTTAATGCTTGGTATTCGATATATAAGCTTAAAATTTGTCATAAATACATCACTTCAAGCAAGCTTCGAGCACGTATGAAATGCCTGAAAAAATATCGATGCGGTTTTGGCATCTTTTCAATATATAAAAGAGTACTTTCGTAAATATGAAATTAAGTCTTCTGATATACGTAACCTAAAGCATGTTTCGAGCACGTTTCAAGCACGCGAAAATATATGTATGCGGTTTCAGCATCTTGTCAATCTATTAAAATGTACTTTCGCAAATATTAAATTAATTCATTCGAAGTATAGGTCACTTAAAGTAGGTTTCGAGCATGTTTCATACACGTCAAAAAATATTAATGCTGTATAGCATCTTGTCAATATAATAAAAGTGCACCTTCGTAAAAATGAAAAGAATTCATCTGAAATATACGTCACTTAAAGCATGTTTCGAGCACGTTTCAAACACGTAAAAAAATATGTATGCGGTTTTAGCATCTCGTCATTGAATTAAAAGTGTACTTTTGTAAATACGAAATAAATTCGTCTGAAGTATATGTCACTTAAAGCATGTTTCGAGCACGTTTCAAACACGTGAAAATATATGTATGCAGTTTTATCATCTTGTGAAGTATTAAAAGTGTACGTTGGTACACGTTGAGAAATGTACACCGATTGAGAGATATAGTTGCCAGCGTCTTGCCCGGCAATGACAGAATGAAGGCAGTTGAAGTCATGGCGTCTAGTTTACGCCGCATGGTCCGAGTCAAGTTTTCAGAATTCGAAGGCTGTCGCAGGGTCGGTAGATCCTGGCACGAGCTGCTGGCAGCGGTGTTTGGTTGACGGTCAAAACGGTACGCAGTTCTGCGGTGTTTAGCTGGTTCGAATCATCAGCACACCTGTAGGAAGGAATCAGCTGTTGAGCAGTCTTTACAGAGGCAAACGTTGAAGTCATCGTCAGCAATGTTTTTTAGCATGTGCCCCAATTGAGCTGCCTCAAACATTTTCTTCTCAACTCTCCTGCGCAGGCTCAAGACGTCATGAGTTTAGGAACTGTAGGATTCCATAGACATATGGGTGCGAGAGGAAAGCTTCTTCTTAGCGGCGAGCTGCCTTCCAACAGGTTTCCCAAACAACTGTTGGAGCTTCTCTTTTCATATGTCAGAAGATATTAGACCTAGTTGGTGGACTTTGAGCTATATGTGAGCACTTCAGTCAAAGTAAGATATCACGGTGTGATGCATCAGTATAGCTTTTCACCTGTTATGCTTGCTGACACGCTCGAAAAGCAAGAGCCAGTTCCCGAATCCACGTCGTCCCTAGAGCATAAAGTGCTCAGGTCACGGGAATGAGGCACGACAGCAGCCGGTGCATTTTGCCTTTATGGAGACGCTTCGCATACTTATCGCGACGGTACCAACGGGAAGGCCACTGCGTAGATCCAGTTTGTGGGCGCGTGTCGGGTGATGACGACGACCGGCTCCTCCATCAAATTATAAGGAGAGGTCTCTCCACTGAAATGTGCAGCGCTGAGATGTACTCACAGGCATAAGACTTGAAGAACACTCACGCACCTCCACTCTCATCGCCATCACCTTCAAAACTAATAACTTATAGGTACTTCGTCGTGGACTGGTAACAATATATTAGAAACATTAGTGCCCTGACAACATCACCTTGCGGGAAGCATGATGTCCATCTGTTAGCGGCGAGTAACAGCCATTAAGAGTAGCTTCTTGAGAACGGTAAATAAAAATCTTAAACGCAAGTAAGAAGTTTACAATTCATTTAAAGCGCTGATTTCAAATAAATATCGGGGCATCATGAAACTTATCTAATGCTGGTGAGAGATCAGAAAAAAATGCAATAATTCAGAACGGTTTCATAAATATTAGCGTGAAAACGGTTTATAAAATAATAACACCAGTTTTTTTTAAAATCAGAGTGAAAGCTATGTATGTATACAGTACGTAAATAACACATTAGGTGAAAAAGAAATTAAATGTAGGAGAGTACGTAATATATTCCATGAATTAAGATCTAATATTTGTTCCCAAAAGTGGTCGGCGATTAGCGGGCGGATGTTTATTCTCTCATATATGGCACGTTATTGTAATTTTTTTATAAACGCAGATTACCGTCATTGAGTTACAGAAGAAAAAGAAAGTGTCAGTTGATATTATCACATCAAAGCAATGATTGCACTTTCAAAAGTAACTCTGCTTCTGAGTCATCGCGGATTCAAATGACACTAAATCATCGGACAAGCACTGAAGTGCCAATTTATTACGGTGTGCAGTGGCACAGGTTCAATAAAAATATTGAAAGGCATACTTTAAACGTTAGACGAGCTCCTGATTTTAGGCGCGGACCATTAGCATATTTAGGAGTAAGTTTGTTGCCTTTATCAATATCCAGAAAAGTTCGCAACACATTTTAGTTAGTAGCCACCACATTTTATAACGTCTGATAAGAAAATGATCGTTTGAATCAGAAATTGCATAATCTCATTAAGCCCGGGCAAAGAGGTACGCTTCCCGGTGGTCCCGTTTGTTAATCGATTTCGATTACTGTAACAGACGTTCCTTCTCATTTGACAGACGCTTAGCTGCACCGTTGTAACATGGCGCTCAGTTCTTACAAAGAATGCAACTGTAAAATATAAAACTACAAAAATGTCACTTTTCTCGTATAGTGCGCCGCTCCAGGAAGCCAGATACTGTGCCCTACAAGCCGGCTATGTTTCCATTTATATTGATAAAATAACGTCTCTTATAACCAGATATATTTTACTAATTAACTGCATCACGATAATGAAGCCTGGAGCATCCAAAGCAGCACGGAGTTCTTGTGCCGGGAAGGTAGCTAAAAAGAGATACACAGGCTATATGCTCAGTTATTATCAGCCCAGTGTGTTACCCGACTCGCCGTTTGTCGGCTTGACATCGTGACCAGCTGTGCCAGGTTAAATCACGGGACTAACACTATAAATATTTTGCACTGCGCGGAGGTGAGTTCACAGTTGGAAAATGGTACACCAGTTAATATTCGCCAAATTTATTTCGCCTTTCGGAATGATCGGGCACATCGTAATTTGGAAAATAATAGCAGAAATACTATCTTGAACACTGCCATCATGGACCTACTTCCTGACCGCTCTCAATCTAAAGTGGTTTCTACTTCATCGAGGCATGGGCGATAAAATTATAAGAAAAAATGCTCACAATAAGAATCAAATAGAAAGATTCGATGCCGAGACTCCTGTTTCGAACCAACATAAGGCACAGCGCTGTCTAGCGAGAGACTTGTTGCTGCAAAGTGCCGTATTCAAGTTAGTTTCTGCAAAGGGCAGAATAATAGAACACGTAGAGGAAACACTCGTTGGGCGCTGATCGCACTGACAGCGTCTGCGCTGGTAGGGCCACTATCCTAAATTTTTTCCTCTCTCTTTCATCTCACGTACTCATAGCATCTCCTGCTTCTCCTGTAGCGTGTCCATGTTTTCCGCTGATGGGTCGTCTGCCACATTCCTTTTCTTCATGCTTTTCTCTTTTGCTAGTGGCGCTAGTGGCGCCGTTGCTAGTTGGTACCGATCGTTTGTGTTCGTCTGTCGCGCCGTCTTCGTTTGTAAAAATCTCATACCATCTAGCGCTAACAAGAGTTCTACTTCTCCTCCGCATCGCTCTTTCATTGCTGTCTCCTTAAATGCTCTTTTGCACTGTTTTAGCCGCCTTACAGTTTCTACGCACAAACTCTCTATATCAGTCTTTTTTACATGTCGTTCGGCTTTACCGCAATTCTCTGGTTTCTGCGATACTGTTCTCTTTTCAGCTCCAACCGCCTGATTGACTTCCTTCCTCTCCTCACCTTGCCTTAAGCTCTATGCTTTGGCAAATGCAGTTTGATTTTATCTTGTTTTTTTTTTTACATTTTTACTTCGCGTTTTTCTTCAAATTGTGTTTTCTTTTTATTTTGAGTATTTAGCTCGTTGTCATTTATCTTGAACTGGCTTTAAGTGCCGCAAAGCTTTGCTAGGAGTGCTTGCCTCTCTCTTTCTTTTATGTTGTTTCTTATATATTTTCCTGGGAGGACAAATAGAAGGGTAAAAGTCTGGGTGGTAAAACGTGAGCGGACTAAACCCCGTATACGGCACAAGAGCTGCTCCTTTCTGGTGGAAAGTGAGGTGCAACAGCCTGGCCAAATGATTTTGGGCACTGGGGAGACGTGGGCTGCAAAAAATCCGCGGAATCTCCTGGCTTTTGGTTGCTCAGGACAGCACGTTGGGTGCATGCCTAGGCCAAATTGAACTGGAAATCTGAGAATTGCTCGACAAAACACGGTGCAGCGACCGCCGCGTTAAAGTGGCCGTATTTCTTGAACAACGTCAGCGTTAGTTTCATGGAGAGCAGGAGAAGGCAGGTGCACAAAAAAATTTTGGCCTCCTCTACGCTGGCTCTTTCTTCTTACACGGAGGAAAAAGATTTCGCGACAGTGAACCTAGTCAATCTATTACGGGTGAGGCTGACAAGGACAATTATTGGGTCTTTTTTTCACAGCTGTTATTCATTGAATTTTTGCTTTAAGGCTATCTTCACCACGTACCGTCCGAGAAACCTTGCTCAATATTTATTGCCAACATTCTTCAAAACTCCTGTAGAGCGAGAAAAAAAAACTGCAAGACAACGACCAGCGTTTTCTTCAAATGCGTGATCACTTGGTCTCTCCGGGTTCCACTACTGAGCGATACCTCACAACCTTTGTCACGGCACAGGAGAGGGTGAGACCACGGAGGCATTGTCAACAGAGCGAACGCCTGGTGGGCGTGGAGAAGCAAGGTGACTGCGAAAAAACATGATGACAGAAGCGAATACATAATTCATCGGACTATGCATTTTTTGGTCAAAATAGATTCGCATAGATAATTTTAACAAGATCGACTGCTTTAGGCTAGAAAGCAACAATTTTTGCTTTCGAGTTTGATCCAGAATTTTGTAGCGATAATTCTAAAACCAGTGAACTAAAAACAATACTGTCATCACAAACGAAGTGACTGGCGATAGCGTTCCGTTATGTGGGCTCCGCAGTTCCGGAGCTTATTAGGCAGCAGTGTTCCGCATTTTTCCCATTGCAACATCCGTACCAGCGCACTGCAATAAACAACACTTTTCCCAATACATTGAAAGGAATCCTCTCTTGTGCCAGGTGCAGCCCTCATTTTCCCAGAATCTGCATGACCTCATCCGCCTACCAGGCTTTCTGCCGCACCTTGCTGCTCTTACCTTCTCTTGGAATCCTGTGCGTTGCGCTTTATCACCGTCGGCTATATTGCGTAACGTTATATGCCTTGCCCATGGTCATTACTTCTGTACTGACTGAATTTTAGAGAGCAGCCCTTATGCGCCCGTTTGTGGGTTCAGCCGCGTAGCCACTGAAGACGTAACTGCGTCCTTCGCATGGTGCGGCAGAAAATTAGGTGGGCGGATAAGATTAAGAAGTGTATGGGTATACGTGGCCGCAGCTGGCACGGGACAGGCCTGATTTTAGAGATGTGGAAGAGACCTTTTTCCTGCAGTGCGCGTAGTCCGGTTGTTGATGATGACGATGAAAATACAGCTCTTACATACTTTAATCTAAAAGGACACTGGTAAGGTTCCTTTCATGAGCTGTGAGCAGGTGCCAGAAGTAATCAACCCTGATCTTATTCTCCAAGTTAATTGTGCCTCCTGGTTCACATCTGCAGACACCAGCAGCCCTAAGTACCTACTTTCTGCTAGCCCTGCCAACGCTTTCCTTTCTATTATAAAATGTTATTTCCCTACAAGGCTATTGTACATTACTTTCTTTTTTATATTACTTTTACACCCAAAGTTTCCCTTTTCCTGTCTGGGTAACTGATCATTTTTGGAACTCAGAACTCGTCTCCGGAGCATCTCAGCCAGGTTATGTCATCAGCGAATCGAGCAATGCTAACGGGCTTTCTACTGACTTTCATCCGAAACTCTCTCCTATGGAGATCTCACAGTGCCCCCTGTAAGCAAACAGCGAAATGTATTGAAGAGATTGTGCCTCCTTACTCTGCAGGCTTTCTAATTGGTAATTAATTACCTATTATATTTGGCAGTTATTTTGCATATGCCTCCTTTACAGTCTTTTTCGTAATTTATGCATCTTGTAAGGAAGACGACGAGCATATGCTCTTCGTCTTCCTTACAATAGCTTCAGATGTGTTTGCTGAGTCAAATTCTGGCATTTTATGAAACATATCTTTAATATAGGAGTTATAATTACTCCGTGCACTCGGATTCAACCTGGGTTATTGCGCGTACATTGGCTGTTGTAGAGCCACCTTTAAAATGGCAGGCTTGTACTCTGATTGATTAAAGTCCTTGTTTTGCCGAATTCAGTTAGCGTTTACTTGGAGGACCACCACTTATGGAGCGGACAGTAAGCTGGTCAGTCTCAAATTTTTGAAGTGCTTGGCATCTCCTTTTTATGGATTCCTATATTGTTAGCGTTTTTTATAAGATTTTGATGCTGTCACAGTGATTATAACTCTAAATTTATATCTGTGGTATCATTATTCTTACGCTGAACAATTAGGTCGTCATCCTTGTAGAACCAGAATGTCGGTTCAGCATCGCAGTCCTGAATTTCATGAGGTTCCTTCGTACCGTCAATTTGTTGATGTTCTTCCTTTCTAGTCTACGCTGGCTTTCGTTTTATTACAGGCTAATTTCATCCTATTCTAATTTCATCTTATTCTAGGAATTTCATCCTATTCTCACTACATCTCATATTGGCCAACATTTCCGCATCTTGCCCGTTGGACGGTGTGCTCACAGTCAGAAGCGCATTATGTTATTTTATTTCTTCATTAGTTCATCAGTCGAGGTGGCCAGCGAACAAAAGCCATTTAGTGCTGAACGTACAGTGCTTTTATAACCGCAGGGGGTGTGGCAAACAAGGTGCTTATCTAATCTAGACAAGCACGATAGACGGCTGCACCAGGCATGGCACGTGCTTCATTCCCGATACAATTAGGGCTCCCCCAAGTCCACTTCAGGTACTCCCGTATGTTGTAAATGGTATTAAAGACACGGGAAGTATTTCTCTTTTCAACCCATTCTCTTCTGATATTCCTGGAACCCAAGCCATGACTACGCACTGCCTAGTATCCTCTCTGTAAACAGACTGCCTTTTCATCGAAGTCCCCCAGCACTGCAATCTGTAATGTAAGTTTGCTGTCCTGATGTCCGACTTCATGTCATCGTGGGAGCGTTTGATTATCTGGTTATTGTGACTGTACGTAGGCGCGACGTCCTGTAGCAACTTCTGTCGTAACATGTTTTTCTTCCCAACCACGATAACTGCTGCCCTCTAATTAATGCTCCTGAGTTTGTCCATGCTGGCAAATATATCCTCAGCGATGATGAATGCCACATCTCATTCTAGTCTGTCTGCTAAATTATGACAGCACCCCACGCGCTTACCCTTGTTCACTTTATAGGATTCATCGGCCCTCCGACGATCACAAAGCCCGAAACAATTTAATAGACGTTAATTCATCAAACAGCAATGACACACGAGCCTCACAGTATAAGTTTGCACCTTTAAACGCTGTGAAGTTCGAGTTCCGATGGCAGCCGATCTGAATCCAGAGATGTTTAGCACTCTCCGTTGCGTCACAGACCCTCCCATCGCATTGGTTAGTTTCTCCTCAGCTCCTGCCCACTGAGGACCGCGTTATCGTTGGTGTATTTTTATATTGTTATGCTTAATTCATTAGGGTACTAAAGCTTGTTCTTTTGAAGCAGTGCGATATTTTGTCTGATCTCCAAGATCAGGCCACTCCCAATGCCAGAATATTCAGTTTTATTGCTACTCTAATTTTTCATCGGTGAAGAATTGCGCTCGACAGAGTATTGAACCACGGTGTCCTTGCAGGTGACGCACATCTCCCACAACGCCAATGCTGCGAACAGTAAGCACCTAAGCAAGCGAATAGTTTCAGAGTGTGGTGAAACAACTCGCCATGATGATTTCTTTTAAACCTGTGAAGCAAAGTTCAAACATTGCATGTGCATTCCTTCTAAAAGCTAAACAAAAACACTGCCAACTGTACAAACAATGAAGCTATATAGCTTCACACTGCTAGCCATTCAACTGAACCCCTTAGCTGATCTATGCACTAGGCGCAGTAGTCATTCACGACATGCTCTTTCGTATTCTTCGGACTCGATCTCTATTATTTCGCCATGCTTTTTTTTAGCATGCATTAGAAATTTCTTTTTTTTTAAATACAAACTAGATTTTAGCATCTATTTTTGCAGAACAAGAAAGCTATTGCCCGATTATAATAAATTCGCCGCTGTTATTATCTTTCTAATTTTAGGGAAGGCTTGTTTCACAAAATGTGTATGAAGAATTTGTAATCCACAAGCCGGCAGGCAGTGTCAACGTCTCTGTACTTCGTTCACAAACGATAATATTTGTCGAGGTATATAATGCAAATTGCTTCGACAGGTAGGGGTGTGCGATATGCCGATGCCATTGGAGTGTATAGTACCGCTGAATAGGGGCTCATTTTGTTCTGCTGTGTTAGTTAGGCCGCGTGCAGTAACTAATCATGGTGCCTAAGCCATGCCAAGCCGCGGGCCACTCAAGGTCAATCACGGCCGCATATTCATCAATCTATACTCATGCAATTTCAAGGCGGGCGTCGGAGTGCCAGACAGGACAAGTTATCTCGTGACGCAACAAGTTTCTTCAGTATGTTCGGTCCAGTTAGTGGTCGGCATTCTTTAGAGTCAGCCTGGACCCTTAGGAGTGACGTCACTCCAATCGAACCAGTTGCTGTGACACGTTGTAAAGACATCATGACACTTGAGATATATGAATGAGAAGAGAGGAGTCCCAAATTTTTCAGATATGGCATGGCATTCCATCCGCTAGTGAATGCTCTCGCGCTTTCAACTACCACTTTTTAATGAAACTACTGCTGTTTCTGTGAGCAGAATTGAGCGTTAGGTGGGTTCGTGGACTCGCAGAAGCAGAAATTGTCTGTCCAAACCAGTGTCCAGGGCAAGAAAATGGTTGCAAAGTAGAGATGGACTGAACAGACGCTTGTGTTCGCAATGCTTCCAGAAGTTAGTGAATATACTTTTCGTTTTTTTTTTGTTTTGTGAAACGTGTAATCGTATTTTGTCCTCGCGCCTTGGGTCTTTTTATCCAGTTTCATTCATATTTAGATCAAAGATCTGGAAGAATAATCGGACTATATATGATGCATTTTCCTACGGGGTTTACTTAGCCTACTACGAAAATATTCAGGAATTCAAAAATAAACATGAATTATTTTATTGCGCTGAAACCTTCATGGAGTGTAAAATTGTGCCCTTTTTCACAAGTGATATAATTAAATACCACTCATTATCTGGCAATGATTACATATGAATGTCTGCTTCTTCTTGAAAGCTACTTTTTCTGTTTTCAACGATTTATTTATCCCATGAACCTACCAGTCATCAAGGCTGCCAAAGCGATGAATCCTAAAAGGCTTGCCATGATTTGTACGATCTGAGAGGCAAGAAGAAAATTTTCTAGAATTCAGGTATTTTTGAAAAGCGCTTCATTTCCGCTTTAAACAAAGTGCGGAGCGATTGCACGCTCTCTGGATATGTTCCCCTCTATTTACGCCATGTGTACGCATTACTGCACACTTTGAAATATTTTGGGAACTAACGGGAAATATAGCATTTAATTACATTATTATAAAATCAGCATTTAGCTCTCCTTCAGGTTAATTCCCCCGAAGCCACCTCCATTGTGTCACCACAGACGAAGAGTACTAGCTGAAATGGCAGCGGCTTCAGACTGACGCCCCAATTCTGGACGTCATTCCTTGCTGGACAGACCCCTTTTTGAAAGCGTTGCAAGACAGACAGAGTTGAGGTTTGATGCCCCAGCGGCCACCGGCGACGAACGAGAAAAAGCAGAAGGAAGACGAAGCTGACGAAGCTCAGTATATAAACTCATGAACGGTGGTCTACTGAGCTGCACCGTGCTGACAAAGAGTGCGGCCATCCGGATGTATTGTTTGCTTTTCCTCTTTACATTTTGTGGAGGTGAGGAATAGAGCATGGTGAGTGAGTTGCGGTGTAGGGGCGAGCTGCGGCTGAGGTGAGCAAAGACGGTGCCAGGTTGTGCGTAAGCATGAACAACAGGCTGAGGTCGTGGCCAGACGACAGCTTCAGCGAATGTCAGCGCAGCAGTGACCAGAGGGGTGTATTAGCGGCGGGCAGGACCTCAGTAACCAACTCCTGGATGACACGCTGAACAGAAGGCGACCGCGATGGCGGTGGGGCGGGTTGCCAGGTAACCACCGATAACTTGAGGGCGATGTCCTCCCGCGAAAACTGCTGGATAGGATAAACCAGGGTCGGCTGATCGTGTGCAGGATCGCCTAGAGCCGAGCTCGAAAGGGTATCGTCCGGGAAAATGGTATGGCAAGTGACGAGACTCAGCTTTCGGAGCTTGTCATAGCTCTGACGCAAAGACGTCGGGGACGCTTTGAGGATTTTTAAACACATTTGAAGCGGGCCGTTGTCAATGCCTTCTGGAATGTGTTTAAATTTGTCAACCTCGCTCATGGTTGGATTCAGCCTCGACATCTCCAATATAGCTTGTGAAGTTGTCGGCGTTCTGCTGGGCCCGACTGCGCAATCGTTGTTTAGCGCTTTTTTTTCGGACAGCGGGACGGCCGCAAACGTCGTCCAGGCTGGATTTCAGGGCCGTAATGGCGTAAAGATCGGCTTCGTGGTTGCGAAACCACAAGTTGGCGACGTCGGGCAGATAAAAGACGACGTTCGTGAGCTTAACGACGTCATCTCATTTGTTGGAAGGGCTCACACGTTCGTAGTAGGCAAGCCAACCTTCTACGTCGGTATCGTCCGTGGCGCTGAACATCGCAGGGTCGCACTGACGCACGGGACGGGAACAGATGACAGTGGTGGGAACAGTTTGGCTAGGTTGGTTCGTGGTGACAAACGTTGGAGTACTGAGCAGCGCCGTTTTAACAAAGATTGTGGCTGTCCACATTTATTGTTAGATTTGCCTCTTTACACTGTAGTCAGTCACTGTAGTAGTCAGTCTGTAGTCCTCTACTCTCTGCAAATCATTGCTGTTATTGTTGTTGGCTACATAATAAACATCACTGCAGTTCCCCACTCAATCTCCTTCCTCAGAATCTCTGCGAAGGGCTACATTTTATTCCTTTGAATCCTCTGCATTTAATAAAATACCAAATTCATCTAATTTTCCGCAGTGTGTGCCCCAGTTTAAAAAAAATTTGCCTTCTCATTTGCAGTTCCGCCCTCATACTACAACATCCGGCCTTATCTCTACTCCCCTCGTATTTCCTTTCCATTGTTTCCTGTGCTATCTGTGATTGGGCTTTCAAGCCTATTTGTGCTCTGTAGCCTTGCCGATAGGAACCGAGATATTCCACCAAAATATCAAGTGGAAGTTTTCAAAAACATCGCAATTCATTCTTAACAATAATATAGGCTGTGCAAAATGGCCTATAAATGAGCCATATTCCGCCAGTAAGATTACTTCTATTCAACTGTCTTGCCAATTTATTTTTTGTTCTAGCCAGTCGCTTAGTAGTTCAAGATCTCTCGCTGCCTCACGCGGACTGGTGCTGGTATGTCGGTCTATAGAAGACTGATTTTCTTCATCACTCCTTCAAGGCCTAGTTAACCTAAAACCTGCCTGCCTACTTCCCACAAGACCCTGCTATTAATACCTCGAGATATATGACTTTATAACATGAAGAGTGAGTCAGATGTTAACGATGTGATCCCAATTACAGTTAACCAGTGATTGTCTGCAACTGAAGCCTGTAATCATTATTTGAAATTGTTCGCTCAAAGAGATTATCAACGGACAGGTTGGTTCGCACTTATCGTTATTGGTATTTTCTTGCTTCTCAGTCGAAAGGCCTCCGTATATTGGATATATTTATTTCACCAGTCAAATGTTTAGAGTTCCTCCACTCCGGTTCCATCAGACGCTGCTATGAAGACTGCTGATACTCAAACTTATTTCAATGCCGCTTAAGCACTAGTACATCAAAAAGCAGTACTTTGTTATTTCAGTACTTTGCGCTCACTTCGTTAGTTTTGAGGAAAATTTTCAATAACTCACTGACGCGGTATAATGAACGGTCACGTTTGTTCTCTGTAAAATTGTCACATTATTAGGTGATTTTTGAACGTCAGAAGATATAGGAAATAGCCGCCGGCATAATTTCCAACATTTTGAGTTTTTTAATACATTTGAAATTATTACATGCCACATAACCCAGACTCCGCTGGATTAGCATTCTTTATTTACAAAAGCTATGGTATATGTTTGCTGATAGCAAAACTTGGTGTGCCAAAACAGTAAAAAAACAATCATTTTGCGTGTGCCTAAGAAGAATTTACTCCTGTTCAGGCCACTGTGCTTGCATGTAAAATGTGCTGGAGAAGAGATTTAATGTTTTTCTTTTAATTATGAAACAGAAAATGCAAAGCAATAGCACTGCGATTTTTCAAAGATAACTCTTGTGTCCTCACAGTAGAGACACCATGTACTTTTTTCACATTCTGCATAAAACCTGGAGAAGAATCGTTTTTTTGGATGCATGGAATGTACACAAAGTAAGAAAAAAAATTCTGAACTTCTAAAAACTTGCATTTTGTGACGTATTAAACTTAAAGTTGCATAATGAGGCGGCTCAAACACAACTACAAAAGCACGCTGAGCAGTACAGAGTACAGGCATTTATATTAGAAGTTTAAACTAAACACCTTTCTCCTTTAAGCAGAGAAAAAATTTTGTAACTTCAGGAAGTGCGTCCTACTCCGGCTATATGCATTGCCTGCATTTCACCGGAATTTAGGCAGCCCCAGGAGTCATGGCTACGCAAAGGCTCCTACATTGTTCTGCAAGTAGTCGGCCCAGTTTTTTTTTTCTACAGAAAGGCTTTTTTCCCCAATTATCCGATTAGAACGTGAGAAACCCTTTGATCGGTGTTTACGACGTAAATTCAGCGTTTTGACTTAATAGTGATGAATGCGCGTGCTCCTTTGCAGGGTGCCGCTGCTTCAAATATCATAGTGAGCTCTGTTTCTCTTTCTTGGCTACCTACTGGCTGCTAGAGGGTTACGATACTTTCGATGATTGCCTCCGCCCTTGTAAGCAGCTGAGCGTCAAGAGGTAGGGGGAAGGGGTGGGGGGTGGCATTTGATAATTCTTTTTAGAGGAGCAGAATGATCAGCTGGCTTACCATGACATGTTTCTCCTTGGTTACTACCACGGCAACCAAACAGCCGCTGTCGTTGCGCCCACAGAATAAAATATGATGCCATGAAGAGGCTTTCATTTTGCTTGGGATGCGTCCGCAATGTAATTTTTCTCTCAGAACGTTAGCTCTGTATTTTTGTTATCTCTATAAGTATTTAATATGAATTTCTTGAAATAAATATTATAAACTGATACTCTGCAACGCGCTACCATTCATAATTCTACATGGAACACCTTACTATGCAAATTACCGCTTAAAGTGCCAGAAAATGCATATCATATTGAAATTGTTTTTTTTTCTATACGGTATAGATTCCATTCTTTCTGAAACAAAAAAATTCTGCCTTCGATTACTTCACCTATGAAAAATACTTCGAATGACCGCTGTAAAATTACAAACATCACTAAAGAAGTTTAAGCGGCATTGTTACTATACATTGTGAGGTCTCGGGCTTCAGGAGAAACGAGACAAATTATTTCTTTGCCAATACAAAATTTCTAACAACCAACATTAGCGCTCCATAAAAAATGTTTTGATTTTCTGCGTGAAATAGTTATCTTTACCATCTTTATGTTCAATTGTCTTTTGCTATCAATTACGAAATTAAGATCGCTGCCATGGAACGCAAAACGTTTCGTTTCCAGAAGTAAGCGGTAAAATAGTTTACCACAATAGCATCATTTAAGATGATTTTTTCTAGGGAAACAGAGAATAGCCGAAAGCAGTCTTGTTGTTTTCATGCGCAATGACTGTTTACCAAAATTGAAGCCATAAATTTATTTTTGGCAGGGTGCCTTGGTGTTTCCCGGACGAAATATTATCCAAGTCCGCCAAAGGGAAGCGTCAAGGTATTGTCCTTTAAATCATGCTGTGATTCTTGAAAAAAGCGCAATTAACTTTCCGTATTAGAGAGCCGAAAAATTTGTTTTCAACAAAACATGGCGTGCTTCCTGCACAGAGGCTTAGGCTGCTTTCACCAAAAATAGACTACATTTTAATGGAAGCAGAGCGCAAAAAGAAAGGACGAGTGTCTCGAAGAACACACCAAGAGTGCTTCAAGTACTTCAACTCTCCGTATGTTTTTTTTTCGCTGTCCTTCTATTAAAACGAACAAATCGCAACATGCCTGCCTTTTAGCTCTGCTTCAGTATATATTCGACAGCACCGATGATAATTCTTAAATTAAGACTTAGCTGGTGGTGGCGCCGCCCTGTTTAGCTGGCTGCCTATCGTGCTCCGCTTTCACCTGCCCTTGCCTAGTCCAGGGCTTCGCCCGCCCCTGGATTTCCTCTCCATCGTTTCCGGAAGGCTTCCGAAGCACGTGGATACCATCGGCATCACGGCCCGCTGCCGGGCTGGCCCTCCAAGCGCCTCCAAAATTCTGATGCGGCGCGGCGCCTCGCTAACCCTAACGCGCCGCGCCTGCACCTCTGCAATGCAGCGTCTGACGAAGCCCCTGCAGCCCAGACCCACTGATGCCGCCACCGCGGGAACTACTCCAACCGCCCACGACACCGCGCAAAATCATGTCGCAACCAACACAGTGAGCGACGCTGGGAGCTCCGGATCGACGGCCGCGGCGCAGCCGGCAGCGTTCGTCGTCGCCGCAGCGTCCACTGCTAGCCAACTCCACGCTTTAAGGGACACCAACACCTTTGGGCCCATAGACGCGTCGCAGCCGCCTGCGTTCGTCGACGCCGCCGGTGCCGCCACGCCTACACCAGCCACATTACCCGCTGACACCAAGACCTGCAGCCCGGCACCAGCGTCACAGATTGCGCCTCAGGCTGACGATTCGTCGGCAGACATGGACTTCATGGCGTCCCCGGTAGACGACACTCCATCCCCAGAAATCGGCTGGAGCACCATCGGTGCCAGCCGTAAGCCTGCTTCCGCCACCCGACCCCACTCCGAGCTCATCACTGTTGGCATACAACTCCCTCCTGGTACCCTCAATCCCAAGCTGCCTCTCTACGACGTGCTCGCCGCAGTCACCTCCGCTGCACAACTTTCCTCCAAGACCAGTGCAGACATCACCCTTTAGGCCAGGCCAGCCCAAAGCCTTGTGTTTTTAGAAACTCATTCTCCTCTCACCACGCACCTCCTACTTTCTATCACGCACCTTCACCTTCACGGTAAGCCTGTCAGCATCAAAACGTATTCCCCCATCCTCCCATCTCATGCCTCGGCGTCATCCATAACGCCGGTGGCCACTTCACTCCTGATGAGCTCATGCATGATCTAGAATCTTTCAAAACAGCTATTCTCGCTGCTCGCATGATGGGATCCACCAATCAGTGCTCATAACGTTCACTGGTACCGTCATCCCCCACTTTGTATATTTCAAACGCGTTGCCTTCCGGTGCCGTCCTCATAAACCTAAGCCTCCCACCTGCACCCGTTGTCTCACTCTAGGCCACCGCGCCCACCAATGCCCCTAGCACAGCGTTCCGGCAAAGTGCCGTCGCTGTGCTGCTCCTCTACCTGCTGACCCTTCCGCTCATGTGTGTGCCCAGCCCTGGTGCGTTCATTGCCAGGTGAACACCCACCCCTCCCTCGACCCACTTGCCGCTTCCTCCTTGCTAAACAACGCGAGCGTGCTAAAGCTGCATACCTCCGACGCCTAGCTTTGCGCCGGGCCACTCAACCCACCACCCCCTCCTCCTCCTCCTCTAATCATGAATATCCATCAGATCCTATCACGTCACCCTCAGGCTCCTTCGCCGCCATAGTTAAAGGATCCTCGGTGCCAGTGTCCCTCTCTTCCACTACACCACCCTCTCCATCCTTTACTGACGCGAGCCGCTCCTTCGACCTCCGGCTCGCAATGCTGGAACGCCAGCAGCGAGAGCAGCAGCGCATTTCCCACGATCTACAACATGAGATACATGCCTTGACTCAAACCCTCCAGACAACCACCTCCTCTCTTACCTCCCAGCTTAGCAAGCTAAATGAGCACCTTGCCACGTTCCCCACTCCCTCCTCCAGCGCCCAGGTCGCCCCTTTGGCTGACCTTGTCGAAACCACCACACAGGCACATCACACTCGCTTGGTTCAGCTGGAAACTTCGGTTCTCCAGATTCTTACCACCCTCCAAGCACAATCAAAGCAATTGGAATCTTTCACATCTATGCTCCAATCCGTCCATGAGTCACTGCCCCCGGCAAAAAAGAAGGAACGCGTACCATCGCGTTCCTCTCCACTCTCATAATAGTGTTTGGCGAGGACCTCGAAATTGTGCAGTGGAACAGCCGAAATATTTGCCACAATAAGACCCCCTTCCACCAGTATCTCACTCACCCGCCCCTCTCTGCCTCATTTTCTCCTTCTCCAGGAGACCCGGACGGCCCGCAATGTCCCATGCTACCGCGCCTACCATGCCACTACGGCGACACCACTTGCGTCTATTTATATACGCAGTGGCGTGCTAGTAGAGCAAATTTACATCTATCCACCCTCCTTAAATATTTAGTTTGTGTGGTTTATTACCACCCTTCTTCCCGCATCTCACTCGTCCTTTTGTCTTTTTACAACCCCCCTGTCACTTCCTCTTTATTCTCTGCTCTGGGTAAATTCCTTCACTGTCTTCCTTCTACCTCCCATCTCCTCTTTGGTGGTGACTTTAATGCCCCTCACACATTCTGGGGCTACCCACAAACCCTCAAACCCGGCCGCCTCCTGCATTGTCTGGCCCAGGAACGCCACCTCACCCTTCTTAATACTCCTGGCTCTCCTACTCGAGCGGGGATTGCCTCACAACGCCCCACGACACCCGACCTCACTTTCTCTCGGGGTTCACTTTCCTTTCACTGGCAGGTGACAGCCGAAACTCTTCTAAGTGACCACTTTCTCATCCATATCACCACCTCTCTTTCCCACATCCCTCGCTGTCATCCGGTTATTCACACTGACTGGCATGCTTTTCGCACTAATCTCGCCTCCGACTCCTTTCAATCCTACGATGACTGGACGCCGCGCATCTCTGCAGCGCTCACGTCCAGTAGCCGTCGCGTTCGCTCTCGTTACCCAATCCAAGACCCAGATCCTCACCTTATTCGTTTATGGCGTCGCCGTAAACGTCTTAAACGCTCCTTTCGCTTCCAACCACACAATGCCCAACTTTCCTCCCGGATCACTGCTCTGCGGGCTGAGATCGTCGCCCACTGCGCCTCCCTCGAGCACTCTCGTTGGAGTGCTCTTTGTGATGGCCTTGATTCTGCATTGCACTCGCGATCCGCATGGTCTCTCTTTAAATCCCTCCTTGGCACTAAGCCTGCCCTTGCTCCCACTCTAGCTAAAGCCCTCACTCAGGGCACTCTCTCCGAAGTTTTTGATCAACTCGCCTCTCTCTATCTCCCGCCCCCCTGGCACCCTCCTACCCGGTGTACTGAGGTGGACCTAACCCCGATCTGGACCAATGCTTCACTCTCCGGGAGCTCGAATCTGCTCTGGCTGCTTATGCTACACGCTAGGCTCCCTGTGAGGATGCCATTACATACACCACACTTCGTAACCTTCCTGACTGTGCCAAAGAATTCCTCCTTCAAACCTACAATGAGGCCTGGGAGAGCGGCTGCTTGCCGAGCTCCTGGACATCCTCCCTTATTTCTATGATTCCAAAGCCGGGCAAACCTCCCTCTCTCTCTAACCTCCGCCCAATCTCCCTGACGTCGTGCGTTGGTAAGACCCTTGAGCGAATGGCTCTGACTCGCCTCTCTGATTTCCTTGAGGCACGGGAGTTCTTCCCCCATTCTCTCATTGGCTTCCGACGCCGCGTCTGTGCACAGGACATGTTTCTGATTCTCCAGCAAACGTTCCTGTCCCCTACACCCACTCAAATTTACGCACTTGTGGCTGTCGATGTTCGCAAGGCCTTTGACGGTGTTTGCCACGATCACATCCTTTCTCAACTCGCCTCTTTGGATTGTGGCTCCCGCATGTACTCATATATCCGCTCATTCCTCTCTAAACGTGTGGCTCGCTTTCGAGTAGATACCCACTTGTCTAACCCACACCACCTCACCCGTGGCACTCCTCAAGGTGCTGTTCTCTCTCCTACCCTTTTCAATCTCGCTATGGCCCCTCTCGCCTCCCAGCTAGCTGAAATATCCGGCCTGCATCATATATTTTACGCCGATGACATCACTCTCTGGTGTTCATCTGGCTCTCCCGGTCACGTACAGGACACCCTGCAACGTGGCCTAGATCTCATCGACTCCTTTCTCACCACCGCTGGCCTCTCTCCTGCTCCTGAGAAATCCGAGCTTCTCCTTCTCAACCATTCCTCCTACCAGCGCTCACACAAGCACTTCGTCTCTCTCCACCTTTCTGGCTCTCCCATTCCTGTCGTCACACAGTGCAAAGTTCTTGGCTTCCCTTTGCATGCGGCTAAGAATGTGCAAACCCTCCACCGCGCTGTCACCACCTGCCACTCTGTAACTCACCTCCTGCGGCGCGTGGTCACTCGACGCTCAGGTCTCCACGAGGCTCACGCGTGCCACGTTGCCCAAGCGCTGGCCCTCAACAAGGTCTTGTACTTTGCACCCTACGCTTCCTTCACTCAGACTCAACTTAACGCTCTCGAGACTGCCCTTGTGAGTCTCTACAAGGCAGCTCTCAACCTCCCTATCACTACCTCTACCACTAAGCTCTTTGCCACAGGCCTCTTCCATCCTCTTCGTTCTCTTCTCAGTCTCCATCGTGACTCGCAGCTTGCCTGGTTTTCCCTTACCCGTCAGGGTCAGTGGTTATTGACTCAAGCGGGTATCTCGCCCATTCCAATCTCCCCGTTTACCTCTCCTATTCCCACCCCCGCTCCCAATCTTCGTATCCTTCCCCTCCCGACCAACCTGTCCCCCGTCCTGCACGCCGGACGTCGTCATGCGGCCGCACAGCACCATTCCCCTCTCTTTGATACCCAGGGTGTAGCTTACACGGATGCCTCCTTCGTGGCTCCTCGAGGTTCCTGCGGCTACGCCCTGTACCATCCACACCTCCCTGCTCCTGAAACCCACACCAGCGGACCGTATCTACACCTTCCAGACGCATTGTCTCTCGAGGTCCTCGCCATTGCGCATGCCCTCCAGTCATTTGCCCTCCTTCCCTCTCTCCAAGATTACACAGTCTATTCAGACTCACAAGCCGCTATCCACCACATACAGAAAGGCACCCTGACCCCTTCTCTCCAACAGGAGGTCGAACGAGCGGTCTCCGCACTGCAGCCTGCCATCGTTTTCCTCCGCTGGGTCCCTGGGCATTCTGGGATTGACGGCAATGAGCTGGCCCATCAGCTCGCCCGCGACACACCTTTCCGGGCACCGTTGATCCCCTGGCCCAAGCCCTCGGCGGCCGGTAGGAGACTCACCGTTCGCCGCACCATAAAAAAGGTCTACCTTGAGCTCCGCCTCGACAAACGCCTTTACCCTCCCCTCATCCATCACTCACGGTGCCGGAGTCTCGCCTTCTTCGGCACATTCAGATGAATGCAGTTATCACCCCGTCCCGCCTCTTCCTCTATCGCTATCGATCGGACCCTTCCTGTCCCAACTGCCCCTGTATCTATGCGGACCTGGCCCATTGCCTCTTCTATTGCCCGGCTGCTAAGCAGTCGGGTTCCTTCCCCCCACCCTTTCTATCCATCACCACCTGGCTCGACTGGCTTGGCGCTGAAGGGGAAGAAGAACAGCGGCTTCTGGTCGCCCAGGCGGTCGACATGCTCGGCCTATAAATTATGGTCGAATAAAAGTCTTTTACTACTGCTACTATTCTTAAATTAAAAACTCTTCAGTTATTATAGTGATTAGCGACTACACAAGACCGCAAAGGCATGCTTTTCCTACCGATCAGCGTGAATGCTATTTCAAAAAAATTGTGCACTATATGGTAAGAAAACAACGAAATTATGTGCAGCACTGCGACTCGTACCTCGTTGCAGCGCCGAGGGGACGGCGATTGAAATCGACAAAGGGCTTGCTTCTAATCCTGCTCCACGAGTCTCAGCTTTTATGCAACAAAGCGATGGGCTAAAAACCTGAATTAAATCAAGAACGAGAGAACAGTCGCTGCATAGCTCTTTTGTGGTCCGATACTGTCATGTTGAGACGCTCAACGGGCGGAGAAATATGTCCGAAGTAAATTAACTTAAGCGCTGAGAGTACGCCTGCTTTTAATTTGAATTCCTGGCGCATTAATTTCTCAGACGTGCTGCAGCTCTCGAGAGCAATAATGAAAACAAAATAGTTTTGATATCAGTTCTATGCTACTCATGTATGTCATGTGACTGGGAGTTATAATAGCACCGTAATATCCGTCCCCGCCAGATATTCTGTTCCGCTAGCAGTGACGGCGCAGCATATTGCTTAATTATACGCCGGCTTAAGTAAGGATTTTTTACTGCTATACGATGACAGAAGCAATTCCTGGCGCATTAGGCTCTGAGAACTTTAAATAATGCCAGTAGACCAAAATGGGCTACACACGGGCAATGACGAATTCGACAACTGCTGCAACGTTGAAGAGTAACGGTCAAGACAAAAACTTTTTGTCAAGAGCTCCATCATACACAATCACAGTCACATGACTGAGAGTTGCAAAGAGCACCGTAATAATAATCCCGCCAGGCATTCCTTTCGGCTAGCAGGGACGGGGCATCATGTTGCTTAATTATATGCTAATGTTAGTAACAAATTCTTGCTTATATACAACCACAAATGGTAATTAGATGCGAAGCGTGTGGTTATACACGCAGCACGCACTTTATTTGAATTAAAGCAAGAGTTTCTTAGATGAAAACTTACGAAACATCATAATGCTCCGATTGTTGCTTCACTGCAACAACAGTGGGTCATTTATTTTAAGTACACGTTTTGAAGTGGATGTTGTTTACCTTTTATGAAGAGATGCGCAAATATCTTCAAATTCAAGATTAAAATAGAATATATTATTTCTATAATCTCTTTAGATTCATGGAATCCTTTTTCATTGCATCTTGAATTCTTATTAAGATAATATTTGATAGACTTCCAATCTTCCTTCTAATCTTCGCATGCCAACAAACCAAAGTTTTTTTCCATTTGGCGGCTGAAAGCATGAAGTTTTTGCATGTGTATTTGACTCGGTAGAAAATTTTTAGATGACAGGATTTGATATTGGGAGCAGGATTTGCTAAAAATGCGAATTCTTAATATCGGGAATCGAATCTTGTCTTTTGAACAAATTAATTTTCGTTTTCTCGTGCGGCAATTTTGTGATTGTGAAAATTAAAGCGTAATCTTGCAAACATATTTTATTTCAACCTTTGATATGTCTGATTGCAGGTGTGCCTAATCCACAGTATTGGATATTGGAGTATTGGATAATAAACGTACCATTGTAAATTATCATCTGACTCGATGATGAAGCCAAGCTGATAGATTTCTAGCCGTTGGGTATAGGGATAATTTAGTTTAGAAGCTGTAGTTTTAAACAAAATGAGACTGCCAACGAGAACAATGTTCTGCAACTGGAAAACAGAAATTGTGCGGCGTAATATTAGTGCCTTCTTTCGTACGAAATAGGTGTGTGGCCAGCAAACAAAATATTTCGCTGGTGAACTCTATAGTAATAACACAAAACCTGTTTAGGTGGAGACTTTAATAAACAAAGTAGAATATTTTGTAGCACTATAATTTGCTGCAAAGATCTATATGCATACCTTCGTTTGCAACTTTTATGTAGCGCGTGATAAATGCTAGCAGCCGATTGCTTGCCCTCTCTACTTTCGTCCGCACCTGTATAGTCTTTGTCACCTTTCTGTATAGCGCTTGAGCAGTGTGCGCAGTGTAAACAACTGAAATTAGAAAGTACCCCATGGTTTGGGGGCGAGTGCTTCCATCCAAGTTGCTTCCCGTGGTATGTCGCTCTAGTTGCGCTCAAGCATGCCCCCTGATTAATTGATGCTGCGATGAGTCGTCGGTTTTGAAGGCAGAAATCTGTGTAGCGCGAGCGCTGCGCACGACGGTAACGGGAGCTCTACATGTGTGCAATCGCCGAAGGGTGTAAAATCTTTTTGATGACATAAACGCAGCTCTGCAGAAAATTGGAAGTCTACCTGCTATCAAATAAACAAACCTGCTTACGGTCGCAAGAGTCTTCTTCGACGCTGTTTTGAATAGTAGCGGAAGATGCAGAAAACGCCCGTCGCCACGAATGGGAGTAATAATGTTTTCACAAATTTCAGCAAAGTGATGTATTGCAGTGACTTCTCAAAGTGGGTGCATTAGAGCTTGCATTGCGCTTTTATGGCTTTTCATTCATCAGTTAAATAAAAAGTGCCTCTGTAAATATAAGCATGTACATTGAAGATAAGCCGAAATAGCGGGCGTTTCCAGCTGCCATTCGGTAATTTGAACGTATTTGCGTAAAATCGGGATAGGGCATTCAGTTTGGCAGGCATCCGGGACACCCAGATATGTAATGAGGAGCGCTGGCAATTACCACTTATTCGAAGGCACGCCAGGGAGTCTTCAATTTTTTTGTTACCATTCTGATTGTAATTAATATAGTACTTATGCACATAATGAAATCTCGGGATCGAGGTGCAAGAACATCGCCGTCTCCCTTGCGTTGCATGCGAAAGCGCCATGTGTAAGAGCACAGAGTGGCTATTTGGAAAGGATACCGTTTATCAACGGAGGTCAAGGAGAACACATATTGGCGCCTAGGCCAAAATTCGGCCAATTAAATGTTTTTTTCGAAGGGCGATAGCGCGGAGCTTTGTTCAAATTATTTCTTTGCTGAAGTCACCACGCTTTGAACACGCTGCCCTTGTCTCCAACCGTCTATGTTCGGGATATTAAATACTAGCTAGAATCCAACGCCTGGAAGCCCGGTTCATACTTCTGGTGCTTGTGCCACTGCGGTGACAAGTGAAACACACTAGACGTCAGCAGTCTTTATCGCGACCTTTTCACCTGAGTATTGTTTATCGCCGGAGTCTCTTCAGCAATCTAAGCAAACAATAGCTGCTGGATATTCTTTCCTAACACTAAGAGCCAGGCAGGGAGAGACGATCTCACTAGTGCTGTTCACCGCCTGTTTACAGGAGGCTTTCAGGGGTCTAGATTTTGAACAGTTAAGTTGCGGTTAAGAATATAATGAGAATGCCTCGGCTATCTGCAATTCACTGATTACATTACGTTGCTTAGTTGTTAAGGGCATAATCTGAAAAGCATGATCAATGATATGGATAGGCGGAGGAAAATGGGTGGGTCCAAACATTAATATCCAGAAGACCAAATAATGCACAACAGCCTCCGAAGGGAACAGCGGTCTACAGTTCGCACTGAGGAGCCGGAAGTTATGAGGGATTACGTTTACTCAAGCCAGATAGTGACTGCATGTGCGGATCGCGAGGGGCAAATAACTTGAAGAATAAGAATGGGGTGGAGCGCATTTAGCGTGCTATTTCAGAATGTGAACGACAGTTTGCAGATACTCCTTAAGAGACAACTGCATAAGAGGAATACATTACTGGTACTCACCTATAAAGCAAAAATGTGCAGGGTAACCAACACAGTCCAACTTAATTTTAGGACAATCCAGCGAGCTATGCAGAAAAAATGAAAGGTACAACCTTAGAAAACAGGAAGAGGGCAGATTGGGTCGGAGAAAAAGTGCAGGTAATGACATCCTAGTTGGAATTAAAAAGAAGAAATGGTTCTGGGCAGGACATGTATTACTAAGGCGAGATAACCGTTGGTCTTTAAAGGTGACGGAATAGATTCCATGCGAAGGCAAGCTTAAGATGGGCTGACAGAAAGTTATTTAGGCTTATACAATGCAGAACATTCAGTGGATAGGTTGCCCGCAGCTGGCACATGACAGGGGTAATTGGAGAGATATGACAGAGGCATTTGTCCTGTAGTGGGCCAAGGCAGGTTAATTATGATGATGGTGATGATGCACCTGTGACCCTCTTTGCATAGAGGTTCACTGGTAACGTGTTCAGTAGCAAATACTACCAGGTGGCTTAGTGTTTAGTCATTCGGCATTTTTTTACTCTCACCACTAGTGTTTAATAGCTCTCGCGTTACGAATTTTTTCCTTTAAGGACGTTTTCATTCATTAAGAGGTACGTACTCATCCCATTTCAAATGCACGACATTTTCTTCTCGTTATGCAAAGTGCGCATTTAGATAAACTATGTCTCTTGGCTGTTAACTCTCTCATCAGGAAAAATATGTGATAGCAACGTGTGCATCTTTCTAGGCATTGTATAGAAGGTAATTTGATAAGAGCAATTCATGACGGGCCTATATTACTTACAAGAACAACCTAAGGCAATTTTCGGATGTAGCTAGGGACCGTTGACTCGCTTTTTCTCTAAGCAAAGTTCACTCCTTTCTTGCGACTGATTACCACTGTCCAAAGACGATCGCGTTATTCAATCTCGGTACCTAATTACGATTACGGGTGGTACAGAGCCGTTGTGAGTATTGTTGAACTTGGCTTATTTGCGGAAGCAGCGCGCACTCGCTACGCCTTCAAAACGTGCTTGAAAATTGTTTTTGCGCTTACCGAGTTACACATTGCTTTGTTCTATTATTTTTCCTTTGTAGTTTAATGTAAGCTTCTTTGTCTCTGTTGACGGCTTCTCAAAATTATTCCCAGTGGGCCTACATCAAGCCTGAATTGCAAGCTTTATTATTCTAATGAACCTCTATGTTCGTGTCTACGGGGCGTTATAGACTCTCTCTTACATAACTGATAACAGGAAGAATACGCGAACTCTGCGAGCGAGTTTTATGTGCGTCCTGCTGACTACTTAAAACCAGGCTGTTTCGCATATAGACCAATTTTAAACTTCATGCTGCTCCAGCGCCTGCAGCTTCAATTGCGCAACTCCTCAATGCAGTGTAAAACAAAGGGACCGAAGCGAGTTCTTTACTTATGGTGCCCTGCTTGATTGCGCTCTTCCATGACGCATTCGTGCCTTATCTTCGAAGAAACGTATTGGAAATTGTCAATAATTTTTTCTTGCAAAATCTTCAAACAGTTCTCTCCGCTGCTGCTTCAGAAGAAGAGACAATATGTTCCTAACTTCGGTTTTTATCACTCGGAGTGAATCAGTAGTAGACAGCACAAGCTATCTCCTCAATTTATCACCAGTGGGAAACACTGTCATACAAATACGCCAAGTTTATATTAAAGAGAAGTGCTATTCTGCTCGAAAGGACTTTGATTGCGACAAATAACACAAGGCCTCAAATGACTAACACCTGGTGTCCGCTCAGTATTAGCGTGTCCTCGGAAACGGTGCTCCGCTGGGAACATGTTTACAAAATTAATCTTGTTCTCCGACAAGTAGTGGTACTTTATTCTAAATGCTTGTTCTAAAGATGGTGGTGCTCATTTGTAGACTTGCTGCTCATTTCCAGTGCTCATAAATCTCCTACTATAGAAAATAATTGTCCTAGACACGATTGAAATATACATTGAAGGCATGAATGGACACGAACCTTTTTAATAAGGAGAACGACGCCTGTTTTATTTCTGAGCCGGTTTCATTAAAAAATTGGAATGACACTCAACGAAACTTCCAACTCAATAAACAGTTCCTGAATAAAAATATTCCTCAGGCGTCGCTCTCAAAAATAACTTGTTGCACGAACGTGCACACCGACTCTGCTGGCATTGCTACTGAATTAAGTGATTATTTTAGGGCATCAACTTGCATTCACGCTGATAATCCACACAATATTCTGTCAAGTTGCCTTCATTCATTTAATCTCTCTGCTACCACTGAAGCTGAAGTTCACACAGTTATTGATGCACTCAAAGTGGCTGGAGCTATCTTAGACTTCAAGCACCCGTAGAAAGTTAAAGTGGTTTCTCACATTATATTTCCAATTATTTCACGTGTAATTTATAAAATGTTTAAGACGGGTGTATTTCCTAATTCAATAAAAAATTGCTAAGGTTGTTATCGCGTTTTAGAAAGGTGACCGCAGTTCAGTTAATAATTATCGTCCCATAACTATCCTTTCATTTAAAAGCAAAATTATTAAAAACCTTTCTTACGCGTTCGTTGAGCTACTTCACAAACTTTAACATAATTTCTCTTCAGATCACTTTCTGTCTTAGTTATTCCACTGAAATTGCAATCCGAATTTTCACCAAAACAATTAAAAAAGCTATCGATCAAGGTACATTTCTCGGAGCCATTATTATTTATCTCACTGAACCATTTGGCACTATTAACCACACCATTTGTTAGTTAAATTTAATGCCGATGGGATTGGAGGCCCTGCTCTTGAACACATTCGCCGCTACTTGTCTAACCTTTCGCAAGTAGTTGAAGTGAACTCTAGCCCTTCATCCACTAAAATTGCTAACGTGGTATTCGTCATCGGTCTATAACAGGCCCTTTACTTTTCTTATTGTTTATTAATGATTTACCTAAAGTGCTTATCAATACTCACTGTGTTTGATCTGCAGATGACACTACAATATTTACACCAGATAAATATATTCACTCACTTCAGAACCAACTTAATACTGATATTGTAAGCACAGTGAGCGACCTTTGTCTTCCTCTGTAAATATTCATCATCATCACGCATCTTCGTCTTCGGAGGAGTGGTCGCCATAGTTGCCAATGGCAATAAAAGCTCGCTCCGTCCACAGTCCCACAAGTGGTGGACGTGCGGAGCACCTGACTGCAGGGGAGCAGAACTACACGATCAATGAGCAAGGGTGTCTTGCCTTTGTCTGGGCCCTTCAAAAATTTCGCCCCAAGTTGTACGGCCGCCAGTTCATCATTGTCACTGACCATCATGCGCTGTGCTGACTGTCGTCAAAGAACTTGTCCGGGCGCCTCGGCCGCTGGATTCTCCGCCTCCAAGAGTATGATTTCACCGTCACCTACAAATCAGGAAAAAAACACAAAGACGCCGATGCACTCTCTCGTTGCCCTCTCGCCTGAACAAAACCTCCGTGCTCTCCTCCTGCTGCTTCATCGCTCCAAACTGCTCATTCAGCGGCTACCCAGGCCTTCACCGCCGCAGCCATTGATCTGATGCCCGCTCCCTCTCTCGGCGATCTCGCCTCAGCACAGCGGGCCGACCCTTACTGCCTAACTATATTCGATTGACTCAGTGGTGCTATGCGGCCTCCAACTGCCCGCCTCCGTCGCCAATTTAACTGTTTCAAGCTGGTCGACGGCACCATTCTTTGGCACAGTCATAGCTACCTGGGTCACGCCTGGGTACCTGTCATTCCCTGCTCTCTTCAGCGTGAAGTTTGCAGGCTGGCCCCATGGCCGGCCACTTAGGATTCGACAAAACGTATGACCGTATCAAGCGCCATTTCCTTTGGCCTGGCCTCTCAACCTCTGTCGCCAAAGATATTGCATCTTGCATCCCTTGCCAACGCCACAAACGCTCGACGTCTTCTGCGGGCATTCTACACAGCCTCTTTCCTGTTCTTTCTCAACCTTTGAGGTCTTTGGGATTGATCAGTTTGGTTCCTTACCACTAACGCCATCGGGCAACCGTTGGATCGTGACAGCCATCGACCACTTAACCAGGCACGCTGAAACGGACCCCGTTCCTTCCGGCTCTGCCTCCGAGATCGCCCATTTCTTCCTCAACGCCATACTTCTGCGCCATGAAGCGGCACGTGTGCCAATCAGTGACCGCGGCAAGTCATTCCTCTCCAGCGTCTTTCCCGAAGTTCTTCACGCTTCCAGAAGAGCCTATCACCCCCAGACTAATGGACTCACCAAACGGTTTCATCGCACCCTGTCAGATATGCTTTCCACGTATATGTACCCAGACTACACCAACTGGGACACCAAGTTCCCATTTGCCACGTTTGCCTACAATACGGCCGTGCCACGAACAATGAGCTTCTCCCCGTTTTTTTCTTGTGTATGGTCGCCTCCCTACCATCACTCCCGAACTATTTTTCTTCTCTGCCCCCCCCCCCCCCAAACCTCTTCTGGACTCTCCTATGACAAATTTACTCCCCGTCTTGCCTACTGCCGCACCATTGCCCGCCTGAACACTGACGCCGGCCAAGCATCCCGGAAAAGCACCTATGATTTCGAACACCGTGCAGCGTGTTTCTTCCCTTCTGATGAAGTGTTGCTGTAGACTCCAGTGCGCACCACCGGCTTGAGCGAAAACTTCCTCAGCCGCTTTATTGGCCCGCACACTTTACTCGAACAAGTGTCCCCCGTGAACTATCGCGTTGCCCCTGCCCATCTTGTTAATGACTATCGTTGTCACGGTGTAGAGATAGTTCACATGTCGCGCTTAAAGCCCTTCGCCCGTCGCTCTACTTCGCCCTAACGTGCGCCCGGGCCGGTAGCTTTCGTCCTTAGGGGAGAAAGTGTGAGTACACTGCGCAACCTTCGTCTTCATTCTTGGATATTCATCATCATCACACATCTTCGTCTTCCGAACCACTTGCGAGTGGCAATAAAAGCTCGCTCCGTCCACAGTCTCGCAAAACAAAAAACCTTTAAGTGTGTGCACTACTAAACTACTGCGCATAAATCCGTTGAAAACAACGTACGTAATATTTCACTCACCGCAAAGTATCATTAACGCATCTTCGTCAGTTAAAATCGGTAACCACTTAATACCAATCTCGGACAGCGTTAATTTTCTTTGTGTAGTGTCAGATAGGCACCCTTAATTTCACCTTTATGTGCAGTTCCTTCTCTGAAAAATATCATTTGGCACTCATATTTTAATCAAGACTCGCCCATATTTTCAGCCCCAAATCTTACGTTCACTGTACTGTGCCTATATCCGTAGCCACGTTTCTTATTGTATTTCTTCCTGGGGCGACCCATTTTCTACTCATATGTATCCTCTTTAAGGTATCCAAAATCACGCACTTCTATTAATAACATATAGCCCACTTTGCTGCCATTGCCATTCCTTGTCACTTTACTCCCGTCTACATATTTCACCGCCTAGCCAAATACACAAATTAAAATTATCAGTGGTTGTTTATCAAATTATCCATCATGTGATAGATCTTGGTCTTCCCCAACAAATATTTATACAATGCTAATAAAAACTAGGTTTTCTTAGTGTCTTAACCTTCTCTTTCTGAAAATTCGAACTATATATGGAACCTTCTTTGCAATATTGGCTGGTATAGCGATATGGAACGCTTTACCACATGAAGCTAAATAATCCCGCAAAAGTTTTATTTTTTTCATCGTATCAAAAACGTTTTAGAATTGCAAACATTGGATTAATTTTCTGAACTCTGACGTATTTTTTGTTTTTTTGATCCACTTTTATTGTTTAATGCTTCTTGCTTTTGTTTTTGCATACGAGATTTTATGATTGTCTTCTTTCGTTGCTTGTAGTTAGCAACCACTGTCTTAGTATTTATTTAGGCTACCTATTTTGTAATAGGAGGTCTCCTTGACGATATTTAACCATAGAACTTCTTAACCATAGAAGTTAGTAAACTTGAATTAATAAATTTGCTTGTATTATTGCTCGTTAATAAACTTGACTTGACTTGAGTGCATCACTGTTTATTCCCCTTCCTTTGTTTCCGTCTAAACGGACTACGGGGATGAACGCCTGACACTTGTTGGGCTGAGAGGGCCATTGCAGCTGGAAAAAGGCGTGTAGAAATGGCCGGGTTGTTGTTTCTTGTCTGTTCTGAGATTTCTGAAGAAAATTATACTTCTTGAATAGTTCCACTGCAGCAATTACTTGACAGTTTCAATCTTCAGTAGTATAAGAACTGTAATAGCTGCAGAAGCATATTTCCATGGTCACCACAAAACTAATAATTCTATGGGCTTACATTTACAAAATGCATTCAGCTCAAAAATATTCCGCTGAATATCCTCTTTCAATAATTAGCGCACTGAGCACCTCGAGGAGCCGGTTTCGTCTGCAACACGGAAAATTATTCGCACGCACTTGTGAAAGAAGCTTTAGGATTTTGAACAGCCTATCAACAATCCAAGAGACTTGATCTTGTTAAATAAAGAGAAGTCATGTAATTTGAAAACCACAGTCAGTATTTTAGTTGATTTGGGAAAAGGACCTTCATCCTACTGTCACGATGGGCACGACTGACACCTCACAGGCGTTCAAGCCGAGTCTTACAAATCCTACTGCCGGCAGTTTAAATTTTCGTTTCAGCAGCGATGCCTCCTACATGCATATTCACCTTTTGCAGGATCCGATTGCTTAAACTGTATATTTACGTAAAATGCTCCTGGCATGGTAGGGGTACGTGATGTAAAAAATGTGTTAAAATGTCCAAAGGAAAAATTTAAAACCATGTAAGTCGGAGAATGCACCACAAAACTGACGGAAATAGCGGGTTAGATTAGCTGTAGGATTATATGCTTTTAAGGGGAAAGCTTTACTACTCCCCTCATAGCTTCGCCATGTGCGCGAGTTTGACCTTCAGCCGAGGAGGAACCGCGTGACAGCTGTAATATCACTCCGCCGCCACCGCCGCCTAAACCGAACGCTCGCCTCTGTTTCTACAGGCCGTCGGCGTTCATTGTGTTCATTGGCGTTGGCGCTAACAACGTTCTAGATTCCGATGATTTTGAAGAAAGGAATGGCGCATAGCTGAACCCCTGGGTCAGTGGACGCCTCAGTCGCCCTTTGAGGCACGTGGCGGTGGTGAGAGAGAGAGAGATCAGGGCTGCTTTCATTTGCGCTGACAACATTGTGGCAGACACGCGGCACTGCAGCGATAGGCCGCAGCGATCATTAGGTTGTCAACCTCTCGCTATCAACCATTAACTGCCACCTGTCACGGTGGCAGGGTGGGCGCACTGGCGCGGAGCGTTGAGTGCGCGGAACGCACTCAACGTTAGACGCAAAGCCGTGTCTTGTTGCCCGATACACCACAGTTTTCGCTCTCTAATCAGGTTTAGCAGTAGTTAGACCGCAGCTAATTTTTTTCATTCAAACTGTCTGCCACGAGGCATGCGTTAGAAAGAGCGTCATGAAATAAAGACGTTAGAAGGAGTAGACATCAACTTCGTTCAGAAAGAATCGCGAACGTGATTTCCTAGTAATGTGCTATCAGGGTAAAAAATAATTTACACCCTCTATGTTCGCAGTTATGCCACACTGCTTAGGAACACGACCTAACAATGCACTTCTGGGACCGAAACCGGCCCAGTGCGTCTATCTCAACATCAGATATGTATAATCAGGTGGCACGTACCCCTGTTGGGAAAGGCATGGTTCGGATCTCGAAAGGTCAAGAGCTGGAGGGGGGGGGGGCATAGTCCATAACGCCTTTTGCGGTGACATTTGCGGATGCTGCATAACAAATTTTTGCGCGAGCTGGTACATGATTCATTTTAAATCTAGATAAATTTTGACAGAAAAAAAAGAAAACGACACATGAGCACTTTTGAGCGTAACAAGGATGCGAACACACGAAGGGGTCTATTGTACAGGAGAGGTCTTTCAGTGTAACAGACTGCTGGACGGGTTCGTGAATAGCGCAAGATAACAGCGGTGCCTCTGCGGCAACACAAGAAAAAGAATGACACATATGCGCACTTTCTGAACATGCGAAAGATGCCTTTACACAATATCCCCGGTACACAAGAAAGACCCTTCGGAAAAAAGTAGAGCTGGTAATATTGGTGTATTATTAAAGCAAACGGCAGCGCAACTCCCAGAGAACAAGAAACAGAACGACATATGCGCACAGACTGCCATGCTCACAGACGCCTTGCTCGATTATTATCTGTCAGGCCTTATTTTCCTGAAGATGGTGTGCAGTAAATGCTGCAATTAAAGTAATGTAATTACACCTCTATAAAAAAAAAACTAATGAAGGATCATTCGGTCTAGAGCCGTCCAGCTTCGACATGTGAGGTATTCACTCGATTGTGCCACCGTTGTCGAACTGCGTGCTTCATATAAGATGCTCTGCAATTGTTAAAAATAGGCCGATTGAGTTTGATGAGCGCTTTTTCCGGCGTAGTGTTTTCAGTGGTCAAGGACGCAAGAATAGAGTAAAGACATGCTAGCTTGAAATCAGGTTAGGAAAAGAAAGTACTGTACATTTCGGACCATAGCGTGCGGTATACACGAGTTTAAAAGCTGAGAGTTCGCGGGGTGCATACTATCTATGGGTGCCGCTATCACGATTAAAATTCTTCAGATTGTTTGTCAGAGCCAAAAAAGTAGCATGGCCCACAAAGTACCAATTGCGTATCCTGACTGGGCCATTGACGCGCCGGTCTTGGCGGCTGCTTATTGGTGCTTGCACTTTTGAGAACATGCGCAAACCTTCAATGAATAACGAAAGGGACCGTGAAAGTAACGCCACGTACTGTGGCTCCTTAATAAGCAGGTGCCCAAGAAGTTACTGTAAACGGCTTCACAAAAGATGGGCTAGAAATAGGGCAACAGAGATGTCAGGCCTGAAGGCAATGGAGACTTTCACTGACGAGCATCTCATCGAAACTTATGTGATTGACTTATGCTGTTGGGGCTGTGCCAGAAAGTGATTTTTATCGGTTCTAGAGCTCACGTGTATGCATTCTACAAAAGGTTCACATTTTTACTGCTCGGCAATACACGTTTGCTTACATACTTTATACTGCTTCTTCCCATACTGCTTCTATACAAATTCTATTCTTCTATTCTATTCTTCTATACTGCTTCTTCCCAGCGGTCTCTACACCAGGTGCGGACTCTAGTCTGGAAAACACGGTAATTAACTTTTTGGTTATTAATGTTAGTCTCGTTATTTATTGAGAGGCGTGGAGACCACCGTAAATATTATTCATATCCGTTCTTAGAACTTCGAATATGAAAAACGCAGTGACTGTCGCGGCGGTAGCCCCATAAAAATTATCATCATTAACGTCAGCCTGAATACGCCCACTTCATGGCACAGGCCTCTCTCATATCTATTCATTAAACCTGTCCTGTGCTAGCTGCAGCCACCCTATTGCCGAAAACTTCTTAACCTCAATTCTCCACTTAACTTTCTGCCGCTCTCTGTTACGCTTGCCTTGCCTTGGAATCAACTCCGTTTCCTTAAAGACCATCCGCTACCTTGCCTTCGCTGTACCAAGCCATTTTTTCATTATGATTTTGACTAGGATGTGTCCAACGGCTTCAAAAAGCTTGCAGACTGGCCCCACCAGTGCACATAACTCATCGAAATACCGAAACGTTTTGGCTCAATGAACCGACGGTGACTGTGTTTGCAAATATATAAATACTTACATAAATATTGCATAGGGCGGGCTACACGTCTCTTGGTAAATAAGGAGAATAACATTAATTGTCAAAATAGTAACTATTGAGTCTTATATATTCAGAGCACTAGTTAGCACGCCTTAGCTGCCTTAACATGCGCTACCCGCTGGTAAAGCTATATCTGAAAAGAAGCTGCGCTTACTCAAAAAGTCTATTTTAATCTTTAAAAATTGGAGAGCACGAGAGGTCAACTACCCAGTACAGCGCGTGATTTTTGTTTGCCAATGCATTGGCTAAGTTCATTTTCGAAGAACCTCTTTTGATGTCGTAATTCCTTAACATATGACCGTTTAAAGTGTATCGCAAAGTTGGAACTAATTTTTGTAAATTTAATTTTTCAGCAAACTCATAGTTTTGTGATGAATTGAAGGCACTCTAGAGGCGCCTCTCCAATAAAAAAATTTGATGAAGGACTTCGGCTCCGCTTCAATGCGGAGCACTACTCGCATGTTCTTCAGTTTCTGTACATTTTATTCGTTCAAAATGGCACCGAGTTTTCTAGGTTATATAAACTTAAGTGTCATAATACGACGGAAAGTGCTCACTGACCCTCGTCCGCTAGCCAAGCCCCTTAACTCTTTGTTTGAAGACTCTAGCTATGGCTTCTGCGTCTTTCAGTCAGCTAACTTTAGGTTGTAATTATGAGACAGGACAATGTATGCAAATAAAACACTATGGCTAGTGGTATAGAAATAAAACCACAATTAAATAAGCGATAAACATTGTATACATGCAATTACTAATTGAAGCGCCACCATGTCGCACCGACAGCCGAATTCTGGGCCCACCTTGACCCCCAAACGAAGCAAATTCCGTTTGGGACATACATTGAGGCGGTGTAACTCGACAACGTGCATCGTAATTTCTCTGACAGATGGCGCTAGGCGTCGATCGCTCCGCTAACGCTCGTTACTTCAACGTCTTCTAGACGGTGGCGGCCTTTTTTTCTGATGGTCAAGATTTCATGGCATGTGCAGAATGTCGTCATCTCTACCACCTTGGTAAAAGCGCCGCCTTTAGCGAGCAAGTGTACAAAAGAAAAAATGAAGCAGATAAGAAAGCAATAAAATTCCCAACAGGCCGTTTAAATTCGTCTCGTAGTGGGCAAACGTTCGTGCTCCCACTTGCTTTGTGTAAAGAACTTTCTGAAATTAAGAAGAATTTGGCTCCACTGACTATCAAGCTGGATGGCCTGACACCATTAGAGAGACCGTAGCAAGCATTGAAAAATCTGTTACCTATATTTTTGGGACATACGAGACGCTACTAACGACTTCTGAGAAACATGATGGAGAGAATGAAACGCTGCGCAAAAGACTTGAAAGCACTGAAAAAGATGAAAACAAGCTAAAGAAAGAGCTGAACAATCTGCAACAGCACAGGAGAAGACAGAACGTAGAAATTCATGGCATGCCCTTTGAGGAAAAAGAATACTTGCTATCTAAGATAAATGATCTTGCGGTGACACTTGATCTACCCTTCACCAGGTGATGACGACATAAGTACGGTACCAGTAAAAGCCGCTATAAGAACCATTACTCCTTCTTTAACTCATATATGCAACAGAATGCTCCTGACTGGTATCTTTCCTGACAAGATGAAATCAGCTCGAGTTACAGTAATCTACAAGGGAGGTGACAAAAATGATATGACCATCGCCCCCTATCGCTATTGCCAGTGTTTTCTAAAATTGCCGCACGTGTGGCATATAAAAGACTACAAAAACTTTCTAGATAAAAAAATATAATATGCAAAAAGCAGTATGAATTCCAGGCTGGTAAATCCACGCAGACTGCTCTACGGAACATAAAAGCTCAACGTCTTTCAAACTTCGAAAAAAAGATTTTTCACCATCAGAATATTTCAAGACTTTCGCAAAGCATTCCATTCAATTAAACACGATATCTTGTTACTAATGCTAGCAAAGTATGGAATTCGCGGTATTGCCCACAAATTGTTGGAAACCTATATTACAGGACGGAGGCAGCCTTCATGGCTACAGGAGCTTAAATCCGACATAGGTATTGTAGAGCGGTTTATTGGCACGTTGTAAGCGCCGGCGACGAAGACTGAGTACACGTAATCGAAGCGCCAGCGAGGCGAGAGACTGGGACACAAGCGGCAACGTTCCAGCACGAGCAACCGACGGACTTCTTCTCTATCTCAGTAAACGAGGGCGCAAGCGCTTCGTCGTCGTTGGCCTCGGTGCTGTATCGTCTTCTTCGTTCCAACTGCCCCTGCGGAAAAAGGGAGCCATCAAGCGACTCAAGGCGAGGAGACGACGAGGGGGCTGTAATAAGCCTTCAAGCGGCTGACATGAACGACGTCGCGGCCACGGCGGCGATGGTCCGAAGAAGGTGTCACCGGGTCGATAACGTAGTGTACCGGTGACGTCCTCTCTAAGATGCGGTAAGGGCCGATGTGCTTAGCCGAAAATATGGACGTAGCCGGAACCGAGAGGCAGACCAGTGAGCCAGTGGAGAAATGAACAGCTGTCATGTCTGGGTCGGAATCATGGTTGCGGAGGCCTTGGCGGTCTGCGGTGAAGGAGCGAGCCAACTGGCGACACTGCTCAGCGTAGCGGGAAATGTCAGAAAGGGAAGTAAATTCCGAGTTATCGGGGTTGTAGGGAAGGATTGTATCGAACATACAAGAAGGTTCGCGCCCGAATAAAAGAGCGGGGAAAAGCCGGTGGTTGCTTGAGAGGCGGTGTTATATGCGTAGGTGACGAACGGAAGAACGTGATCCCAATTAGAGTTTTCGGAGCGAACGTACATGGCGATCATGTCCCCAAGAGTCCGGTTGAATCGTTCGGTGAGGCCGTTGGTTTGAGGGTGGTAAGCAGTAGTGGTGTCGTGGACTGTGTGGCACGCAGCGAGAACCTCGCGAAGAACTTCAGACAAGAAAACGCGGCCGCGATCACTGAGAAGTTCTCGAGGAGCGCCGTGACGCAGGACAAAGTGATGAAGAAGGAATAAGGCTACATCGCGAGCAGCAGCCGCAGGTGGGGCAGCGGTCTCAGCATACCGAGTGAGGTGGTCCACGGCGAGTATGATCCAGCGATTCCCAGCGGTGGTGAAGGGCAGTGGCCCATATAGGTCGATGCCCACACGATCGAAAGGGCGAGCCGGACATGGTATTGGTTGCAACGGGGCAGTCGAAGGGCGAGGCGTCGACTTCCGCTGCTGGCAAGCAGTGCAGGAGCGAACGTAGCGACGAACGAAGTTGTACATGCCCTCCAATAGTATCTCTGGCGTAGTCGCTCGTACGTTTTCAGCGAGCCAGCGTGAGCGTTCTGCGGGTCGGCATGGTGGTGTTCACAAATCTCAGAGCGGAGATGTCGGGGAATCACAAGAAGCCACTTTCGGCCGTCTGGACGATAGTTACGGCGGTGCAGAAGATCGTCGTGGAGGGCAAAATGTGAAGCTTGGCGACGAAGGGCCCGAGGGAAGGAGGCCGTAGAGGGTGCACGAAGTACGTCGAGCAAGGATTTAATCCATGGATCTTGGCGTTGTTGAAGGAGCATGTCCATGGCAGTGAGCACTGCGAGTACGGAAGCAGATATTGGCGAAGAGGGCGCAGGAGAGGGCAGTGGCGAGCGTGACAAGACGTCGGTGTCGGAGTGCTTGCGGCCCGACCGGTAAACTACGGTAATATCGAATTCCTGAAGACGGAGGGCCCAACGGTTAAGGCGCCCTGAGGGATCTTTGAGCGAGGCCAACCAGCACAAGGCGTGGTGGTCAGTGACGAGGGTGAGCGGGCGGCCATATAAGTATGAGCGGAATTTGTTAGAGCCCACACTACGGCTAGACACTCCTTTTCTGTCACGGAGTAGTTCGACTCAGCTTTGCTGAGGGCACGGCTGCCGTACGCAACGACGTATTCAACAAATTCTGGCTTGCGCTGGGCAAGGACAGCACCGAGGCCGGTTACGCTTGCGTCGGTGTGCACCGCAGTAGGAGCACTGGGGTCGTAGTGTCGAACGATAGGTGGTGAGGTTAGAAAACGACACAGCGCAGCAAAAGCGTCGTCGCAGGCCGAGTCCCACGTAGACAGGTCGGCGGGACCATTAAGAGGTTTCGTAAGGTGCGCGACGATACAGGCGAAATTGGGGACAAATCGCCGAAAATAGGAGCAGAGACCCACAAATCGGCGCACCTGTTTTGTAGAAGTCAGTTTAGGGAAGTCAGCCACAGCACGGAGTTTGTCAAGATGTAGCAGGACGCCGTCTTTGGAGACGAGGTGGCCGAGTACTGTCAGCTGCCGGGCGCCAAAGTGACATTTTTTTAGATTAAGTTGAAGACCAGCACAGGTGAGGCAGCTCAGTACCTGGCGCAAGCGCTTGAAATGCGTAGGAAAATCGGGCGAAAACACATCATCTAAATAGCAGATACAAACGTTCCACTTGAGGCCGCGTAAGATGTTGTCCATCAGTCATTCAAACGTTGCGGGGGCGTTACACAGGCCAAACGGCATCACGTTGAACTCATACAGTCCGTCAGGGGTGACGAACGCCGTTTTAGGACAGTCGAACTCAGCCATCGGGACTTGCCAATAGCCGTACCGGAGATCTAGGGAGGAGAACTCTTCGCCTTGCAAGCAGTCAAGGGCGTCATCAATACGTGGTAACGGGTAGACTTCTTTGCGCGTAATTTTGTGAAGCCGGTGATAGTCCACGCAAAATCGTATCGAGCCATCCTTCTTTTTCACCAGGACGACTGGCGATGACCAAGCACTGGAGGATTGTTGAATAGTGCCGCGTTGTAGCATGTCGTCAACTTGCTCAATTATGGCGCGGCGCTTAGGAGGCGAAACATGGTAGGAGCGCTGGCGGAGAGCAGCATGGGTGCCGGAGTCAATGTGGTGCTCGACAGTGGTCGCACGGCCCAAAGAAGTGGAATGGTAGTCAAACGATGAGCGAAACTGGTTGAGCAGAACAAGGAGCTGCGCGCGGTGAGCCGTATCGAGAGCGCGGTCGATGGAGCGGTCGAAAATGTCCGAAGACGGCGGGTGATCTGGAGTAGCGCAACATGGCGTGAGGGCAGCGACGTCGGCACTGGAGGAAGTCACATCAGTGTTCAAGGAAGACATCAAGTCGGCGGTTTCAAAATGGCCGAGGCATTCGCCACGGAGCAGGGAGAGCGCGGAGAATGAGGTGTTAGAGACGAGGATGGCGGCAGCACCCTGGTGAATGTCGATGACGGCGAAGGGAAGAGGTATGTGTCGCCGAGAGGCAAGGATGGGCGAAGGCGTGAAGAGAACAGTGTCGTCAGAAACAGAGGCGGTCCAAACAGGGACGAGGACGGCACTGTGGGGGGGGGGAGGGGGGGTATGCCAGTGTCCTCAGCGACAACAAGCTTAGCAGCACGGCGAATCGGAGGCTCGTCGAAGGGCGCATCGCAGAGCGGAGAGAAGACGTGCGCACGGGCACAGTCAACAACGGCACTGTGGAGGGATAGAAAATCCTATCCAAGGATGACGTCGTGGGTGCTTGCAGGGCGTTCCACGCGACAGCTAGACGCGCATAAACACTGGCCACCGACGTCTCAATGCCACCGACGCGCACTGTCACAACCACGCACTTCTGGGCGTCAGATGTCGCCGCCGCCGAGCCGACGAGGGTGTGCTGGAGGTCCTGCCGCACGCATATCGCGCCACTTGATTTCCCAGGGCGATGAGATGTGTCAGTACATGGCACTGCGGCACAGGTGGGTTCCTCGCACGTGGTGGCTAAGTGGTAACCAATGTAGCCAGGTAGCCGCATCTGGGGCTCCCCTTCTTATGAACGTACGTACGTCTCCTGCAGCGCGATAACTTACGGCGAATCCTGTGCGATGCGAACTCGCATTTCGGCGTACCGCTCCGCAAGTGAGCGCACGTTCCAGTGCAGGATAGATGGCATGCGGCAGGGAGTCCGGCGGCTAGCCATCATGCTGGCTTATCTGTGCGGGAGCACCCGCTGCTTCTAAGCAAGCCCGGTGTACATCGGAGCCCTCCGGGAGAAGTGCACTGAGGGCGCGCAACGCCAGCTTTAGGCGCGCAATCTCCGCGTCCCGTGCGTCAGGGGGCTGGCCATGAGAAGCGGCCGCAGGCTCGGGCCGCGCTGTACGCGACGCCGGGCAACCGATGTTAGGATTCAGGTAGCGTGACTGGGCCGGAGAAGAGGCGAAGACGATCGGAGGAAGAAAACTTGGAAAAATTTTATACAAAGACTATTTACCTAATATACAAGTAAGGGCAATTGAGAGCGCCTCTCATTAAAGGGAGCTTCTTAGCAGTCAGGAGTCTCTCCAAGCAGAGGGTTCCTCTCAAGAGGGAGGCTTTGTCTGGTACCAAACCAGCAGCTCGTTAAGTACTCTTCGTATTCCCCAGATCCCTGGCTGGGGAATATAGTTCGAAGAATGATGTCCACTCATACAATGGCACTGACGGTACCACCCACGGCAGGGCGGTCCTGATGTTCTAAGCTCGGTCGAGGGAAAGGGAACAGAACCTCGTCACGTTGTCGTCCACGCGGCCTCCAGGTGGGCGCGCACGTGTGTCCAGACCGCGCCCATGTGGACCTGGAAGGCGCCTGCGTGACACAGGAATGCAGGCCGCTTCCCAGCAAGGGTTGAAAGATCTTGTACTGATGACCGGAATGCGAAACCTATGTCGAAGGCACGGCACTCGGGCAATTGTTCAACTCCAGCGTGACTGAAGAGGGCAACACTGATCTTGTACTTCGTCGTCTGATGACCGGAACGAATACGTGGGGACGCTATTATCGTCGCTGCACCCGATGTTCCTGCAGCGACGTTTCTTCCAGAGGGCTCATTCACCTTCGCGGTGGTTTTCAGGGAATCCTCCTCCATGTCCAACTTCGCCGAACTCAACAGCAGGAAGGGATCGCGAGGACAACAGCACCCCCGCCACCTGATATTGCGCCCGGAAGATGAACTGCTCGCACGTAGCTAGGCTGACTGGGTGTGCACGGAACCAGATGCTCTTTGGGAGTCTTCGGATGACCTTCAGTGCCGAAGCTCGGCATCGCTTCCCCTCGTCAGGTGGCCGTTTTGGGACATTCTCTGCAATACTAGCCAAAAAGGGATCACAGACGCAAAACCACACTTGACAAAAGCAAGCGCCCCGAAAGACCAAATCTCAGGGCCAAAACTGCACTTACCAAAAAAAAACTTCTACTAAAACTTGAAGAGATCAAATGTTTTGCCTCAATGAACACATGGTGTCTCCCGACGAGGAGTTTAGACATGGCACCTGTCCAAGGCGTGCGCTCCCGCTCGAGGTGCACTCGCAAGGAAAAAAATTTCGCTAAATGAAATCAGGTTGGTGCTTAGAGGGCACGCGGTACGGGAATAGGTGACTGGTTTTGGCCGACGTGCCATTGACGTTTGCCCGCCCCAATACCTCAGAGTCAAGGTATGTTACACCACTCGCTTTTACTTATCCTTGGCCGAAAAATGGAAAACGTACTCTTAGGTATGTTACCCGATTATGAACAACATTATTGCAAAGAAAGTGGGAGATATATGCTCTCCATTAGGAAGAAAATATGAAATAAATCTCCAAAACTAAAAATTTGGGAACATCCTCTTTTGGTAAAATCTTTACAAGCTAAAAGGCTCGGCTTAGCTTGTTGGCATTTGTGTGGAGTTTGCCTTTCTTGTAGCGAACCTCGAAGCTGTCGTGCTGGAGTCTGTCTGTCTGTTGTTCCGTTTCTACTGTGAAACAATGGTCCGTTTCTACTGTGAAACGGGACCCGTAAACGTAGCATGCCAGTTTGTCAATAGCCCAAACGAGACATGCGTATTCTTTTCCAGCCGTGCTCTACGCGTCTTCCCGAGTGCTGAGCTTGCGGCTCAAGTAAAGGACAGGCCGTGTGTGCCTGCATCGCTTTCCTGGGAAAGAACCACGCCTAACCCGCGGTCGCTAGCATCACATTGTATGATAAAGGTTTTCGAGAAATCTGCCCTGCCAGTATTTGGCGCTCGCTTAGGGCCGTTTTCTGACTCTGAAATGCCTTCTCTTTCTTTTGGTCCCAAGAAAGATTGGTAGGCTCTCTTTTTCTCAGGGCGTGGGTCAGGGGTCTGGCTAAATCGGAGCAGTCCTTTACACAATCTTGATAATAGAATGCTAGGCCAAGGAAAGCCCTGAGTTCCGATTTTGTGGCTGGGCGACGGTACTCCACCACGGCAACCACTTTAAGTTCTCCAGGTCTGTGTTGGCCTCATCCAACCACGTGCCCAAGATAGTTCACTTCGGCGCAGCCCAGGTGGCATTTTCCCGCCCTTACCGTTAAACCAGCCTCAAGCAGTCTGCTCAACAATATACGCAGGTGTTCAATGTGCTCCTCCCAGTTTTGCGAGAAAACGGCCACCTCGTCAAGGTAGGGGAGAGCGAAATCTTTAAGTCCCCGCAGCACTTGGGCCATTAACTTTGAAAAACGGTACGGAGCATTTTAGAAGCCGAAGCTCAACATTAGAGGCCGAAGCGTGCCCACGGGGGACACGAATGCTGCGTACCTGCTGGCGCGCAGAGTACGTGGCATCTGCCAGTAACCATGAACTAAATCTAGTGTCGATATATATTCTCATTTAGCGACTGTTTCAGCCCTCTCCTCGATGTTCGAAATGGGGTCGGTATGGTCCACTGTGATTGAATACAGTCTCCGGTAGTCCACGCAAGGACTCAAATCCTTGCCTTGAACCTCTACTATATTGATTGGTGACATATAGTCACTTTCGCAGGGCTCTATGACTCCAAGTTCGCGCATACGGCGGATCTCCGTCTTAATGATTTCCTTTTGTCTTCGAGAGACGCGGTACGGTTTGCTCCTGATCGGCTCTTCGCTGGACAGCTGAATGTGGCGTTCGATGAGGGTTGTTTTTCCTGGCTTGTTTGAAAACACCGCCTCAAAGTCGCGGACGGCGTTTTTCATGTCTCCTCGCAGACTTTCCGTCAAACGTGGATCTCTGCCGATTGAATTTAGCACCTAATTTGCTGCTTACTAGTCCTCATGAGGGACATAAGGTATGTCTGAGATCTCTTCCTCTGGCATGTACAGCGCCATGTTAACCATAGCCTGACGGTGTACATAACGCTCCATCAAATTACTGTGGATTATCCAATTGTGTTTGTTCTTAAATTTTACCTCGAAGTTGGTGTCCGAAAGCTTGGACACCACCTTAGCTGGCCCATCTCATTGCACCTCAAGCTTGTTCCTTTTTGACGGACGCAGCAACATCACCTGGTCGCCAGATTGAAAGGTGCGCTTGCATGCAAATTTGTCGTAGTACACTTTAGACAGTGACTGCGCTGCTCTGACATATGCTTCCACAAGGTCTCTGGTTTTCTAAAGTCTTTCCAGTAGCTTTAGAACGTATTCCACTACACAGAGATCTCCCTAACCTTCCCATTACTCCCTCAGCATGCGCAACGAGGTCTTCAAATCACGCCCGTAGACTGGTTCAGCGGGGCTAAATCCTGTGCTTTCGTGGGGGAGGGATCTCATTGCAAAGAGTGCTGCTGGAATGCAGCCTTCCCAATCTCCCTTATGCTCAAAACACAGAGACCTAAGTATCCGCTTTAGCACTGAGTGCACACGCTCGACTGGATTTGACTGAGGGTGGTGTATGGAACTGCGGATTATTTTAATCCCACACCGCTCAAAGAACGTTGTTTTCAACCAGCTTGTGAACACGCTCCCGTTATCAATTTGTATCTCTGCGGGGATCCCCACGCGAGAAAAAATTGAAAAAAGGGCGTCAAAAACACATGTGGAACTTAGCTCCTTCAAGGGAATGGCCTCGGAAAATTTGGTTGCCACGCACGGTGAGGTCAGAATATAGCGACAGCCAGAGTTGGACGTTGGCAGTGGGCCGACAGTATCTATTACAAGACGCCGAAAAGACTCTGTAATTATGGGAACTAGTGTCATGGGTGCCTTCCATTTATCCGTCGACTTGCCGACCCGCTGGCAGGTGTCGCAAGATCTAACAAGCTGTTCCACATTTTTCCAGCAGCGAGGCCAGTAATATTCGAGGGCTAATCTAGCCTTTGTTTTCTTTAAGCCCAGGTGGCCAGTCCTTGCATTTCCGTGTGTGAGCTTCAGAAGCTGCCGCCGGTACTTCTCAGACACTTGGAGTTGCTCATATGCGCGTCCCTTTGAGTCGCAGTATTTCCGGTACTGAAGGCCTGGTTTTTCATGAAAGCTAATGTTCTTTCTGGCGACTCCCTCTCTCACATTGTTGCTTAGAGCACTTAACGATGGGTCTCTTTTCTGCTCTGCAATGAGTGGTTTACTATCAATCTTAGTCAACTCCTCCCAACAAGTCGAAGCAGGTGTTAATGTCGAACCCTTCGCGTAGGTTCCGGTTGCCCCATTCTCTACGTAATCGGCAGTTTCTAGGATTTCATGAGCTACCGCTGGTTCGGGAACACCTTCATGGTCATGCTCATGCGGTTTAGACGGATCAGTTTTCCTGCAATAATCCCCCGGCTGGTCGGGAGAATGGTTCGATGCCTGCTCAATTATCGGAGTGCAGTCGAGTTTCTTTGCGAGCTTTCGCTCTCGAGAACGTGTTAGCGCCATGCAAGCCAAGCCCGAGGTGAAAGAGAGACCTTTCTCTTTCAGCAGCTGCTCGGATTTGTTCGAAAACATGCAGGGCAAGTGTGTCGGCAAGTTTGCACAAACTGCCGCATCTGTGTCTAGCCTGCCAAACGTCCCCTCTAGAGTCACCTTCGCTATAGGCAAGCATGCACTCTGTTCTTCGGCGACCTTCTAACTCCAGGCGCATTCGCCGTCGTAGTCCGTAGAGGAAACACAGGACGGGTGAACAACATTCATGCTAGCCGCTGAATCCCGCAGTGCTCTGAATTTCTTGCCATTTATCACCACGTCCCGCATGTATCGCTCCAGCAATTTAAGGTTTTCCTCCGGCTCTCGCATGCACTCGAACGCCATCTTTTGATGTTTGCATTTCCATGAGATGTGACCCTCCTTGTTGCAATTATAGCAGACAATGGGCTTTCGCGCTTCAAACGCGCGAGCTCCAGGTGCCTGCTGTTTCGGCGAATCGGCAGATTTGGGTGACTCAATCTTTTGTTCGCTACCTCCTCCTTTTGATCCCGCATCCTGTGCTCTTTGATCCCGGCGTGCTGGTGGCACCCTTCGGTGGGGGATTATCTTTAAATGTTTTTCTTTTTCCTAACCTGTTATCGTACCCTGCCTTGCTTGGGAGGTTACTGCGAACGTAATGCTCGTCTGCGAGCTGTGCAGCTTTGTCTAGGTCTATATCTGTTAGCCTATCTTGCAGCCATATCCCCAGATCTTCTGGAATCGCGCTATAATACTGCTCTAGGGCGATGCACTCCAGTACCTTGTCATGACTTCCGTGCACCTCAGCGGTCTTAAGCCACTCGTTTAAGTTGACTTAAAGGTACGCGAAGTCAGTATGCGCCTCTCCGCCTTTCATTGCCTGCCTGAATCGCTGCTTAAAGGCTTCAGCAAAGCCGGTACTTTCTAAGCAGTGCGCTCCTTACCTTCTCGTAGTCGTCCCGCTCTTCCTGTGAGAGACGAGCCACCACTTCGGCCGCCTCGCATGGAAGAAGAGGAAGTAACTCCACTGACCAAGCGCTCTTGTCGATATGCACCTTCCCGCATGCACATTCGAAATTTACCAAAAAGAGCGCAATATCGCCTCCCACGCGGTATGTTGAGACGAAATCCGGCAATTCTGCCTCCCTTGCTCCTCTACCGAAGCTGCAGGGCTAAGACGCGCCATATTCCCTCCGTTCGACACGATTTCGAGCTCCTTCATTTTTCGAGCATGTTCTCTCGATTTTTCTTCTGCCTCACGGACCTACCGTCTCTCTTGAGCCAACCGAAGCTCTTTTTCTTTCTCCTCGAACGACAATCGTCTTTCTTGAGCCAACCGAAGCTCTTCTTTTTCTTCCTGCTCGGACAAATCTCGTCTTTATTGAGCCAACCGAAGTTCTTTTTCTTTCGGCTCACACAACTCCCGTCTTTGCTGCTCTTTGCGTCTAACAATCGTTTCCAAGCCTCGTTGACCTCCTCAGTAGTCACCTCCTCCTGCCGCATAACCCCGAGAATTTCTTTTTTTTTTCGCAGAATGTAGCGAAATCCCCAGCTCGTTTCAAATTTCGAACAGCTCCTCCACTTTTAACTTCTCCATCGTGAGTTCCACCATGCGTTAGCAAGCCCACTAAAAAAAGCTCTAGCTTGAAGTGGACAAAACAGTTTCAAAAAATCAATTTCCCAGACAACAGGAATCCCTACCTAGCATCTGCCTGTGCTAGTACGGTCTGGTGAAATGAACGGAAAACATCGGGCACTTACCCTGCCAAGGTATAGCTGACGCCCGTCAGTCCCGTAGCTGCCGAGGTCCGTTGGAGCCGGTAACTTAACGTGGACATCCCAACGCTGCCGCCAGTTGTTGGGATTCAGGTAGCAGCATCCCACCACTGCCACCAGTTGTTGGGATTGTGGTAACGTGACTGGGCTGGAGAAGAGACGAGGACGATCGGAGGAAGAAAACTTGGAAAACTTTATGCAAAGACTATTTACATAATGTACAAGGGCAACTGAGAGTGCCTCTCAGTAAAGGGAGTTTCTAAGCAGTCGGGAGTCTCTCCCAGCAAAGGGTATATCTCAAGAGGGGGGCTCTGTCTGGTATCAAAATAGCAACTCGTTAAATACTCTTCGTATTCCAAAGATCCCGAGCTGGGGAATACAGTTCGAAGAATTATGTCCAAACACACGATAGCACTGATGGTACCACCCATGGCAGGGCGGTCCTGATGTTCTCTCCCAGCTCGATCGAGGGAAAGGAAACAGGACCCGGTCACGTTGTCGTCCACGCGGCCTCCAGGTGAGCGCGCATGTGTGTCCGGACCGCGCCCATGTGGACCCGGAAGACGCCTGCGTGACACAGGAATGCAGGCTGTCTCCCAGCAGGGGTTGAAAGATCTTGAAGTGAAGACCGGAACGCGGAACCTCTGTCGAAGGCGCGGCACTCGGGCATTTGTTCAACCCCAGCGTGACTGAAGAGGGCAGCACTGATCTTGTACTTCGTGCTCTGATGACCGGAGCGAATACGTGGGGACACTATTATCGTCGCTGCACCCGATGACATGTCCGAAAACGTGGGGACGCTATTTTCTTCGCTGCACCCGATGTTCCTGCAGCCACGTTTCTTCCAGAGGGCTCATTCACCTTTGCGCTGGTTTTCACGGAATCTTCCCCCATGTCCAACTTCGCCGAACTCAACAGCAGGAAGCGAGCGCGAGGACAACACCAGATCGCCGCTGCCGCTGCCGGCGTTGCCGTTGCTTCGGTGGCTGCTGCTGCTGGGGTGTTCCCCTGATGGCCTGCGCATAAGAAACCGCGTGCGGCGTCTGCTGATGTTGCTGGGCTGGGGCCGCTGTTTCAGCCTGGACGACGGCTTGGACAACCCGCATGGACATCGGTGCCATGAATGTGGCCATTAAATTGGCTGCGTGACGCTCTCGCTGCCAGTGCGGGCACGCTGGGTCAATGGCTGCGTGCCGCCCCCGCAGTTAATGCAGCGGGGCTTGCTCGCGCGGGTACCAGGCTCGTGCGGCCCGCCGAGGCGCGTACATCGGGCAGGAGCACGACACACCTCAGTGGCATGCCCCAGGCTGGCGCACTTGGCGCACTGGAGCGGCCGGGGACGGCAGGGGCGGACCGCGAGCCTGCGCTTGAATGTGGTGATGAACGCCGGTGGTGTCAACGCCACAAAACGGAGAGCGAGTGTGCTGCCCGACAGAGACGCCGATACCATCGGCACCGTTGAATCCGCCGCCGCTAGCAGCTCCTCCGCCGTCCTGAGCCTGTCCACACCGAAGACCAGGCCGGAGTTTGATTCCGAGGAGGAGGCTCCTTGGCGCAGACCGGCACGCCGCGGATGATGACTGTGGCTAGCAGGGCCTGGAGAGCATTGCTGCTCCCCGCGTCCACTGCCACCACATTCCGTCGCATGTTCGCCCGGACGGAGAGGATGCCCGGACGGTTTCCGATCTCTTCGGCCAAATCCCAGCCCTGTTCTCTGGTGAAGGCGGTGCCCCGGCTCGCCCACCGAAACAGCACCGTCCCCACCTAGCTGGAAGGGACCTCCACGGCAACCGCGGCTCGCTCCAGGGCAGCTCTCCTACGTCCCTGCGCATTGGTAGTGATGGTGCGCCACGGTACCAGGCTGGCCCCAGCATCAGCGTCGCCGCTGTCTGGGGCGTATTGCTGCGGCGCGCCGCGGAGTTGGGCGCGCTCGCTGCCAGCAGACGAAGCCCCAGCCGCAGCCTGGTCTCGTGCGGCGGGATTTGGAGAGGTCGTACCCGGTTTTCTTCCGGACGCCGTCGCCCCACAGCAACAGCAGCAGCATCAGCAGCAGGCTGGAGGCGGGCTCCATGGGGCTCGTTCTGGGCAGGCCCAGCTACTTCGAGTGTGGAGGGAGAGGGAACAGTGACGGTGGGGGGGGGGGGCTTCGAGCTTCCCGTTTGGCCACCGCAATGTCCCTGTTGGTTTCCGGATCCCCCTCCTCCTCGGACCCCGTTGAGCGTCGCCGTTTCCTGAAAACAGACTCGTGCATAGAGGTGCACATACTCTCGTCGGCTGCAGGTGTCCGCGGTGAGCCCGCAGCAGCAGCATCAGGGGAGAGGGCATCACAGCCGGTTCGCCAGGAGTAGCAATGGCTGCAGAAAGCGCAGGGGTGGCCAGAAATTGCGGGGAGGGAGCCGCCATGGAGTCCTGCGTCTGGTGAGCAAGCTCAATGGCGTCCCTCAAGGCTAGGACGCGTGGGTCCGCCGGCGACACGTCCAAGGTCCCGATGACGGACTCAAGGTTCTCTGAGGTGGTGATGAGCCCCGCCGTCAGGCACCTCACCGTGTCCCGCAGATCAGCAATCTCGGCCTGCATTCGCCGAATGGTGATGGACGACCTTGCTCTCGATGGCGTTCGTCTCCGTGATCGTGAGCGTGAGCGGCCTGCCCTGCGTTTCTCATTGTCACCGCCGAATACAGGCCGTCGCTCGTTCACGGCGTGTGTGGCCTCCATGGGGAGACCCCGCAGCGCCGCGAAGCCTTAGGCCCAGCGTCCGAAGGAGCGGAGAGCTAAGAAACACGTACGCTCGCTTCGAGCGCCCGCCGAAGAATCCTGATAGAGAACTCAATATGCACTCATTGTGCACGAAATGATATTGTGTACTGCGTGACCCTGCGCGGCCGTAGATGCCACACAAACGCGGAGCTAAACGGACGTGCCTGGCATGGGCTGCGTGCTTCTCGACTTCATTTCATGAAGATTATTGATCCTTTCTTCACAAAGCTTCCCAACGCATCCGTGAAAGGGGGGAGGATGCGTTGACAACTTCGGAGCCCGATGCCGTCAACTTTCGACTATTTTAGATGATGTAAGGCGAACGCCTTTAATGGCTCATTGTCGCGGCCATAAGCCTGTCCGTCCGATGTCGCGCTCTTCAGCAACTCGGTAAGAAAACAATTTTTTTACACGATGGGATCCTTCCATTTCGCAGTCGAGCATGCTAACGAGTGCGATACTTCCGTGAAAGGGGGGAGGATGCGTTGACAACTTCGGAGCCCGATGCCGTCCACTTTCGACTATTTTAGATCATGTAAGGCGAACGCCTTTAATGGATCATTCTCGCGGCCATGAGCCTGTCCGTCCTATGTCGCGCTCTTCAGCAACTCGGTAAGAAAACAATTTTTTTACACGATGGGATCCTTCCATTTCGCAGTCGAGCATGCTAACGAGTGCGATACTTCCTGCCAACATATATATAGTTCTCCTTGGCTAGGACGCTAGAAAGTGTTTGCGGAAAGCTGTGGAATCATTCCTCTGAACCTCCCTCCAGTGTATCCAGCAATTAAGAATCACAAACAATTGTGTACTTCATCAACATCTTAACCACAAACAGTGACAAATAGCAGTAACACCGCGCTAAATCCTTTCGCCTCACCGCACCTTAGGTCAGCAAAGTGCCCCCCTCCCTGACTTTTTCCGCTACGCCCCGCTGCCGACGCACTGAGCATAGCGCGCAGCGCGCTGCTGTGCTCTTCACCACACCTGTGGCCATCGCTGCCAGGCTTCGCCGCCTCCGCCGCTGGCGTTCGCAGGCCTCCAAGCAGCCAACATGGCATAGCAAGTTGAAGACTTCCCCATCACTCATGTCGAAGTTGCAGCCTACCCACACTGGGTACGTGTCGTGAAGGCACACCGTGCTGCTGCCGCATACGAGCCCACCATCTCGCCACCGCCTGCCTCGAAGCCATCCGCGCCCTCTCCTCCACCGCCCAACACCACCTCCTGTACCGCCATTCTACTTCGCAATGCTCCTCTCCCTCGCCTTCTAGAGGAGGAATTAAAATTATCTTCAGACCGGGGGGGATTGACCTCCGCGCTGCCACCAAAGGAGCCCTGCTGCAAAAACTTCTGCTCTCTTGCCAACATCGACTACGGCACTGCCCGTACAGCCGATCGTGTACGGATCAATCCGTACAATAACACGCTAACTCTGAGCACCGCTCTGACCTGGGGCCAAATTCTTACCCCCTAGGTGCCTACATAGCCGCACCTGACAATGCCCTTCGCGCCATCATACACAATGCCGTGAACTCCCAAACTCAGGAAATAGTTCAAGAATTCCAATCCATGAATGTCAACGCCCCCACATCATCGCCGACGCGCGCCAGATGGATGGCTGAAAATTAATCCTCATCATCTTCGTCGGCACCACCACCCTGCTCGGCACCAACGTCCTCACAGGACAGATCTACCGATGCAACCCGCTCCGCGCGAAACCTGCTGGGCTCCAGGCCAGCATGTGGACGTTTTTACGAAGCCCAAGTACACCCTTCGCTACCGCTGCGGCCAGGCCCACAAGGCAGTCAAGCCCCCGCCCTGCGTCCCCTGCTGCATCCTGTGCAAGGTACGGCCCGTCGTCACCCCCAGCTACCTCCACGCCCCAACCTCCCCTCCAGCGCCTCCCGCCGGGCCCATCCTCAAGAACTCCCGGCCTTCCCGCCCCCGTCGCCGCACGGCCTCCCATGGTGCTCAGTCTGCCAGCCGCCACCACTTGGTCTCCTTTCAGCCTCTTCCCAAGTCCGAGGGGACCCACACCCCCGCCATCGCTACCAACTCTACTATCGCCACACCATCGGTAAGCTGGAAATCGCAGCCCCCAAGCCGAACCCCAAAATCACGGCCCTCGAGGCCACTATCGCTGCTTAGCAGTTCCAAATTCAGGAGCTGTCGCATCAGCTGCAGGCCGCGCTAACGCTTCTGTCCTCCTCTGCTCCTCCTCCTCCTTCTACCACAGCTCCCGCACCTCTACAACCGCCACATCCGCCGGCGCCAGCTCAGCAGCCGATGAACACGGCACCCTCAGCTGGATCATCGCGTGCCTCCTATCCCACCCACAGCCCCCCGCACAAATTCCGATCCCCCTCATCCGAAACCGTCGCGCCCGAGCGTGACGTTGCTCGTCAAACAGTCCCGTTCTTGGAGGCGTTTGAGCAGCGTATCATGGCTCGCTTCGCGCGACTTGACGCAGATATCGCACTAGGGGATGTTTGTGCACCGCTCACTAAGGTCCGCACCACTTCTACACCGGGGCAGACCAACTCTAACAAGGCCCTCCGTAATATAGGCACCCCATCCCCTGAGGACATCACTGACCTCTTTAACAAACATTGGCATGAAAGCCCTCTGCCCTCTACCTTGCTTCGCGCGACTTGAGGAGCGCGTCGCTATTACCAACCCGTGCGTGGCCGCCTTCGAATCCCAGCTCACCGCCCTAGACATAAGGGTCGTGGCCATTGACGCCCGCCAGAGCATGACTCAGACCACCCTCACACACCTCTCGCTCCCGCACTACCCACCCCTGCACTTCCTCCAACTCTGTCCGAAGACCTCGCCATCCATCATGGCCGAACACCCCCACACCTTACTCTGTAGTAGTGAAATTGTCAGGGGTTCCTCTGCAAATAGAGCACCCTGCATCTCCACTTATAGAACATCCCTCCCTCCGACATCACGCTGCCATTGCCCTCCAGGAAAATTTCTTACAGTTAAGCTACCCGCAGCGGCTGCGTTTTTATAGAGGAAAAACGCTAAGGCGACCGTGTGCTGTGCGATGTCAGTGCACGTTAAAGATCCCCAGGTGGTCGAAATTATTCCGGAGCCCTCCACTACGGCACTTATTTCTTCCTTTCTTCTTTCACTCCCTCCTTTATACCTTCCCTTACGGCGCGGTTCAGGTGTACAGCGATATATGAGGCAGATACTGCACCATTTCCTTTCCTCAAAAACCAATTATTATTATTAGTTAAACTATGCGATTAGTCCGCTTACCACCCTCCTTCTCTTCCCCCTAACGTTGCCTCTGTAGTTCACAGCAATTACATAGCAATCGATCATCCGCTCGATGTTTCAGAGAGCACCAACCTCTTCCTGGAACTCCTCTCCCGGCAGCAGCAGGAGGCCAGACTCTGTCTTTAATGCCTACAGCCCTCCCCGCGCACACCCAACTCGTCTGTTCTTCCTCCGCTGCAAAGCCCTGTCCCGCTCACGATGCAACGCGCTCCTCATTCTCAAGTATTTCAACGCACATCACGTCAGCTGGGGCTACCCCAGGATCTGCAAGAAGGGATTGGCGCTCTGGTCAGTCGTCCACAACGAAAAGCTATCCGTCCTTAATGACTTTTTGGACCCCACCCGCGTCGGCTCTAGCGTCCAACGCAACTCTAATCCGGACCTTGCCATCTGCAAAAAGATCTAGTACGCAGTGTGGATGAACACCTGTTTCTTTCTCGACAACGACCACTATATCCTGTCGACTTCTTTCTCTCTCCCCACCCTCTCTCTAGCCAGCGCCTCGCCCAGGTGGTGGACTGAGATCGGTTCTGCCACTCGCGGCAACGTGCCCCCAACTCAATCTGATACCTTTCTTTGTGGACCGCCACTTTGCTCACGGATGTTTCCTCCGCCACCTCGACCATCCCTACCCCTCCACCGTCCTCCACGGCTGACAGCCGCTTCCTGCACCTATAGGAGGCGCATCATTCCCGGCACCACCGCTGGCTTTTACAGAAACACAACCGCTCGCTGCTTCGCTCGCCTCTCTATAGAGATTGAAGAGCACTGCTCCTCTCTCACCAGACATCAGTGGGGTCAGACATGCGACCGCATGGTCTGTAGCCTCGGGTTAAGGTATACGTGGACACGCCTGCGTGTCCTCATTGACCCGTCGCATACCAAGGCCACGCATCGCAGGGATGTAACGCGTCTCCTGCGCTCCTCTCCACTTCCTCATTTCGAGTGTCTTGCACTCCAAGATCACTGTCTCGGCAACCCCCCCCCCCCCTTCTTCGCTCCCTTGCTACACCGGCACCCCTAATTCAGCGCTCGACGCAGATATCGCACTAGGGGAGGTTTGTGCATCGCTCTCTAAGGTCCGCACCACTTCACACCGGGGCAGACCAACTTTAACAAGGCCCTCCGTAACCTAGACACCCCATCCCCTGAAGACATCACTGACCTTTTTAACAAACATTGGCATGAAAGCACTCTGCCCTCTGATTAGATCCATGCTAATGGCACCTTCATCTCCAAACCTGGAAAACTCACAGACATAAAAAATCTCCGCCCTATATCAAGCACCTCTTGTTACAGGAAGCTGAGGAGTCGTTCTCGACCGCTTGCAGAGCTTCCTCAAAGACAACCACCTTTTCCCCAATTCGAATTTTGTCTTTCATTCAACGTTTTCTACCCAGGACGCTATGCTTCAGCTCTCCAAAATTGTCTTAAAACATCTTCACGACAAGCGCAATCGCGCGATCTTGGCACTGGACTTGACGAAATCTTTTGGCAACGTCCTCTACGCAGCCTTCCTAGATGCCCTCCATTATTAACGTTGCTCCATGTTCACGGTTACATCACGGCTTTCTTGCTTGTCTCACTGCTGAGATCTCATTTGGCACCCTCTACTTTAGTTTTGTATGCTGATGATATAACAATATGGATCACCAAGGGCCCCTTAGGCCACAAAGAAACAACGCTACAGGAAGCAGCACAAGCAGTAAAAGATTTCGCTTCTGAAAGCGGTCTTCACTGCTCCCAACAGAAGTCAGAAGTAGTAGGGGTTCATAATCTACGATACAGATCGCCGGGCCCGATCAACCTTCCGATAGAAGAGCAGCCCATCAAGGAAGTGGAGCTTATTCGGATACTTGGACTTTGCATCCAGAGCAAGCTCAAGGCTATCCACACCATCCGAAAGCTTAAAACCACCACTACTCAAATAACCCGCATGATTAGTCGTATCACCCGATATCGGAAAGGTATGCGAGGAGAGGACACGATGCATTTTGTCCAAGCGCTAGTTCTCAGTAGACTTAAGTATGGACTTTCTTAACACAAGACCTCGAAACAGGAACAGCAACAGATTGGCATCATCATAACAGTTGCATACAAAACGGCACCTAATCTTCCACCAAGTACCTCAACAGAAAAACTTCACGCTCTAGGCCTTTTCAACACATATTTTGAACTCCAGGAATCAGTCCTGACATGAGAAACAGTCCGACTCCAACAAACATAAGCCAGCCACGCCCTTGTTAGGTGTGTAGTTAGGACAGCTGTCATACCAACCCTGGATTCTCAATCCTCACTAGAGAAACTACGAAACAATAAAATCAAAGTAGCTCGAAACCGAAGCTTATGTTCAAAGATGTCCGCTCCGGAAGACGCAAAGCGAGAATTTTCTACCTACGCAAGCGATATGCCAGCTTAGCCGGCGCGGTGCATGTTGACGCCGCGGCATATCAAGAACACAATAAATACGCGGTTGTAGCTATAAATTCCGAATTCTCCCCGGTACTCGCTTCCTCCGTCAGCCGACTCTCCAGCGGCGGCGGAAAACGCTGCTATTGCACTTGCCATACGGCATTGCGACGCGCAAGGCCGCAACGCTCATGTGATCACATATTCACAGCAAGCCTCCCGAAACATCCTGCGAGGACGAGTCCCAAGACACATCGCTCGACTCATGGGTACCTGACACCTCTATAAACCCCACCATATTACGTGGGTGTCTAGTCACGAGGGACTAGAGGGAAATGAAAGGGCGCACACTTTAGCTCGAGCAGCAATCAACCGAGCGGGGCCATCCAGCGCATTCCAATTCATCTCTATTCCCTCCAAGTACTACGAATGCTTTGAGTTCCAGCTTCTCCAGCGCCGAAAATACCCTCCTCCTACACAAAATTAGACACCCTTGACGCTATCTCCTGGCGTCATATCCAAACGAACACTTTCCGTCATCTCCCCAAACTTCACCTCATTCACCCAACACTATACCCTGACGCATGCCCAAGGAGCCAGGCCCGCCCTACAATCTTCCTCATTTCGTGGGGATGCGGGGCGAAACTGAACCCTCACAGACGCACTACACGTCATTTGATCGATGGGAGGCGATGCTGACCAGTGATCGTATTGAGGACCAAAGAGGCCCTCCTCATAAAATAGGCTAATCTGACAGCTCAAGCCAGTGGAGCCCTGGAATGAGGACCCAACCCACAAGCTTCAAAAACATTTCTCTGATTTTATTAAAGTTTACCTACCTACCTATTCTTGGAAATCGAGGTACCACACAGGGTTCTGTCCTTTCCGTCTCTTCAACATGACCCTCTTTTGTATAGCACGCGCTCTAGCTACCATTTATAACCTCTCCCACGCTTTCTTCGACGTTGATATTGTTACGTGACGACTAACCGAAGAATGAGGCGAGATGTACAATGGCAGTGAGGTACCACGGTGGTTTGGGCTAGTTGGCTGCAGTTCATAATTGAGACAAGTTTCGCAGCATGAATAAAACGCACACAGAAGACAAGGAACAAACAAGACAGGAATTTTTAATAGTGGCTGGCCTAGGTGGCGAGCGCTCCGTCCCGCGCCTCGGCCAGCGCCGTCGTCTTCGTGACACTATCCGGGGCTGCCGAGCAAACGTCCCGATTGTGAATCGAATACATCGACGAAGAGATGCGCTCGGTGGTGATAGCTTAACAGGACGGTACAACAGAAGTGGCATGGTGGTGAAGTGGTGGCCGCCACGATGAAAGAGATGGGCGAATGAATTCTGGTCCACGAAGCTTACGGGCCGCTTGTCGCAAGGAGCCGGTGGCCGAAGCCCTTGGACGCACCGAACGACAGGGACAGGGGGCTGTGTGCTCACGTGTGGGCAGCGTCTCGGGTCGGTCAGGTCATGGGGTCTGGTCGCGGCAGCGTCGTCATCTGTTCGTGTCTTGTGATCAAGGCGGGGGACGGGTCTGGGGTGAGCAGCGAGGTTGGTTCAGGTCCGCGGGCTGGGGCGCGGCCGGGCGGCGCGGATCAGGAACTCACCGTCGACGACCATGGCTGACGGAGGACTCCGAAGCTCCAGACCCAGGATGGGGAATGATACTTCGCACCTCACACCAAATGTTACGCGACGACCAGCCGAAGAGTGAGGGGGGATGTACGATAGCAGTGAGGTAATTTTTAATAGCAGCTTGCCTAGAGCGACTGCTCCGTCCCGCGCCACTGCCAGCGTCGTCGTCTTTGTGACAATATCACCCTACTGGTCACCACCGGCAATCTTGGAGAGATGGAGGCCGTCCTCCAGGCGGGCGCGGAGACCTCCACTACGGCACCTCTTCCTCCTTTTCTCCTTTCACTGCCTGCTTTGTTCCTTCCTTACGGCGCAGTTCGGGTGCCCACCGAGAAATGTGAGACAGTTACTGCATTTCCTTTCCTCAAAAACCTATTTTCATTTAATTTCCGTATTGGGTGAACACGCCAAGTAGTGAACGATCTGCATTTATTAAATCAATTTCGCACGAAAAGATATACTGAAAATGTCAGATACGCCATTTAAGGTAATATTAACAGCTCTGGTGTGTCGACACTGGTTACCTGTATCGAACGGAACGCTGTAATATACAGGTATATTGCATTTTGGGAATACCTCTTTTTGACTGATAGAAATGGGAAGGATGCTTCAATAAAAAGTGTAAAGTACGCTCTTTGTACTCGCTACACTTCCCAGGGCTGAGGGTTCCATTGCTGACCAGCAGAGTGACCTTCCCACAAAAGCAAAGAAAGGGTGTAGTACGAAAACCCATGTAAAAAGCGGCGCACGGCTTCACTCAGAGCAGGAGGACAACGATAGATCTGCCCACTTCCCAGAGTGGGCCCCATTTTGAACCACACCGCTAGTGAAGGTAGTACCCTGCCAACACCCGCCGCTTGTTTCTCCATCCCGTTGTCCCAATAGACAGACGGGCCGTTGTTCCCCCTCTCTCTCCCCCCTGCTGCAACTTAAGTGAAGGAGCAATGAAGGAGTTCAGATTAGTTCACATTTGGAGCGGTCGAAACGAGCGGTCGTGTGTCGCATGGGCTGCGCGAATTTTCGAAGCGCCAACGCAGCCCTTTCATCGGGACACCAAAATTTTGGGCAGAATTGGAAGCACCAGGCGTCAGGACCACGAGGACACAAATTTCATCCCGGTAGGCCCGTTTTTTGGACTTTTATCGGGATCCGAAGTCAAGACACCATGGCCGGCAGCTAGGCCCAAATGTTAGGCCTAACCACTCCTGCACCTGAGCGGGTGCTCCAGCGGACCGAAGGCCTTCGTAACGAAGGAAATGGCGACTCGGGCACCAGACAACCCTTCGAAAACGAACGCAGTGCCTAATCCGGCCCAGGATCAGGAAAATCTTCAAGAAATGGAGGCTGCACCAACGACCACGTGCTCTGGAACGCAGGCGGATAACGGCCTCATGGGAGCGGACGAAGAAGAGGTCATGCAACAGGACGCCGGAGACGGCGAAAGCAGCCTGACGCAGGAAGAACTAAATTGGGAAGTTTTCCATTCCAAACGAAGGAAGAAAAGAAAAAGGCGCGCCGGCAAGAACAGGGCTGCACCGAAGGCAGGAGACCCCGTTTCCGGAACGAACAAAGGCAAGATGGCGCCGACCAATGGGAGCGCAGATGGGATGACGCAACCAGGCGACGATAAGAACATACAAAAGGAAGAGACGAGGAGACAGCCAAAGCAAATGCTGCCCCCGCTCCCCAAGGACGACGCGAAGATCATCATTAGGCCATGTGGCGGCCTGAAGGTGCAAGATATGAAGCCTTACCAAGCCACGCGCGCAATCGTGGAAGCATGCGGTGGGAAGATCAAGGAAGAGGACTTTCCGGTCAGGCTCCAACCAGGCTAGAACATAATAATCGCGAGCACCTCCATCATCGAAACAGCGGACATGATACGGAAGATCAGAAGCTTCCCGTACGAAGGCTCAACCTACCACGTGCAGGCCTACGGGGCCATGCCCAGTGACGTCACGCGGGCGGTCATCCACGGCTTACCCCAGGGCCTAACGGTAAAGGAACTAGAGTCCAAGCTGAGGCTGAGAACGCAGGACAACGAGATCTTGGCAGCGAGAATGCTGGGGAAATCCGCGATTGTCCTCACCTTCTCACCTTCTCAGCCTACAAAAATGGCGCTAGGGCAAGGTACTGTCATAATTTCGCGCCCTGTATTCGAGCTATAGCAGCAAGCCTGGGGCCGCCTGAAATCAAGCCACCGACCTGTGAAGTGGTGCAGATTTCTGTTTCTTCCTTGATAGCCACTTTGTATTCTTGGGTACGGAAAAGGACCGAGGATTTTATTTTATACGCTGAGTCTTCAAGAAGCGTCCGCTGCATTCCACTGTGCGCATTTTTAAACGTATAATTTAGGGACCTCAAGAGCAGGAGTTTAGTGTGATTCGCTGTAGTTATCGTTGGGCCAAATATCTTCTGTATCGTCTCTGCACTGGAAACTTATTGCATAAAAGCCTGCAGATCTATCTATTACTAGAAAAAAACTCCGTATAAGCTTGTGAATAAGAACACGATTTCTCGATGTTTAATGATAATTCCAGTAGCAAGAAGACTGCCTCGAACCGGTTCCAAAATCAAGCTTGTTGTCGGTCTGTTAGGCATACGGTAATTGGGATCTTGCTGGTGTTGGCCAGGCTGACATGCTTGTTCGCCTGTCCGTCTGTGTGCATTGAGGTGCAGGCAATCCAAGACACTTGACCTGCACTTTCACAGCTTTTCCACACATGATTCTGTGCACTTCAGCGCTCCAGCTCGAGAGTTATATTTATTAGGGTCTTTCAAATATACACAAAACTTTTTCATATACATCCTGGCTGAAATCTACAACAGCGCAAATAACGAACAGCGCAATTCACAAAGAGAAAGTTTACTGGCCAGTTAAGGCGAAAGCAGAAACGCGTAACCCTTTTATTTTCAATCATGAATAATGTAGTCCTCATTGAGAAAGAATAGTATATAAAGGAGTCCTTTTCCCGAATAACGCGCATAGTGAATTAAAGCTTCTAGAAGAAAAATATTTTCAAAAGACTGCATGAAGAGTTCGTTTTTCGCCCAAACAGCGCGAGACTGTAATAAACTCCGCAATAATATTGTATGTGCAAAGACCCGTGAGAAGTTCTCCTCTCTCTTAACTGAATTACTGAATCAGCACTTGTACATATGTTCTGTATGAATTGTTTTTCTTTTGGTCATGACTGTATTTTGATGTGCATTTTTTTCTTTCTTTTTAGTTTAGCATTATGAGTGTACTGTTTATGAATTCCACCCCACACGTATAGTTGTCCTGAATAGAACTGATAATATTGTTAATTATTCAATAAATAAAATCTCACAAATCTTTATACAACAGTATCAGCAATGACAATCTGGCCAAGGCAATACAAAAAGCATCTGTTTGGAACAATGAGACACCGAGAGCCAAGATTTGCTCTTCAAAACCAAACCATTCCTAACAAAATGAACACAAAACGAAATTCAAGCGCACACAGTGTTAGTGTTATGAATGAAGGGGTTGGCAGGCTAGTAGGGCAATGCCGCCATTTTTAGCCTGCCGTTTGTTATGACAAAAATCGTGTGTGGTGCCAGCGCTGCAGAGATAACGCCTCGTTATCTGGTGCTAACCGGTCGGAGAAGTATCCTCAGGTGACAAGGCAGAGGCTCTGCAGCGCTGTTTATACAGCCCGTGCAGGGGATCGACGAGTCTCTGCGAAGCAACGCCGACCCCGCAACACAAACACAGTGGCAGCCACTAGTAAACGAGGAAAGGGGCCACGTTGGCGCCTGTCCCCTCGAACGACGCGAACTTGGAACATGCGTGGAACAAGCCGCCGTTTTGTTCATATGAAAATGCACTGATAAAATACATGTTCCAGGCATTCCAGGGCACCGCATCTAGCGCAGTGCTAGTTGGGGACGATGCCCCACGTGGCCAGGTGCTGGCGCGTGCGAAGGACGCCACAACGCTGCGCCAATCAAAGTACTGTAACTTATTTGGCAGCCGGCAAGATGATCAGGCCCTCCACCTAAACGCCGAGGTCTTTAGCTGGTGATCGTGAGTGAGGCGGCTGCAGCCAACCATCTAGCTCAACCGAGAGGCGGGCGTTTCTTGGATATTAATGTGGGGAGCGTCAGCGTCCAGGTCCGACATTGACCCTGCCATTGCCCTGTAATAACGAGATGGCCTCTCAGCCTGCGCTCTGTGCACCTAAGCGGCGAAAATGCGCAGAGAATTGCACTCATTCAGTAGAGCACGAGGCCGAGGCCTGGATACTACTTTCAGAGTCCAAAGGGCTAGTTACGAGCCAAGCTCCCAGGACCCGAGCACCTGTGAGGATGCATGGGAGACCTACGCTTCTCCTACTGGCTAGCAGTTCCAGAAGGTGGCGAGCGACAACTGCGGGGCCCCCGCACCACAGAAAAGTCACAATAATTGACGCAAGCCGTACCGGTGAACGGCGCGGCAGAAGAGAGTTTTAGCATACCGGAAACGTGCTAGGTGAGCTGTATACCGGCTTTACATACGCCTGTCGCGCATGCACAGTGGTCCAACCCGGCCACATGCTTTCCATTGCGCGTGCGAAGCTCATGTATGTCAAACCGGTATACCTCTCCGCTAGTACGACTCCGGTATGCTAAATATCGATATTGTTGCCACCCTCGCGACATGAAAAGCGAATGCGTCCACTTTGAGTGCTATCGCTTTCGAATTCAGCGAGAGGTGGGAGGTCGCGGCCTCCGCAAGAGCCCACGACACTACCTCCTCCTAGGCGAGGGACAAGATTCCAGTACTCGCACGGCGTCCACGAAGGGCGCCGCCGTGGGCAGGGGAGCCCGAAAGGAGCCAAAGGCGAGTGCGCTGCTTTTGCTCGGGTTTAGCTCAGTGCCTGATAGAGAAGCATATTCCTTGAAAATACGCAGGAAAGCTAGGAAGCCGCCAGCGCCTCAGGCAAAAGCAGAAATTTCATCCATTTAGGCGCAGACAACGACACTGTCCTCTCCAATCATCCGGAATGTCCGAATGCGCCTGTCTAAAACTGCCCTATCTTAAAACGGGTCATGTAACAGCACAAAGAGGGCCGGCGAATACGGGCACCCCTGCCCCACTGTCCTTGTCATTGAAAACTCGTCGGCAATGGTGCCGTTCATGAAAAGCTCGCTTGTTAGGCCACTGTACAGTACCCAGATAACTTCAGCAAACTCTGCGTGCAGCCGAAAGCAGCGCAGCGCCGGGCAGCAAAAAGTTACCGTGGTCCACGCTGTCAAAGGCTTTGGATTGAATCACTGACCTGTTTTGAGCAGGCATCAGCGAACATGTCGCGCTTGAACATGTCGCGCTGGAGACGCCAGGAAGCCGTTCACCAGCCGGAGCAGCAAGCTCCAAAGGATGTCGGAAAAGGTAGAGTAAATGCCAGCAACTAAGCCGACCGGTGTCGGAGCGGAAGAGCGCATGGTTCATCGCCCGTAAGACGACGTGAATATCGTATGTAGTGCCCGGGGAGCAAAGTGCGCCGCAGGCCCGTCTTAAAGCTGCGGAAGCGAAGCGCAGAAGGCTGCGACCCCCCCCCCCCCCCCCCCCCCGAAGTCTTCATATGCCGACAGGCCTGACGTCAAGAATAGTGCCATAAAGTGTCACGCGAACACACGCTGGATCTCGCAAGGCGCCGACAACATCGTGCCGCCTCTTAGGAACTCCTCCTTGCTACGTGGCGGTGGCTAGTTCTTCTGGCTAAGAGAGCGTGCGTAACGCGCGCCATCTCGCATGACGTGCTGATACCTTACGCGTGAAGTGTCGCGGTGCTGGCGCATTGCGAATGTCAAGTCACCTCCTTCCCACACTTTAGCCGCCGGGATGGCTCAGTGGTTATGGTACTCGGCTGCTGACCCAAAAGACGCGGGTTCGATCCCTGCCGCGGCGGTCGAATTTCGATGGAGGCGAAATTCTAGATGCCCACGTAGTGTGCGATGTCAGTGCACGTTAAAGAAGCCCAGGTGGTCAAAATTTCTAGAGCCCTCCACTACGGCGTCCCTGATAGCCTAGGTTGCTTTGGGACGTTAAAACCCAAAAAATCCAACCAAACCAAACCATCCTTCCCAAACGATGCGCATACGGCACGTGATATCGTTCAGCGCGTTGGTGAAACGGACATGGCGCGATTTCCGTGCACGTATACGAGCACATTCCTCCATGAGGCTTTGAATTCTTCCCCGGTGACTCGAACGGCGGGAGAAAAGTCTCGTACTTTTGCAACTGAAGCCGCCAAGTCCGCAGGAATATCCGGGAGGCACAGGTCATCGTGTAATATGAATAGACCCATGCGACATTTGAGGGGCCTGTGGTGCGATCGGGCATAGCCCGCAATGAAATACAGACCGGGAAGTGGTCGCTCAGCTTTCGGGTTCCTTGCGGAAACGGTACCACTGTAGACTCTGACAAACTCGGCACCAGAGTGCAGGGAAGGTAGATGCGGACTATCCTGCTCGCGCTCTGGGCCCAGTCACGCGTGCCGGCAAAAGGTCACCATGAAGAAAGACGCAGGCGTCTTGCAAATTGAGCTGTGCAACGAGTTTTCCTAGCTCTTTTGTATGGTAATTAGAGGGACGGTGTCCCGGCCGCATGACATCACGCAACGTGTCAAGGACACAGTTGAAATCCCCGAGCAGGATATGAGGTACGTCATCGAGGAAGTACAATGTGATGGACAGCATTAAATAGTTCGTCAAAATACGCGTCACTGGCGCGTACACGTTCACGAACCGAATTCTCTGGACGCCAAGAAACACATCAACCGCGATGACACAACCATCAACACCGTAAGTGCAGTTTGCACAAGTTCTGTCCGCCGGCGAGAGAAATATCACGAAGCACGCGACGACACGCGAGTACGTTAACGAACAGGTGGCATCTACATTAAAACGGGATTCAAAAGAAAGTCCATCGGCAGCATTTCTAAAATTGCACTCCTGTAAAACGAAAACACCTACTCGATGCGAACGAGGAAGGTGAAGCACAGCGCTTTGTTTATCGGGGTCGCGAAGGATTCGGGCGTTAAAAGAAACGAACGAAAGGATGTCATCAAAAACAAGAAAACCGAACAAAATAACAAAACTAAGGAACACAGTATCAAAGTAAAGTAAAGGACGACGGACTCACGATGAAGTTTGTCGGGCAAAGTATGTGGCGTTACCACGCACCTGCGCAGGGGAGGCGCTCGAGGAGTTGGTTAAGCTCCGTTCTGGGGCTCCAGCTGACAGCTACAATGCAAGGTACAGTGCAGTTCAGATGTGCATATGCAATAATACAGCGAAAGCGCAAGGCCCACGCTGTCCCTTTCAAACACCTGCACGGCTCACGCAGACAAGATACAACCAAGGTTCATGAACAAGTTCCCTCGGTTCAAAACTAAAGACACCCGACCATACTTACTTGTAATCACCAGCTAGGCTCTGCCCATTAACACCGTTTTCGCAGCTCTTGCGCTAATCACATGGGCATATTAAGGCGCCTTTCACACTGCGCTAAAACAAAAAAGGCATGCACAGGTATGATGCGACTGGGGCAGTCTACTGTTTGCTCTGTGCCCTCCCACACAGCAACAAAGCGGGTGTGTCAATGCCGCAAAAACTGCGCTTCTCCATTGGTTCCGAGCAGGCCAGACAGGTATGACAGTATTAGAAGGCGCCGGTTTCGCAGCGCTGGGTACATAGCTCGCGCCAGTTGTCTGCGGGCCTCCGCAAGGTAGCGACAGCGCCACTGAATAAAAACAGTCACTGGTGAAAAAAGCCGCGCAAACACGCTGCGCTGGCGCTTAGTTTCAGGACCACTGTGGTCCTGAAATTGTCCATACACGAGGCGCCACACTGTACGAGCTACACTACATTGAAAGAGATCTGGAGCGGTCATCTGTGTAAGAGAATTTGGCCAGCGGTCATTGGGGACTATGTCCCAGTAGGCGATGTGGACACGCGTCGGGAGCACACCCCAACGCATTTGGCAATTGAAATCTCTGACCACGCTGGCAAATCGACCTGTTGCCCATGGCCTCTATTATCTAACCGAGGTACTGCGCTGATCGTCTGGAGAGAGCCGGGCGCACGCGACCAATTCGCTGACTTGTGTTTCTGGTGTTTATGCAATGACCACATCGAGAAAGTCGACATCTATTGACATGGTTCCTCCCAGCAACCGCCTCATGGTAGGACATGAGCCTTTCTGCCTCCGGAGCAGGCTGCCTACTCTGAACAAGGACACGCCGCGCCGTTTTAAGCCAGTACAAGAGCAACGAGCGCCTCGGAATACTCGTTAGCTAAAAGCACATTAACTAGTCTCGCGCCGAGTACGAGAGCAACAGTTAGAATGCAAGGGAGCCCCAGACCACCCCTGCTGGCCGGCAGACGCAGTAGCTTCGGGACAATGCGGGCAGTGCCGCCGTCCATGCAAATGCTCCAGTGAGGGACTCGAGACGTCCAGCTGTGCGTCGAGGGACGCACGCATGCGCCTTACCGGTGTAATCTTTGTTTTCAGGGATATGCTCAACTGTGAAGCGTTTGCGAGAGCTTCACGCGCGACAGCACTTCAGCCCAAGTGTGGGGTGAAACCCCGCTTGGGTCAAACAACACGCCGAGTATCGCGCACTGCGTCGACGATGCGTACCGCACCAGAGAGCTAGCCCTGGAAAAAGCCCTAGGGGAGCGTTCGATTTTCGCCCGTGTTCAGCTGAGCGGCTGAATAGGCAGCATACTCCTGGAAAGTGGCCAGAAAGATTCGGAAGCTCTCGCTATCCCGAAGAAAAACTTAGATGTCCGAATAAGCGGCGACAACGAGTGCCGCCAGGTACACCATAGGAAACCCGCGGATTCTCTGTCAATGGTAACCCGGCGCAGCAACGTGTCGAGCTTCAACACGAAGAGAGCCGGCGAAAGCCGACACCGCTGTCGTACTACTCGTTTTACGCGGTACTCCCAGGTGATGGAACCATTTACAAGAAGCTAACTCATTAGGTCGCTGTAAAGGGCTTCGATGAGCCCGACAAACTCCTCTGGCAGGCCAATACAGCGCAGCACAGCTAAAATATTACTGTGCATGCACGACGCTGTCAAAAGCCTTGGCCTGATCGAGCGCCACAAACACATCGCTGACTTGCTTCTTCCAGGTGTACACGAAAACTTCTCGCGTGTGTGTTCGCGAACCAGAAACAGAGCGCCTAATAGCCGCGCAGGGCTTGAACGGGGTCACCAGGTCCAGAAAGAAAACAATTACGCGACGCTCCGCACTAAGAGCGCGGCCATATTCTTATAGTCGGAGTTGAGGAAGGCAATCGGCCGCCAAGATGCGAGCATAGACAGTGGCATACCCTACTTAGTGAACAGCACGGCTGGCTGTTTATGCATAGTGTGCTGCTTATGCATGCACAACAAATTAATCGTGACGAGCTGCTCGCTACTACACGTAAAGATCGTCGTCGGAGTTACCAACACTTGCAGCAACAACAAACAGTTCTCAACAAACACCACAGGACTATGCCACCGCGTACGTTTTTCATCAGTATGAAGACAAATCTCTCATGTCGACGTAACGCCGTTGCTTGCTGGGCATTAATGCTCTCGGCGAAATTCGCACGAACTCAACGTAGCCGAACTTGTTGCGCTACCCGGCTCGGACTTTTCGCATGCGCTAGCAGACGAAACCTTTCGCAAAAACTTTTGCAAAACGCGATAGCTGCTCTGCACACGAGCTGTTTGCTATGCTTTCAAGATAGCGCGCTGACAACATTGCTAAGAAAGCTAACAGAAACCTCGTGGCAAAACCGGCAAACAATTACTGTCGGCGGCGCTGAACGCGTTCGTGTGTATGTTCAAGAAAACAAACCGAAGATAGAAGTATGAAGATTGGTGGCATGGATTTGAGATTAGCTACAGAGCTCTTGTGAATGTTGAACACATAAATCATCAGCCAGGAACACCTAAAGGACACAGAGTGCGTATAACCCAATATGGCCTACAGTATACGGCGCCACACTTCCCCGGCAGCTGTTTCCTACTCCGTGCCGAAGGAATAACGTGGCTGTGGTCTACCTCTGGTTAAACCTGGAATGACGCGATAGCTACAACTGGCCGAGTGGAACTCGCTCAGCCGAATTGCATTCAATGTCTCGCCGCTTCGTTTCACTGGGCGTTCCCTCTCCATCTTCGTCCCTGGTCGTCAATTCTCTCTCTCCCCCTTCTCCTCCTCTCTACTACTCCCCCACTCGGTTTCAGCGGCGCGCCACGCCACCGGCAGCTGCTCCGCACCACTTGACCAACGACGTGACCAGCCACGGCGCCGCCACGCTGAAGGCTCGAAATGCTTGTGTAATGTAGGCGTGCGGCGCGCACACTAGGTGCGGCTATGATGTCACTCTGCGCATGCTCAGAGCTGACGGAGGGGAAATGGCACGGCTCAGCGCGCAGCGACGCTTACCTCGCGATGCGACTGGCGTAATTTAGCTCTCGCTACAACATTCCTTGCAACCCCAAGTTGTCCGCGGACTGCTTGAGCAGAAATTAATGATTCGATCTGAGCTTACCGGCTTAGCGCAATAATCAACGAAAGCTCATTGGCATTCGCGGCCGAGAGGTATGGAGTACTATCACGCCTATTGTGAAGTTTCACAGGCGGATGCCCGATTGAGAGTGTCAAAGGCCCGTTTTGGCATCTATACGCTCGTGTGCATACTCGGCCTTCTGCGGCTAGCGGTCTTGCGTTCGATCACCTTCCCGGCACACTCGACGGACTCTAGGACCCGCTTGCACGTAGCAAGTAGTCTCTCTGACAGTGTTATCTTATTCGCAATTTAAACCCTCCGTTGGTTCAGAGGAAAGGAGGGGCGCATAACTGGCTCTCTCGGTCAGTGGACACCTCTATCGCGCTTACCCCTGCAAAATAAGGCAGTTATGCGGCTTTCTGCTTCTCAGAACCAACGGACGGTTTTGACCAAGGGAATAAAACACCGAGACACTTCCATCCCGGATAATTTGAGAAACCTCTGTTGATGCCATTATTGCGCCTCACTCGCTTTGAACGTAACTGAAGAAGGTTTTGCTCCTAGCATCACTAATAAAGAATATGATTAAAACACAAGACGGCTCTGATAGAAAGATCTTTCTGCGTCTCCCATTCTGAATTTCTTCCCCCTACACGGGCGTTGCAACTGGCGTGCAACCTTGACGTGTTTCGTGAACTCCGTCAGTCGTGTTAGCTTGGGCGCTATCGCCTGGTTTGAGCCGCCTTTGAGGGTCACTTCCTTTCATGTGCTCGTGATGTCGGCAAAGCAACAACTACGGTGGTGTTTGGGTTCGTGATCGTCAGCTTCGAAATAGCAAAGAGTGCTGCGAGAAAAAATACAGATACGATGTGCATAGCTACTAGCTGCGTACTCTGCCGGGATCCACCGCTGAGTTTGGTGCTTGCGATCATGAAATATGAATCAATCACTCCTGTTCACGAAGTATTTTGTCTCCAGAAGAGTAGGCATATGGTGGCGACCAATTACTCAAGTTTTTATTACCGGAATTCTCATCAGCCTGCATAAGTTTGTCTAAGCGGTGAAGTCCTTTGTGTGATTGTGGTCTTTTTATGTCTTTACATAAATAGCAAAATTTTCAATTATCTACGATTTGAAAGGCAGATCGTGTGTTCTTTTAATAGCGTGCACTCGCTCTGCTTTGAATTATCTTTTGTACTGCTTGAACTCTAATAAAGGGAATGATGTACATCTATTGCAGAAATATTGGATGAAATGCAGTACTGAAAATATAAGCTGCGCTGTCTGAGATATACTGCACCTATCTGGTGCGCTGACACATGTTTTCTGTGCCGTGCGGAATTTTGTAACATACACATGTAGTTTTTTTAAGGTAATTACTCATTTCAAGTGAAACTAGCTGGAAGGGTGTGCCAATAAAAACTGGCATGGCAAGTTCTCTGTTCTCTCTACGTGGGCCGGCGCTGCGGTTACCATGCATTGTCGGCGAACAGCGCTGTCAAGTTAAGCATGCCGCAACACGAAATAAAGTTCGTACGGAAACAAATGCCTGTGTAATAAGAACACAGCACACTACTATTACAGCACACACAGCACACCACAGCACAGCACAGTAATAAGAGCACAGCACAATATTAAGCACAGCGTCACGAACAACCAGCCGAACCGTCCAGGCACAGAACAGAGACCGCGTCAGTCCAGAGCACGCACGAGCGACCGAGCGTTCGGCGCTCAAGCTTCGGAAAGTTCGGCGCTCGAGCTTCGCAATGTTCGGCGCTTCTCGTCGTCTTCTTCGTTGAGCGCCAGCCTCTGAAGATTCTAAAGCCCGCGTCCAGTCTTGCAATTTCTCCCGGGCGAAAGGGCGCCATCCTGGCGGCCTAGGGCGATGTGACGACGGCGGGGTCGTAGTTAGGTTTGAGGCGGGTCGTGTGGACAATTTCGCGGCCTCGGCGGCGATGATCAGGGGATGGCGTAAGGGGTTCGATGAGGTAATTGACGGGGGATGTCTGATGAAGAATACGGTAGGGTCCCTGGTACTTGCTAACAAGTTTGGAGGAAAGGCCGGGACCTGAAGAGGGTACCAAGAGCCAGACCAAAGAGTCAGGAAGGTAAGCGGGAGGAAGTGCAGGAGGATCACGGGTGCTTTTCTGCTACTGCTGGGCGTGAGAAGTGAAGGACCGGGCAAGCTGTCGGCATTCTTCGGCATAAGTTGCGGCTTGAGAAAGAGTTGTAAATTCGGAAGCATTAAGGCGGTAAGGTTGAATGGTGTCCATTGTGCAAGAAGGCTCATGGCCGTACAGGAGAAAGTACGGAGAGAATCCGGTGGTGGCTTGAGCAGCGGAGTTATAAGCGTATGTGACAAAAGGGAGAACGCGGTCCCAGTTACAATGGTCGGAATCAACATACATGGCCAGCATGTCGCCGAGGGTGCGAATAAAACGCTCAACTATGCCATTTGTCTGGGGATGGTAGGCGGAGCTGGTGCGGTGAACAACGTTGCATTCCTGAAGGAGAGCTTCTACAACGTCTGAGAGGAAGGCCGGACCTCTATCAGTGAGCAGCTCTTTGGGCGCGCCATGGCGAAGAATGATGCGATGGAGAATGAAGGATGCAATGTCGTGGGCTGTAGCGGATGGTAAAGGCGATGTTTCAGCGTAAAGTGTAAGGTGGTCGATGGCAACGATGATTCAGCGGTTCCCTTTGATGTGCTGGGAAGAGGGCCGTAGAGGTCGATGCCAACACGCTCTAAGGGCTGTACTGGGCAAGGCAGCGGCTGCACAGGAGCGGCGGGTCGGCGAGGTGGATGTTTTCGTCGCTGGCATGTGGTGCAGGACTGAACGAACTGGCGGACGTAACGGGCCATCCCACGCCAGTAGTACCGCTGTCGTAGACGGGTGAAAGTCTTCAAGTATCCGGCATGGGCACACTGGGGATCATCGTGGTAGGAAGAGCACATGAAGGAGCGCAGATGTGTCGGAATGACGAGAAGCCACTTGCGACCATCCGGGAGATAGTTGCGGCGGTAAAGAAGTTCGTCTCGGATGGCGAAATGGTGGGACTGACGACGGAGAGCACGGGAAGGAGGTCGAGACGATTGGCTAGATAGGAGATCAAAAAGGCAAGTGATCCACCGGTCTTTGCGTTGCTCGGAAGCCATATCAGCGAACTCAAACTTGAAAGAAGACAGGGCGGATATACAAGGCGCTGCCTCAGATGGTACAGGAGAACGTGAGAGGGCATCGGCATCGGCATGTTTGCGGCCGGAACGATAGATAACGCGAATGTCGTACTCTTGGAGTCGCAGAGCCCATCGCGCCAGTCGGCCAGAGGGAACTTTCAAAGAGGACAGCCAGCAGAGGGCGTGGTGATCGGTGCCAACGTCAAAAGGGCGCCCATACAGGTAGGGGCGAAATTTGACGATCGCCCAAAGGATGGCTAAACACTCCTTCTCGGTGACAGAATAGTTGGCTTCAGCTTTTGTGAGTGTCCGGCTAGCGTAAGCGACAACGTATTCGTCAAAGACTTGCTTGCGTTGAGCGAGTACAGCACCGAGACCGACGCCACTGGCTTCGGTGTGGAGTTCCGTCGGAGAACGAGGGTCGAAGTGACGCAGAATTGGTGGAGTGGTGAGGAGGCGACGGAGTGTCGTAAACGCTTCATTACAGGCTGGCATGGGTTCCAGTGTCAATACAGTGGGTAACGGTGGTGGTGCGGCCCAAGGAAAGTTGCTGGTAGTCATTATTATTAATTATTAATTGGTTTTGGGGGAAAGGAAATGGCGCAGTATCTGTCTCATATATCTTTGGACACCTGAACCGCGCCTTAAGGGAAGGGATAAAGGAGGGAGTGAAAGAAGAAAGGAAGAATAGATGCCGTAGTGGAGGGCTCCGGAATAATTTCGACCACCTGGGGATCTTTAACGTGCACTGACATCGCACAGCACACGGGCGCCTTAGCGTTTTTCCTCCATAAAAACGCAGCCGCCGCGGTCGGGTGCGTTTTTATGGAGGAAAAACGCTAAGGCGCCCGTGTGCTGTGCGATGTCAGTGAGCTTGAAAACGCTGCAGAACGGCTACAAGCTGGTCTCGTTGGGTAGACGTCAGGGCGGCGCCGACGGAACGGTGAAAAATATCTACAGACGACTGATTCGTGATGGGGACAGGTGTAATGGCGCTGACGTGAAGGCCGGCCGCGCTATCGACGAGGGGGTATGCGGAGGCGGGATCGAGTACGGCAACGCTACCAAGCGATTGGCCACGGAGTAAAGTGGTAGGGCAGGAGAACGGGTTGGCCACATAAATAGCGCTGGAGCCACGAACAATTGTCAGCACAGCATGAGGCAGCAAAACAGACTTCTGGTGAGCGCATCGTAAAGAGGGGATATAAGTCACTGTTGCATCTGAGAGCGCAGCACAAGAAAGAGGCACCAGCACTGAAGAGAAAGGTGGAACGTCTGTGTTCTCTGAGACGACCACAGTAGCGGCAGCAGCACCGGTTACGTCCAAGGGGGCGTCACTGTAGGGCGGCAAGTCAAGCTGAGCACGAGCGAAATCAATAACGGCGTGATGTGAGGAGAGGAAGTCCCAGCCAAGGACAACGTCGTGAGAGGAGCGGGCGAGAACGATGAACTCGATTGTGTAGGGAACGTTCCCGATGAGCAGGTGGGCGGTGCAGGCGGCTAACGGTCGAATGTCCTGAGCGCTGGCCGTCCGGAGAGAAACGGGAGGAAGGGGCGTCGTCACTTTTTTGAGTCTAAGCCAGAGCGTGTGACTGAGAACCGAAACGGCTGCGCCAGTGTCAACAAGTGCTTCGACGGCGACTCCTTCAACGAAAACGGTAATAATATTGGCAGGCGCAGAAACAGGTCTTGGGTGAGCCGCTGGTGACGCAGTTCTTGCCTCCGGAACTGCGGTGGTTAGTTTTCCGCGTGGACGGCAGGTTGGCGACGGTGCATTGGGGAACGGGAACGACGGCCAGGAGACGGCGAGCGGTGGGAGCGGGGCGGTAACTAGGAGAAGAAGAATCCGGAGGCGGCAAGTGTGACGCAGGCGAGGACGACGGCGGAAGGTCGTTCGTCGGCTCACGCCTATAATCATAGGGATGGTGGTCACGACTGCGACACAAACGAGCAACGTGACCAGCGACGCCACAAGCGTAGAAAATAGGGCGGTTGTCTTGTGTGCGCCAGGGGATGAGTGGCTGCGGCTGTGATCGGGGGCGGGCAACCGGACGGTAAGGTGGGGTTGCAGGTCGCTGGGGTTCTAACTGCCGGGTAGGTGGCCTGTAGACAGGGGCAGCAGGTGAGGGCCGCGACCGCACCACGGCATCGGCGTACGTAAGAGGAGCCGCGATCAGGGTTGGCTGAGAAGGAGGTGGCAGGACTTCAGCGACCTGCTCCTCAATAACACGCTGCAGGCTGGTAGTGAGCGACGGCGCAGGCGTAGGCGTAGATAGCTGGCGTGCGACTTCCTCACGTACAAACTGCTGGACGCTCTGGAGGAGCGACTGTTGGTCCAGAGCCCTGTCCCTTGGCAAACCCAAGCTGCAAAGTGCGGCCTCGTGTAAGCCTGCACGCCGGGTAGAAAGGCGTTGTTTGCGCAGCTCATCGAAGCTTTGGCAGTAGCCGATGACACCGGAGACAGTCTGGGGATCTTTGGCGACGATCATCTGGAAGGCATCATCCTCAATGCCTTTCATAATGTGTCTGATCTTGTCGGCCTCGCTCATAGAAGGGTTGACACGCTTGCAGAGGTCGACGACATCTTCTATATAACTGGTGAAGTTTTCACCGGTGTGCTGAGCCCGAGTTCGCAAGCGTTGCTCGGCGCGAAGCTTTCGCTCGGCGGGACGGCCAAAGACTTCTGTCAGACTGGTTTTTAGAGCTGCCCAGCTTGAGATGTCAGCCTCGTGGTTTCGAAACCAGAGATTGGCTACGTCGCTCAGATAAAAGATAACGTGGTGAGCTTGACGCTATCGTCCCACTTGTTGTATGCGCTTACGCGTTCATAGGAGGCCAACCAATCCTCCACATCCGTGTCATCTGTGCCGCTGAAGATGGTCGGGTCACGCTGCCGCGCGACGCCGGAACAGAAGACAGCCGACGGAAGCGGTGAAGCGGTTTGGGTGACGGTCTCAGGCATTGCAGAGGTGGTATTCAATGCGCGGGTGCGAAGGCGAGGGATCGTTGGCACCTCCACCACTTGTAATAAGAACACAGCACACTACTTATACAGCACACACAGCGCACCACAGCACAGCACAGTAATAAGAGCACAGCACAATAATAAGCACAGCGTCACGAACAACCAGCCTAACCGTCCAGGCACAGAACAGAGACCGGGTTCAGTCCAGAGCACGCACGAGCGACCGAGCGTTCGGCGCTCGAGCTTCGCAATGTTCGGCGCTTCTCGTCGTCTTCTTCGTTGAGCGCCAGCCTCTTAAGATTTTAAAGCCCGTGTCTAGTCTTACACCTGTATTATAGCTCTGGTTAAACCTGGAGTCACGCGATATCTAGAGCGGGCCGAGTGGAACCCGCTCAGGCAAGTTGCATAGTCAGTCTTTCACCGCTGCGTTTCGCTGGGCGTTCCTTCTTTATCTTCGCCCCTGGACGTCGATTCACTCTGTCCCGCCGCCCGCCAGCTGCGTGCTCTGACGTCACTCCGCGCATGCGCACAACTGACGAGGCGGGCGGCGTCTGCTCCGCCGTCGGCGCAGCGGGGAGGCGCGTGGCGCGCACACCAACTGCGGGCTATGACGTCACAACACGCATGCGCACAGCTGGCGGAGCGGTGGTCCACGGCAGCCATGCTGGCCTCACGAAGTGGCTGGCGTAGTGTAGCTATCGCTAAAAAACCAAGTAAAGCGCGACGCGGCCGCACGCAGCCAGGCACACAAAGATCCACCTCCCGAGGCGGATCCAATTTTGGAGTGCGCGCGGGAAGCAGGTGCCAAGGTGACATCCGCGTTGCTAGCGCGTTTCGGTCGTGCGTTGGCGTGGAGAGTCTAAGCCTGTTTACCACCTGTGACGGTGAGTTAAGTGGCACTCCGTCCACATAACGCGGGTTCGGGAAAGTGCAACCTGAGCGCACAGCAAGCGCTCGCAGCGCGTCTGCACTCTCGCTCCTAAGAAAGGAAGGCGCAGTTATTACAGAGCACAAGTGTTTATTACGCAGTAAGCTGCATTACAGAACAGTGCACTAGTCCCCACACCTCAGTACAACCTTTAGCCTAGCCGCAGCACCCAGGAGCTGGCCCTCGGTGTCGCGCACTTCATACGCCCGTGAAGGCACAGCTAAGGGCAATCGCTTGCTGCACTGCCAACCAGGGGGTTAGATCGCGCGCAAAACAACACGAGAGAGGCTGCGGAAAGCTCGGAGCACATCTTGACGACGCTGGTTGCATGTCGATGGCCCATGACGCGTCGTCACCGGCAGTTTCCGCCAATGACGGAGAACCAGCCAAATCAGGCCCTCCCGGATCTGTAGTGCGTCCGCCGCAAAGGCGGCCGACAGGACTACGCATGTACGGGCCTGGACCCAAGCAAACATACAAGGTGCGCACGTTACATCGCCCGCGCTCTTCGTCCCTCGGCAAAGGTCGGGGCACTTGAGAGGCGAAATCGACGCACCTTTCTGCTGCCCGAGTCGGTGGCGATTTCTTCGTTCATTTCTCGCTCCGGGCCTCTCGCCGAAACAACACCCTCCAACTGTCACTCGGAGTGACCAATTGGGACGCGAGGGCGAAGCGGGAAGAATGGAAGGGAGGGTGATTTAAAGCGGTTCTTTAAAGGAGCTTCCATTAAAAAAAGAACAAACAGCTCGGCCGCTTGCATTCAGCTTGCGGACACCCTACGGGGGTCTCTCTAACGAGTAAACGGTAGCACAAGGCGCGCACTCTGATCGCTCCAAGAAGCCCAATCCCCTCCACATTAATACGCCGCTATGAAGCCTCACGCGCTATGAACGTAACTGACAGCAGCATCCGTAATTCGTGGCGAACGGGGCGTATGGACGCTTTTACAGCCGCTGAGTCACGCTATGTGGTACGTGACGGATCGGCGTGTTGTACGTCGGTGTAAAACGACCGTGTTCGGGACAGTTTTCTTACCGATGTGCAAAAGACCTTGCTTAGCCGAGAAAACTTGAAAAAAATGAGGCGCGTTTTAAATCCGCTTAGGCCGATGCGTGACGTGCGAAACGATGACACGTCAAGCGACACCAGAACAACCAGATGGCGCAAATCTCAAAGCTGTGAACTACTTTTTCACGGTTGGCCCGGTCAAATTTTTGGAAATCACGCTGGCCAAATTCTCGAAATGCCCCGAGCCAAAGTTGGAAGTTTCCATTGTGTCAGGCATGGTCAATTATGTCTGGGCATCGATATTGGTGCAAATCGGCCAAGATCAAATTTCAGCAGTTGGCCGGGCCAAATTCTTTGAAATGACCCGGTCCAAACTTGGAGGTGGTGCCATCATGTCAGGCTCTGTCAATTTTGATTGGATGTCAATTTTGTTCCAAATGAGCCAAGGTCAAATTTTGGTCGTGGCCCGGGCCAAGATTTGGAAATATCCGGGGATAAATTTGAAAGTCGCGTTTATGTCGGGAACGCTCAATTATGATTGGACATCGATTTTCGCGCAAATCGCCCAATATAAAATTTAGTGGATCGCCAGGCTAATTTAATGTTTGGCATCGTGTCGGGCGCGGTCAGTTATGTTAGGACATCGTTTCTGGTACAAATCGGCTAAGGACAAATCTCGGCGGTGGGCCGGGCGAAATTTTTGCCGTTTGAAGACACAGTTGGCACGAGAACGAGAGATGCGCAAGCTGGGTTGCTGCTCTGTTCTGACAATCGTATGAGTGCTTTCCTATAAATACGGGACCACAGTTAGCTGGCAGTTAAGACTAAAATCAAATACGCGCGCGGATTCGTCATATATGTACTGTATGAGAGAACCGAAAAGAAGGGTTTCAAGGGTATTTATTGGTTCCAAGAAGTCTTCAATACAAAACGAATGTTCATCTAGACCTCAAGATAGGACAGGTTTGAACGCATATCGCACTGTAAAAATCGTAGTACACTCAATTTCATTGTACAAATTTGCATGAGCTGAATTTATCCAGCCGCATCACGTGCTTTTATAAAAGGCAGGGAAATGTACAAACACTGCCAAACCTTTCTAGCAGGGAAGAATGGGCATGGTCACTGTTCTATTTTTGACAACAATAAATCTCGTTGACCAGCGCAGGATGAAGGCCATCACCTAGCATAACTAGTTCCTCGTTCAAGTGTACAAGTAATAATGCTGTTAGATGACGCAGTAGACGAAAGATAACTTTCTGCGGGCGTCCCCGCGAGACATCCAGTCGTCTTTCATTCCAGAGCACATATGCACAAACGGACGTTTAGTTCGACAAAGCCATCATTACGGCGAATCTGCCATTGCATACGTACTTGAAACATGCATGTTACCTCTCGCCAAATGTTGCCTACGACAAGGCGTTCATAAACAGCATGATATAAACTCTCAGCTCGACCGCATTGCGGGCATGAGGCGGAGGGCGCCATGCCCAACGCTGCGAGGCTCCATAAGCCTTCTGTAATTAAAACGCGTTTAGGAATATTCCAAAGGAGCGAGCACCGAGTGAATATTGTGGCTGACCAATCCCACGCTGGTAAACGAATCAGAATAAAACAAGGAGGAGCTATATAGCGCTAGTCACCCCACCTGCTGTAGCTGCCAGAAAGGCAATAAAGTCCCACAATCGTGCAGCAGCGAGCTTAGGTTGCGACAGAGAAATAATTCGTCCACGACCAAAATATAACGAGGCCATGCGAAAGAGATTTATCAAGGAATAGAAAGAAACAAACTTTCGTTAGCGCCCGCCGGCTATCGATCGGTGCGTAGCAGCGAGCATGGAAGCTGTTTCAAGCGCAAAGAAACGAGCTCATCTACGACACTCCGTGGTCGCCTCACTTGCCTTCACCTGAGGTTGTCGCGAAATTAATTATACGTCAATGGATGTTGTGTTAATATTCCAGACCACCGCACACTTGAGATGCCCTGCATAAGGTCTCGCAACAAGCTTCAATGCGATGACAGAGCGAGGAACCCTTTATTTAGAGTTGGCGGGCAAGTATGAAACAGCATCGTGCATCCACAAGTATTAAAGCGAAAACTATTCTGGCCGCAGTTTGAGCAGTTTTGCGTGATTCCTAGAGACCCGTGCTTTGCATGGGCGAGAGCATTGACGACACACGCACATTTCTCTCTCCCTCTCTAGTCACAACTGCACATGCGCTACTAGTAGCACCGAGCCACAGGTGTTAAGCCGCTGCGCAGCGCCGCGCCTTTCCTCAAAATGCAACTTTCAATTTTCAGTTTTCCCTTTCATCTTTCCCGCCCTCCTTTATCCCTTCCTTTACGGCGCGGTTCGGGTGTCCACCGAGATATGTGAGACGGCTACTCAGCTTTGCGCGTTCGCCGCGCCATCTGGCATGACGTCACACCACGCGGGTTGCCGCCGCCACCGTTTGTTATGACGTCACACCGCGATTCTCGTCGTTGCGCTCGCCTCCGCTCGCTTCGACAGCTGCGTCGCATGCCTGTTAACTTGTCGAATGATTGAAAGGGCACGCTCGCGTGCGACGCAACCACAGTTGTGTCGTCTTTAATGCGACAACATGGCTAGACAACCAGACTAACCTGAACTTGCAATCACGATTATCCATGGCTAACCATGCTATGCCTTAGCTTTCGCTACGTATATCCTAGCATAGGCGAGCAAAGCCACTGCCAATTTTTTCTCTTTCTCGCTCCCTACTCAGTACTGCGCATGCGCCACTAGTAGCACCGAGCCACAGGTGTTCCACAGCTGTGCAGCGCCGCGTTTCTTCTTAAAATTCAACTTTCAATTTTCAGTTTTCCCTTTCTTTTTTCCTCTCTCCTTTATCCCTTCCTTTACGGCGCGGTTCGGGTGTCCACCGAGATATGTGAGACGGTTACTGTGATATTTCCTTTCTTCAAAAAACAAACAAAACAAATGAGCTGACACCGTTTCTACAGTTCATTGGCGTTGACAACTTTGCAAAGACCGTTCATTTTCACGAAAGGAAAGGCGCACAACCGACTCCGTCGGTCAGTGAATGCCTCAATCTCGCTTTCCCTTTCTGTAGCCTGGATTAGCGGGGCTAATCCACATTGTTTTTTGCCGCGCTCACCGCAGTCGGCAGAAGACTGCAAGTAGGACTGTCTAAACATGAGCTGCAAGCTGGAGCTTATTTTTTCATCTTTTTCTTTGCCCCAACCTATTCTATTCTTAAACATGAACTGCTGGAATGAAAATTTATCGACCTCGCGTATACCAAGACAGACATTACAAACAGCAGCGGGCTGATGCACGAGGAAGGATAGAAAGTGTAGAACTCACACAACAATCACGCCTCGCGCATCGACTCAACAACCTTCCCCGCTTATTCCACTCTCAACAAATCCTCTAGAGGCAACCACAGACCCCAAGTTGTCCCGCCCCTCAGCTTCCATCCTACTTCCGCCCTGTTTCGCTAGAGTGCACTCTATTCGGTAAAATGCCTCGATGCGCGCGGCCACTCCGCGGAACGGCAGAGGAGGGCGCGCGCATCGAGGCACCATACTATGCGGGCAACCACTCGCTACCCTGAACCACATCCTCTTTGGCTGCCATGCCGGTCCTCCCCAGAAGGGACAGCACGCCATCGGAACATGGGAGGAATCGGGAGCTCTCCGTGCGTCGTAGGGCCCGGACACCCAACTTCGCTTATTGAACGGGGTGCCAGTGCCATGGCGCTACGTGGCCTAGACACATGCGCGTAATGTGAGGGCTGTGCGGTGGCGCTGACATCTTAAGGGGTACAAGCCCGCCCGCTTCACAAATTATCCATCCATCGATTCATCCATTCATCTATCCGAAACCGCCGACCGCGCATACGCATGTTTTCTGAAAAACACGTCAACGTCCAGCTGCTCGGCATAGCCCGAGCGTTCGGGTTTGAGAGAAAATTGATAATATAAAGGATTTGGCGCAGTAATTGTGTCGCTTATCGGTGGACACACGAACCACGCCATAAGGAAAGGGAGGAAGGTGAGAGTGAAATAAAAGAGAAAGAGGTGCCGAAGTGCAGTCCTCCGGAATATTAATGCGACCGCGTTAAGGAGCTCGTGTCGCAGAAAAACTGGTGTCGTGGGCGTCTTTTGCCGTGACCGAAAAATGGCGCATCTCGTGGACACCTGAACCGCACGGTAAGGGAAGGGATTTTCTATCCCTTACAGCGCAGTGCGGGTGTCAAGCGAGAATTGTGAGAGAGGCATCATTTCCATTCCTTAAAACCAATTTTCATTTCAATTTCCTTCCCTTACGGCCTGGATCGGGTGTCCAGCGAGATAGGTGAGACAGGCGTCCTGTCCTTAAAAAAAATTATTTTTATTTTCCTTGCCTTACGGCGCGGTTTGGGTGTCCACCAATATAGGTTTCCTTTCATTAAATTGTCCGGGCAAGGAGTCGAACCGAAGGACGATGGTGTTCCATGAATTCCTTGGGAATGCTGCAACGCGCTGTCGCGTCCTGCTCTTAAAGGCGAAGATTAAGCTTGCTCCAAATTTTTTGAATACCTGGGGATAATTAATGGGCACACATCGCACAGCACACGGGCGCCTTTACGTTTCTCTTGTCTCGAAACAGGCTGCCACGGTCGGGTTCGAACCCGGGAACACCGGACATCCTAAAAATCACGGCTGTCACCTCGGCCCTACGTCTTCCCTGGCCGGTTAGCACGAAACGTCTCGTGGCCACTGATAGTCCCACAATACAGTGATCGAATTAATAGAGAATCAACGCACCGACAAATTAGTCCGCCTGAGTCGCACGGAAAGAGGACAGCGCTCACTGCGACAGCTCCGTCTCAATCATTTTATTCTCAGCACAGCAAGTCCTACACCTTACATAATTTGTCGGCGCACGCAGGATACCATATGCCAGAAGCCGCTAGTGCGCAGTATGAGCGCTAGCCTCTATTAGGGGAAACGGCAGGCTCGATCGAGCTATTACACCAAAACATACAGCAACCGCTCCGATATCCTTCATGTCGACGCGGCAGAAAATTGTAAAGTGGGATTTTGCACGGCAGTCGCAGCATGTATGATGACGGCACAGTGGGGGCCGCTGCCACTATCCGAACTAATTCGCCTGCAGAGGCAGATGAAGCCGCCATCGCACTTGAGCAGGACCACTCCACCACTGACAAGAAAATAACCGAAATTTACAGATTCAATGGCCGCATATCAGCACTACTTAAAGGGCGTGGCGACGCGGCCGCACACCATATTCTTGCAACAGCAATCTTTCTCGGCCAAACAATTACTCCGTCGTGGATGCCTGGGCATGCCTCGATCTCCGGTAATGAGCGCGTTCATGCGCTGGCCCATGAACTCTCCTCCCGGACCCGGACTATCAGACACCCAACTCCGCGCAAGAGGCCACATCGGTCCTTTCTACATATCATCAAATCCCCACATTCTACAAACTCAGCCGCTTGACATTGCCACCACCCCACTTTACCTTGTCACCCTTATCCTCCGCCATATGGCGACAATTACAGGCGGGCTCCTTTATTTCACCTAACCCTCTCTCATGCTTTCACCCCAGCTTCTCCCCTCACTGTAACACCTGTGGCTTGCCCAAATCCACACTTTTCGACTACCTGTGGGATTGTCCTTCCCCACAGGCAGTACCCCTATCTCCATTCCCACTCATTCTTCCTGGGTGGCTGCTTTACGGACCACCCTGCCAGCAGGCCAGAAATGGTGGATCGGGCTTTATATGAAGCTGAAGCCCGTGGACTCCTGGACCAGTAGCAGACCACTTAGAAATATTTCGTCATTTTTCGTGTAATAAATTTGTTGCGATGCATCCTTCCACCAGCTCTGTCGCCGAGCACGCTAGACACTGAGCTACCGCAGCGGGGTTTCATAGCTTTGATGGCTTTGAGAGTTATTTGTCGTAAAGCAATAAAAACAAGGCACTGCACTGGCATCACATCCGCCAACCAAAAACACTTGTCCTCCTCCCATCCATGGTCTGGGCGCGCATGCACTGCTTGGCGCAGTTTGTTTTCCCGACCACTCACGACGTTAAGATTTTCTAACCACAATTCCCTATAATTTTGCAGACGCTCCTCTTTGCCCCAGTGCTCGGGGGGCTCTACTACTCCCCGGAAATAGACAACTCGAGCTAGCTCGTCAGCTCGTGAGGGTGTACAGGTTAAATGAATTTTCCCATACAGCGGTTGCTGGCAAAATTATGGGGAAATTGCTAACCATTACAAATTAGTACCTAGGCTGGTACCCCCCGCCCCAACCCAAAATTAAATAATAGAGAACTGTCGCATGGAGGCGGCTACAAACCATTACATTTATGAACCCGTAGTAGGCTTACCATCTGTACCCAGAGCTGAGGTCGCTGTTATGGTTGGCGTCTGACACCACGTGCAGAGAGGAATTTCACCCGGCCTTCTCTCCCCATGCCTCGTCGAAATGAGGCGTGACTTCTTTCTGTCAATCAGACTCTGTGCCGGTCACGTGACGCCGACGGAAGCAAGATCCCTCCGACGATTGTAGAGAGCCTATTTAAGGGGCTCCTAAATGTACTTTTCAGGAATTCATTCTCTTCTCTTCATCTTTCACCAACCTTGGAATAAACTGCAAGTTTCGCACTAGAAATCGTCTCGTCCTTGCTCGGTCGCCATGGTCCACCAGATGCCTGCAGCCCGCGGACGACGCCACGCTACCTTATAGTAGACAGTTTTAGTTGACCGGAGCGGCAGCCCGTTCCGCTCAGGCAGCCCAGCGGGAACACAACTGCGCATGCGCAGTCTCCTTGGCCCTGAGTGGGCTACCGGAGCGCACCTCCCGTTCCGCTCGCAGACGACCCTAGCGGAGCGAGCCTTGCGAGACGGCCCCCTCGGCAGCGGAGCAAGATGGCTGCCCCCAACGAGGCAAGCATGCAGAGTTCGCCGTAGAATTTTTCTGTAAGCGGTGCTAATTCGTCGCAGCAGAGGATGCGGAAACGCTTCCGTATCGAGGAAGATTTGCTGCTTCTTCAGGAAGTAGTGGCTCAAAATCCATTCCAGATCCCGGAAAACTGGACAGCGGTGTTAAAAAATGTCGTGTTTGCTGTGGGACGCGAACTGACGCTTCGTGCGATCAAAGACCGCACAGAGCTGTTGATGGGTTACTTCCGCCAAGAAGACCGAGCCAACCTTCGGAAGTAAGTGGCATGTTATGTATGTATACTGAGCATATGTATTCTCGCGCCGACACTGTCGCAACAGCTGCCGCTTTTTTTTTTCTCGCGCGCACTGCGCATTTCTTTCATCTCAGATGCGGAACGGACGAGCAGTACACAGAGAGGGATAAGCTGCTCCAGGAAATCTCAGATATGGCTCGGGATGTGGGCTACATGCTCAGAACGGTGCCGAGAAAGGCCAGTTCCACGCTGGCAGCGAAAAGGAAGCTGCCCACTGGTGAGAATAGCCAAGCGCAACAAAACAGGCTCGCAGGATGCAAAAATGTTTTTATCGATGATGAGCCAGAAGAAAACAGCCAGTTTACGGATGGTAAGCATATCCGTGTTTTTCCTACTCGTTGTTTATTGTTGGCCTCTCCTGAGATGGCATGTATGTCCACAGCGAGAGACTGACCTACGTGTAATTAAATCAAGGAGTGGAGATGTACGATTGCTTAGTTATGCAGACATGAATTCAAGCTGGGGTAGACTTTAAGACGTTGGCGTGAAAGCATATGGCAGCTTTTTTTTATGGCGAGTTCGGTGGTTAGAGGTGGTATTCATAAAATTTTGATATTACTGAGTACAGACTGATTTAATAAATCCCAGGAAAAGTGTTGCATGCTACTTGTGTCAATGCAAACGAAAAGTGGTTATTAAATTGTGTTCTTAAACTGTATTGCACCTGTTTACCTTCCTATCGCAAGCATAACACAGGCGCATTTCTGCATGAAAGCTGTGCATTTGCAGTAGTCATGTCCCTGTAATGACCTGGTCAGTGTTTGTCAGTATAAACAAACAAACATTCAAAGTGTCTGCAATTTTGTAAGCTTCTACGTACTATTATTCTTATGGGAAGTCGCTAGCATTTATGCTTGCGGATCTCTATGGGTTCATGTATTAGAGCTTAAAATAATTTTTAATACATACTGTCCTAATTAACAGGCATTGTATAGCCTTCACGTGCCACACACTGAAGTGCAAAAACTCCCCACAATACTATATGCTTATCAAATTGAAAGCATCAGAAACAAAAAGAGTCATGTCGTGTCAGTGACATCACCTGCAATTAGAAGCGTCCGCCAAAATTGCACTTGCACTCCAAGAATATGTAGCCAAATCTTCATCACTTTAATTAAAACATGGAACTTGCCCTCGAGGGGAGGAAACCAATTTGAAACTTTTGTTTTTCCAAACCTATGAGATATTTGGAGATAATTCTGACATATTTGAACTTGAAAGAATATTTGTGAACCTAAGGTTGCAGATTAAAAAAACCTTAAAACTGAAATTAAAGTGTTTGAGAATTATATGAGTTGATGAAATGATACAAATATTCACAATATTTAGCACAGGAATATTAATGTTGCTCTGACAAATACACTTGTCTTTGATTCATTTCCGAAGGTCAACAAGAGTGATCGGCATCCGAGCAGCTGCTGCTGGCAATATACAGCGGGGAGGAAGCAGTATCCTCCTCTGTTACTGCTGCTGTCCCACAACAAGAGCCAACAGGCACCATCGAAGGTGCTGGCAATGTGCTAGCCTAGCCAGAAGAACGGCCCAGGCAGCGACCAGCGAAACGACGCTTGGGGCAAAGTACTCCAAAAGGTAAAACAAGAAAGACATCAGAGAATCTATCAACAAATCTGTTTAGTGAACTCTCAAATTTCCATCTTCAGTACCTGCTCATAACCAATGCATTGTAAAGTTGAGTGTAGGTGAGGACAACACAACTGGACAGGACAAGCACTATACTCTGGGTCTTTTTTTGGTAATGCAGCAGAGGTTAGTCAGGAAAGGGGTAACGAGCATTTATCCTTGTGGTGCCATTTGAGGTGGGCCTTTGTTGCTCAGGCTAGGGGTGCAGGGGGGGGGGAGCTTGGACTTTCATTGTGATATAAAATGCTTTGCGCTGTTAGAGCATGACCGCATACCCAATATTTTTTCATATCCTAACATGGTTCTAGGTTTCAGACGTGATTCTATCTCAAAAGCTTTATGTCATCCCGTAGCAGTACTGGTGAGAAGTTGGATAAATTATGTGGGCCTTGATAAGCTATGGCAGCAAGTTCAGGCAGTCCACCGCAGCGGTGGTGAAGTGGTGAGCATCCGCCTCGCATGTGTAATTTGCGGGGTTCGATCCCCAGTGCCGCCGGGTACCCACCAGCGATACATTGGATACAAGCTTTCCTGTGGTCTGGTGCTCTGCTTATTTAGGGTGAAATGCTTGGCAAATGGGTCTCTCTGGCCCCACCTTGAGAAGTCGAAAATACCTCGTACCATGGCCTTCTTTGGCCATAGATGCCCTTGCGCTATAAAAAATCTATAATCATCATCAGTTCACTTCGAAGTGCAAATATTGTGTGGGATGATGACAACTAAAGTGCACATGTTCTGGAGACTTCAACACATGTTTAGTACATTTCTCACTTTGCACTTGCCACATATTCAAGGTCAAAACTTTTTAATTTGCGGTGCAATAGACATACTGGTATTTAAGGTCAAAGCACTCAGTGAACATGCTACAGTGATGTCAGATAGTAGGTTCCCACTGGTTTTGGCAAGAGCAAGACCTAATTACAAGGTGAAACACACTATATGAAAAGTAGAACTCAAGTGTTGAATGGTATGAGTGAGCTAAATGAAGGGTGTCACACAATAGAAAGCCAGCACAGTTACACCAGCTGACAGCAGTCACTGGAGACACCAAACTGTCTCTCCCGCACAGAATGCCACAGCTGCAGTGAACCACCACAGTTGAGTTTCCCTTTAAGAGACTGCGCCAGTTACAATCCCCTTCAGGTGGCGATGAGAGGAAACACCTTGTTGATGATGAAATCAGGGTTTCTTGATGACCCGGTGGTTCTAACTCGCAAACATTCACATCACTCGAGGAAAGGAGGTTAACTATTTATTTACAATATAAAAAAACTCGAAGAAACGAGCAAGAAGAAAACTGTTTACAACATGACTGAACCTTTGATTACATGAATTCAGCCCTGGTTCAATCCAGAGCGCTTACTTTTAAACCCTCTGTCTCCGCCCTTAGCGGGGACAGCAACCAATAAGGTAACAAGTGACCCTTCTTACCAATCAGTGGTTAGGGAAAGGAAAATAAGGTTTTCGTCAACTAACCACAGATTGGGGAAAGAATATTGACTAAATAATGGTCGGGGAAAGGAAACGCAAAGCTCTGCAATTCCCTCCACTAGACAAACATTTCAGAAAGGAGATGTTGCAAACACACGAACAGCACATACACGGCTACCATTTCCCACGGCAAAGGCAGGGACGGGACGGATGGGTTCCTTTGCTGGCGAGGCGCCGATCACAATACAGCCGCTGCCGAGTCCTCATCGGGCGTCCTTCGGAGTCTGACTCCACAGGTGCGGCATTCCTCGCGAACACAAGACCGACTGGCGCCACGGAAAGTTAATCGAACTACACAACCACCAAGCCACATTCCTTTGCAATGGTGTACTATTACAGTAATCATATTCAATCCTGCGTCTTCACACACTTTGATACAATCATGGCGTTGATGCTGACATGTGCCCATGAGGACTGCAGATGATCACCTTTAACCATTTCCCTTCTATATGGCATACTGAACTACACTCGAAGGCAAGATTCACATACAATGGCACAATCATGTTGTTGACAACATAGGACTTGGCATGTACCCATAAGGAGGCTGCAGCAAAACACCGCTGAACCACTTTCCTTTTTTCTGGCACAAAATGACTCTATCACTATGTTCAAAAGCAAGTCTTCACACACTGAAGGAATCATAGTATTGGCCATATTAGAGTTCGCACATCCTCACAAGGGATTGGACAGTGTTAGGGAAGAACAAACTTTTTAGTCTGCCACTCCTTGAAATTCCTTCTCGGGTCATACATCGAATGGTCATATCTTTTCTTTTACTCTTAATCTTGATCCAGCACAATGCTGTAGCAGACCTGGCATTAGACTACATTTAGTGCCCACCATAGATATTTTCTTTCTTCTGCTGGCCTTACTCAGTGGAAAGACAGGGTCAAAGCTGTAACATATTTTTGTGGAATAACTGCAGCCAGCTGAGGAAAATGTGGTTTGTGCAAAGCAGAGTACATGTTCTCCACACGTGATGAACACCTTGAATGCTAGCATTTATGGCAGTTTTTGATATGTGTACAACTCCTAGAACCGGTGTCTAACTGGTTTTTGTGATTATTTTGCCATTTTCATAGGCATTCGTGGACTTCAATACCTTGGAATGGAGCTGTTGACAAGGCGAAAAGACAGCGAGTTCAAAATAAAAATCAAGGAGCTAGAAAATGAAAAAAAAACTTGAGCAAGAGAACGTTTTTCTCGAACTCGATAGAGAGCGCCTTGCACAAGAAAGAGAGCGCTTCGCCTTAGAAGAGACAAAAATAAAGCTTCAGGAGGACAGGCTTGCTCATGAAGCCCTATGCAGGCGAGAAGATAGAGAGCAATTCCGACAGCAAGTTGAGCAAATGCTCATGGAGCAAGAGAAAAGGCTCGCTGCTCTCATTGAGAAGACGCCACGTCAGTGTTTGCTTTCTCTATTAAATTCTTATTTCATTATCAACAAGGCACCTCCGCGATTGTTGTCTTATATGAAATAAGCGCAGAAGACTGTTCAACACAGCTGTATTGTCTAGTGCAACAGTGATGGGAAGACATTTTAAAACACTGATGCTCTTCCCACTTGGAAAGCGGTGCAGTTTCGACCTTGCTCAACATTTCTTGTTGCACATTTATTTTCAAAAACATACTTGTAATGATAGGAGGGGAAAGTACTACAGGACTGTGAAAGCAGTGATAAGGGAAAAATGTTTTAAAGATAAAGCGTGCATGCATATGCAAGAAAACACGCATCCCTAGTATTCTAGCCACCCAGAGGAGCACGATATTGCTCCAGTATGGGAGGTTCTAGTCCAAAGTAATTGGACACTTGAGAGCCGTACAAGCAGGTGTGGCAATTGGCAAGTATTGCACTCACTTTGTACATGCATTCTAACTTTTGTTTGAACAGTTTTTGATTTTTTCGAAAGTCCCATAAAGCGAAGTTGCTGGAGAATTTTCCAAATCCCCACTCCACTGACTGCCGCTCAGAACTCATGGCCTTATTGAAGGCTAACTGTTGTGCTGTCGCATGGGTTTTGCCATAAGGCTTCATCAAAAGAAGCCTCAAAGGGTATGCTGCATCCCCGTAAATGCAATAATTGCGGCCCTGGACAAGCTTATCAAGCTTTTCATACGTGTGGCTCTCCCTCAGGATCCCTAAAAAAAGTACAATTAGTAACATAACTGTTTCACATTCTCATAGCTTTGTACTGTCTCATACAGTAGCAGAAAGGAAAAAAATGTTATAAAGCAAAAAAATGGAACATGCTCATTTTGCAAGAACATTTTTGATACATGATTTGTTTGCCGTGTCTTATGGCACTTAAGCTACTAAGGCCCTCATGTGTCAAATGCAAGGCGTTTTGTCATGAAGAGTTTTTCTAAGAGCTGTAAGTGGGATCACCTTCGTTACATCAACCTAAAGCATCTTTAAACATGTGAACATTTTCAAGACATTTTTTTTCTTTAGCACCTCTCCTAGTTCGGGAAAAATTGATGGGAAGCAATCCTAAAAACACTGAATGCGTTTATCAGTGTCCGGAACTTACCTGCATCGTGCTTATTTCCAGGATATGACATGTCCATTTGGCAAATAATGCCGTTAGGGCACATAACGGCCTGATATTTTAAAGCGTGGGTGCGCTTATGGCCAGAAAAGAAAAGCTTCTGACCTCTGGATAGACGGCAGATTGCTCTTGCCATGCCATCAATAAAAACCCAGCAGTTTTCTAGCGGTGCCCCTTTAGAAACGACGGCCTGGAAATAAAAAAAAAAAATAAAAGACAAAAGTCCTGGTATAGATATTCGCAAGAAAAGAAACTAGCGTGAGAGCGCTACCTGGGAGAACTTTTCAAGAGCCGCAAGGTCCAGCCATGAATGGTGGTTCATGTCATCCACCAAGTGTTTGAACCTGTCCTGGATGTGGAAGAAGACTTTGTTCGTTATGCTCGAAATGACTGAATAGTGCCGTCCGAACAAGCGCTCCAGGTCACACAGCCGGTTCGGGTAGGCTAGTCTGCGCAAGGCTGTGCAAAGGGCCTCATCGCCGGGTACCGGAACCTCCTGAGCCGAGTATAAAATGTCGGGCAGCAACAGCGCACTCCGAAGCCTCCGCAAGTGGCTATTCTCAAACCGAAACAATGTGCGGAATACTCCGTCGTCAGTTTCTCCGATATTGAACAAGCCATGAGAAGAAAGTGGGCCCTTTCGTTCCACGCTGAAGACCTTTCGTTCCACGCTGAAGACTTCCAGACTTAGAATGTCTTGAATTTCTGTCCACTTCAAAGTGGACATTAGAAGCGGGTCTTCAAGTATGCTTCGCGGCTTCGGCATCGTTATTGTAGATGTAGGAAATGTAGAAGTAAGTACGTAACAGAGTGGCTTATGAAATCAACGTCGGAAAAAACTAGTACAACAGTGGCAAGAGCTACGGTTGGCTTGCTGTGGATATCGAGAAGACCCGACCTGTCGAAGTACATCAATATATGTTAAAAACATATCTGCTACCTAAATTATTTTCAGCTGCATATAAAATGGTACAATAAAGAGTATGTTTTACAACGTAAACAGATATAATGACCCTATATCGTTTATCAGACGTAGTGCTTCCAGTTTAGTTGCACAGAGGGCGCTACAAGAGCCCTCCGCTAAGAGAAATTGGTTCCACGCGCAACTAAAAACGATTTTGGTGTCAGCGCTCCGCTACCGCTTACCGTGCTACCGTGAGCGGAGCGGGACCGCCGCTCCGGTCAACTAAAACTGTCTATTAACGTCGGCCGAGCTTCGATAGGCATGCGTAGCAACAACTGCTGCCCAGCAGTGGGATAGGAGCGCCACATTCAGCATCGCATGATCGATGCACACTCTGTGGGGCGACAAGGAGCCTCGACCTGATAATTTGGGAGTGTCCAAATTATTGCGAAGTGGGCAAATATTTTGATAGCGGAGAAGCCTGGGAGACCTTGCTAAGAAGCCCGGGCTCTGATCTCCAGCACACTACCGTCCCTCTGCCGGAAGAGGCCGCTACCAGTCAAAGACTGCCAGCCATCCTCTAACCGCGGATGCGCAACCCCCCGTCTTCCAGGCCTACGTTCTAGAGGCGGGGACAAACTTCTTTTCTCATTGCGCTAAAACTTGTTCAATCAATCCATCCATAAATCAAAAAATCATCACTCAGATTTAGGGGTGTTGTATTCGGCACCGAGAAGCATGGAAAAAAAATTTTGGACTACACACGTAAGGCACAGTAACTGCTGGAAGTTTATTTCGTGTAAAATAGATTGCGTATCTGCAGCCAAGCGATAAACATGGAGAAAAAATTGGAGGACGCTTATGCGGCGACAGTGTGCTGCAGCCTTGCCAACGAGTCCGCGGAACGCCATCGCCCGCTCGGCGCGACGCCTTGCCCGTTGAACAATTTAAGGAAAGGAAATGACTGTCTCTCATATATCGGCGGACACCCGAACCGCGCCGTAAGGAAAAGGAAATGAATTGAAAATTCGTTTCAAGTAAAAAAATGACGCCTCTCTCACACATCTCGGTGTACACCTGAGCCGCGCCGTAAAAGAACGAAAATAAATGTCAGTTGGTTTTAAGTAGGAGAAATGACGCCTGTCTGACTCTTCTCGGTAGATACTCGAACCGCACCGCAAGGCAAGGAAAATAAATGAAAATTGGTTTTTAAGTAAAGGATATATATGACGCCCGTCTCACATATCACGGTGAAAACCCGAACCGGGTCGCAAGAAAACGACTATTTCCAACGCGCGGTGCCGAGAACTACAACTACTACGACGCTGACGGCTTTTCGACCTAACGAGCTGCCGGGTAAAAACTCCCATCATCCATACCTCGTGAGAACACGCGCCATTCATGCACTGGACTGCACAAACGCTAGTTCCGATAAAGTTACTGAGGGGCTACATATGCAGGATTCGCCAAGCTTCTTCATTTCCAAAGCTACAAGTATTTCCTCGGTTAATTTGTTGTCATTTGAGGCCCACGGAAGCATGGAAGTGCTGGAGAAAAACAATAATACGAAGTCTTCACTCCCATGCCATTCTTCAATGCTTGCTAAGGTACGCAAAGTAGGTGCACGATATTTTACTCTCGTATTATGTAATTCCGTGCTCTAACTAAAATAAATATTGCTAGTAACGAAAAGAGTGATTTCATGCGTGAAGTAACTTATCACGATGGCATACTGGGAACAAAAGCGGTTTATTCACGGGCGTAGGACATATATGCTTTAGGGCTAGTTTGTTTCATGGTATAAGTTTGAACAACAAAAATGACACGAACACAGGAAATACAGGTTGGATAGAAAAAGCGCCTACTAGGAACTTAGTTTATTGCTCCAAACACCACGTTTTTTATGGGGATGTACATTATCGCAGGCAGAACAACGCACCTGAAAAAAATAGTCACCCTAAAATGGCCGATTATCAGATTCTACAGCTGTCCGTGTAAAAAAACCCAGTTCGTGGTTGCTGAGTCTGACCGACGATGTGCTAATGCACATGGGCTCAGCTTTCTCTCTTTGATAAGTCTCTGTCATTTGCTTTCGACCCGCATCTTGCCTTTGCAGATTAACATTGACTTTTCAAACACTGGTTCACATCCTTCACAATCTGTGCAGCGAGTTGGAGCGCTCCCATTTTCATTGTTTTTCATCGAGCATTGGCGTTCGCTCGCTCTCTCAATGAAACAACTGCCAGTCTGGCTTCAGTTGTGATGACGGTTACATTTATTTTAGACGTTCAACGATTGAGTTACAAAGGGCTCGAAAAACGGTTGGCAGCCTCTCCGCTCGCCGCTGAAGGCTCCTTACCTGCCCTGTGCTCCAGAAAAAGGAAAGCGCGGAGCCAGTCAGGGTTGCCCGACTGCTTCGGAGCTTGGCTATTCTTGGCGGCGAGTGGCTCAGATCTCACATCCCACCCAGCCTGCAAATCCAAGTCCTCTTGGACATGAGCATTAGTCTACCAACGTAAATTCTTAGTTATGCAGTCGCTTGGGTAGGGCACGGTGACGCTGGGGTCGCTGAACCAGTTGGCTCATTGGGCTCATTGCTCGTAGGAGGCATTTGCTCGGCATCGTCTTCTTCTGGACTTCTGGTTTGTTGCACGGCATCGCATGTGGGCTCCACTAGTGCTGCGTCAAAGTACGGAGGGTGGTACTATTTCAGTTGGTTTATGTGTACTGTACGCGCATCAGGTGAGAATGTGGGGGAGTTTGTTAAGCGCCGTACGTCGTAGGTGACGGGTGTTCTTTTCCGTGTTACCAGGTAGAGTCCCTTGAACTTTAGTGCCAGCTTTTCAGTTCCGCAAAGTACCGGCTGCTGCCTTCGCACCCAGAAAATGTCTCCGACTTCAAATGAGGGGCTGCAGTGGGTGCGGTCGTACAGTCTCTTACGGTTTCTTTGAACTTTCTGGGAGTTACGTCATTTTGAAGAAGAGGTGCTTTTAGGCCTTTGAGCAACTTCAGATTACTAGCTGTGTACCGGTATGGTTGCCATCCATGAGGCATTGCGTCCGGCATTAAATTGATCTCGTTCCCCGTGCCTTCGTACCGGCCAATGTCATCGGGGCAGGTAGCGAAGAGACTTGAGTGGCGGAGCCCTATTTGCTACACTGCTTGCTGTTCTTCGGGCTTGAGTTGGGTCCCCATGGCGATGTCAGAGAAACTGTTGTTGAGGGTGGATGAACATGGCTCAGAAGAGAATACGCTGCATGAGTCTGGCTGGGCTCTCGTAGTATGCTGGATGAGTTTGAGACTGGGCTGCCTTATTGCGCTTGCTCCACAATCGCTCGTGTTCGCCTGGTTCAAAATTACCCTTGTAAATGTTCACTGGTAGTATGCGGCAGGTCAAAGCGAGACAAAGTTGATGATGTTTTATCACTGCATTCGACACTCGTGGTAATATTTACTCCTTTTACAGAACGACAGAGTTTGTAGAGTGTCGGCAGATAACAAGAAGGGGTTGTGGTTTGAAATGAAGTTCGGCTTTAGCAGCATAAAGCCAGTCCTCTCCCAGGATAAGGGGAAGGGCATTCCTGTGAATCACAGCGGCTTCCACAATCGCAGAGAGGGGGCCTATGCTGATTCTCAAGAAGACAGATCCCTGAGGCACGAAGGAACCTCCTCCTAAAACGAGAAGGGGTGGCTTCGTCCACGGCTCTACGCTGAGATTTTAAGCTAGGCTGGCAGCGAGGATAGTGACTTTCGAGCCACTGTCTGGAAACGCACTGATCTCTCCAGGGCTCTTGACGTGAGCAGTGATCACCGCCAACCTCAGCATGGATCCAAGCAAAGGGTCCTCAGTGCGGCCGACACATGCTGTTGGCGGTTTAGGGATTGTTTGTGTAATGTCTCGGCAGGGCTGTCCTTTCTCAGTGCAGTTACTAGCCAGATGGCCTTTTTTCTTGCTGCTATAATATAACGACTCACTTAGGTGTTGCCCTCATCTGTAGGCAGGTGCACAACACATAGAAGAGGTTGCCTCGTACCGATGTTCTTGGTCAGCAGGTGGCAGGCTGGATATTCTCGGGGGCGGCAGCCTTGCACGGTATGGTTTTTGCTAGGTGCTATATATATGTCGGGAAGGCTGGCGGATATCTGTAGTGCTCTCGGTCGTGGCTGTAGCAATGGAGGTCATGGGTCCCGTCTGTAGACTTGAAATTTGCTCGGATGGTTCTGTCAGTCTAGTCATGCGAGAGTAGTCCATGGCATGATGAACTTCCGAAGCGATTTTGACGAAATCCTGGACAGTCTTCTGCCGTTGAACAACGATTGCTGTAGCCACTTGCTCATCACGGATGCCGTGAAATAAATACTCGAAGCGGTCTTTGTCAGCCAATGAAAGCTGGCGCCTACCAATGATCTTTAGTTTGGCGGGAGTGTAGGCAACGAGGCTCTCACCGCGGGTTTGCACACGCGCAGCGACAGGTTCCTGGCACTGTATAAGGGATAGTCGCTTGCCGAACTGCTCTATACTTGCTTCCATTCCAACCAAGTTATCAGTTGGAGGCCAGTGGTTTCCTTCCTGTCAGTGGGTGGGCCACGACGTTTTGAGAGGACGATGGCTAGCAGGGTAGCGGGTTAATTACCACGAGGCAAGCTGTTGGGTGCGCTCGAGATCGTCTATCCATCGGGCAATGGGTAACGCTCCGTCGCCACTGAATGTCGCAATCAATGATGACGAGTATGTCAAAGTTGTAGCGTACACTGCTCTCGTAGAGGCTTCTGACGGTGTAAAAGCTAGTTGATTTAGAAGGTAGACGGTCAAAATGTGCATATTTGGTGCGGGGTCGGCGCTTAACACTGGCATAGGTTCGAAAAACTGGGCACCATGAGTAGGAGCGGGCTGCGTCTCGATGGCTAGTGCAGTTGTTTCCGGTCGCAGGGCTCGTTTTGCGGCAGTGTCAGCAAGGATGCGAGATATAATTTCGTCCTTGGCACCAGCGAAATTGCGTTGCGATAGTTCTTCTCGCAAGAAGTGCGCAGTAACACCAGGGCCGAGGCGGTGGTTTCCTCCAAGTTGATGAGCGGCATGGCGGAGGCGGCGGTGAGATAGGCGGCGGGCATTGGCTGCTGGTGCTCGACACACTTTGACTGGCATTTGGTTAAGTGGCTTGCCGCTATGAATGGGCAGGCTACACCGAAATTCGGGACGTCGACTGCGCCATATGTCAGCACAGTTGCATTTATATCCGATGTTCAACCACTGATTACAAAGGGTTCGAAAAACGGTTGGCTGCCTCTCCGGCGGCTGAAACTCCTGTACCCGCCTTTGCTCCGGCCGGATGAAAGTGCGGACCCAGTCAGTGACGCTGGACTGCTTCGGGCTAGGCTGTTCCTGGCGGCGAGTGGCTTGCATCTCACTGAGTCAACCGCAGGTCATGCCGCACTTCCATATCGGAAAACGCAGTGTTTTCCAGTATATTTTGACACTTACAATACTGGTCGACGCTTGCATTGCATATGGATACGCTTGGCCGCAATTGAATTTAGCTGGTCTCAGTTCTGTGCTCGGCCGCAGTGCGATCAAACGACACCTACTGGCCGCTCACTGGTCTCCGCGTTCCACAGTGGGAAGCCCCGCTTGCGACGCTGTTTCTGCACTGCGCGCAATTTGGCTCTGTGACACTGCCCGTGTCGGTACACTGAGAACGCTGTCAGAAGGAGGCATTGGCTGGACTGGCCCGCTACGAGCACAAGATGCTCGCCAGCTTTAAAAATCCTCCTGTTTCCAGCGTTCGCACATTTGCGGCGAAACTAGGTGAGGTGCTATATAACCGGTTCGGCTAGCGTTTGTAATGTTGGTTCGGCAGCGCGCCATGCGAACCCGGAATCGTCTGTACCGAGATCGACGGACCGAAAGCCTCCGTGTTTCCGCCTAAGGACGCGATGTTTCGTCTGCTTGAGCTGAAGGGCTTCGAAAAGGCGCAGCCGATTCCGGCATATCATGCACTGCATCACCAGGCAAGTGCGTTTGCCGAACATGCTACAAAACAATACTTAAGATAGCAACATGAAAGCTACTGCCGTGCGCAGTTTCACCGCAAGCGAGCCAGCGGTTGAGTTGGCAGGATATGTTGAAAAGCCGCTACGATCGATTCATGGAAACAGCATTTCAAATTCTGGTTCGTACGTATGTGATGTGCATATATGTATAAGCTCTGCGGTGAATTACGTCATCCGAGAGCCCAGTAGCAACTCTAAATTGAAACGATCGAGTACAGCCGATCGAGGCAGCGGGCTAGAATTCTTGTTTAAATGCGTTTGCATGCCTACGGACGGAGGAATGGCATCTATTAAATCATTTATATATATTGAAAACAGGAAAGGTCCTAACACCCTACCCTGAGGAACACCGGAATTAACAGGAAGGGTTTCAGAAAGAGTACCAATCACATCAACAGACTGAGTTCTACCAGTTAAATATGCTCTGACCCATTCAATAAAATACAACAGAATACCAAGTAACTGCAATTTATAAAGGAGCTTTGAATGTGGCACCTTAATAAAAGCTTTCGCCACATTAAAAAAAAGAACATCGATCTCTCACGAGTTATCTAGCACCTCAATAAAATCATCAATATTCGTAACTAGTTGAGTGCTGGTCGACATGCCCTTCCGCAATCCGTCCTGAAAAGGTGAAAAACAATTTTTCATCTAAAAGTCAATAATAAAGCGGGCCACGATGTGCTCTAGAAGCTTATGCGATGTAGAGATTGATTCCAGTGGGAATTTAGTCACGAGTAACTTGCCCCCTTTTTATGAATCGGCACAACCCCAGCCTTCTTCCAATGTTCTGGCAAATCACTGGTTTGTAGAGATAAAGTGAAACGTTTAGCCAGATGCTCCGAGACCTGGAGCGCGCAACGCTTTAAAAAGGCATTTGGAATGTCGTCCAGACCATTACCCTTCCAAATATTTATTTTTCGTCGCAAAGAGAGGAGAACCCCTTCTGTGGAAATGTAACAGGAACTTCGTCAGGATCGATGGGTTGTTCGGGTGCATCAACAGCCATATCTGAAAGGCTCCCGAAATCAGTTTGATAGTACCTGTTAAAGAGTTAAGCTACATCCGTGACATCAGTGAAGAGGCTCCCATCCTGACTTCTAATTTATTGGAAGGCTTCCTTTTGTTGACCATGGTATCGGCAAAATTTGCTCGGATCTGTTTTCATGAATGAAGGTATTGTGACCTCAAAATAATGAGATTTTGATGTAGACAGTGCCTGTGATAATTCATGTTTTAATTTTTGCAATCACTGAGAAGATAAGGGGTGATGTCGCCGAATCCGTTTAAGTCCCCGCTTCATAGGATTAATATCACGACTCACCTATGGGTTTCGACGATTTTTTCTAAGATTTTGCCGAGGCACAAAATTTCCGGTACAAAATAGAAAGCACTTCTTGAGGCGTTCCCATAAGCTTGTGCGTCACTTTCGTTGGTACAAATCAACACATCATCCAAATCATCAATATTGAAAGTGTCGTTAGAGCGATCAAAATAATGGACTTAGGCACCAGGGAAAGTTCAGTTACTTTTAACTTGATCAGTAGGACAAGAAAAAACAACAAATGGCCATCCCAAATACCAGGTTCAACTCTCAATTCACCATTAGAGAGCAAATCCTTGACAAAAAAATCCAACAGAGCATTTTTATAGGTACAGTCACAAACAATATGGTTAAGGTTTAGGCTAACATAATTTTCATAATTGCATCACTAGAAACACAGGCACCGTAAGCTAACCTCTCCCAGTCCAAGCCTGGTAAATTGAAATACACCGTCAAAATCATATTATTTTCACGTTTGGTTAGCAGGTGATCATATAAGCTCTTAAGAAATGCAATTTCAATGTGAGGAGCGTGTACCATTATGTTTAATAATTTCATATTATGCAGTACCTTACATTTCCCAATATTCAAAAGTTTCGTCCATCAATGATGGGCATGGCTTTTTTTTTTGTCCTTTTTCCTACCGGACGTGAAGTTTTCGCCGCTCTATAATAAGACCGCCACCCCCTCCCAATGTGGGGAAAAAAGATTCATCCTCAACGTTTAGTGGCAGGCTTGCTCTCTGGTCACTCTATGCGGCAGTTCAGCAGCCCGCTGCACCCTTCGCGTGACGGTCCCGTTACGAGACGGGAAACTTTAAGTGAACACTGCAATTAGAGCTATGTTAAGAAGCCCTTGATCAAATAATGTCGATACAGCGCAGCAAGCCAAAAATCAGGGTAGGAACGCGCACACACACGGGCGTCTTCTCACATGACACGCATGATCCTTGCGCATACAGTTTCACTGTTTTCATGTGCTTTCTAGACATTCTATCTGTTGCTAGACAGAACAGATGTGTGTAGCAAGCGGACAGGCAAAAGAACGCTTCAGTGTCAAGCAACTTACGGGGATTCTTTGCTCCCACAGACAGGAAACAACTGGTCGGGGGCGACAGCAGTTGGTTCTTTAGACTGGCAGATAAAATTGGCATTTCTCTGGCCGGGCTCAAGTTAAAGATCGTACTAACTATGAAGCGACGACGACCATCTGGAACTTGATAGAATCTGCCAGGTAGGACCGTGTCAGTTCGCAGAGCGCCTCGTCTCGCTTAGCAAACACGAAGTGGTAGGGGCGCGAGAACGCCGACGAAGAATAACGAACACACAAAATACGCTGAGAGAGAGAAAAAAAACATTATGTCAAGGAAAGAATAAAAAGAGTAAAAAAATTATAGTCGATTGGCTTAGATAGGTCAAAAGCGAATTAGGTGTGCTAGCACTGCGGTTTTCACTTCGGATTCGGTGTTCCGATCAAGTTTTCTCAGAGGACAGTTGTTCGGAAAGCGATAACAGATTGATGTCCATATAAGCGAATTTTCTCACACTCTGCATTTATAGATCCCTAGGAAGCTTCCTAGAACACCTCGCAAACCGCTGAAGGGTGAAGCGATGCGCCACTGGTCTTATATGGCAGGTGCTGCCATAGAGGGCACGTGGGTTGCATGAAATGGGCTGCGATCATGGTTGCACTTCGCAAAAAACCTCTCACGATTAATACCCTGTGCAGGCTGCTGATGCTCACCTGCCCACCGAGTGGTGCGCATGGGAGCCGCCTGCCTCAAAGCCCTGTCGAGAAAAGCACACAACGGCTATATGCGATGAATGGCCGCTATAAGTGCTAGCCCAAAAAAAAGAACACAAGATTGCTCGGCGTCGATAGGATCCTTCTGTGATCTTTCGGTTCCTAGATCGAAGTTATTTAATTCCGAACCTTAAGCGCATTTTCACAGTTGGGTGTTGAGAAAACATCCATCGCTCAATTTTATCATAAGAGCATTCCAGTGCAATACGGTCATGGTCTTCCTTGGTAGCTACGGGAGTAAATATTCTGGCCTTAATCGTCACGGTTGGGTGTGCGAGACGCAAAATGTCCTTGGGAAATATTTTTCGCTTACTATTTGTAACTATTGTTAAGTTTCGGTGTGTACAAATCCTAGGTTACATTTTCAAGTGAATCAAGTAAAAATCATCATTTTTTTAGGACGAGCTTTATAATGTACTTCAGTTTATGTGGCGGTGAATATTTTATCCCTAAAAGAGCTAACCTCCAAATCTTGCTGTATTGCTGCACGTAGGACATACACAATGTTTATTAAAGGCAATTTATAAATGACAGTTTCCCTAGCGGTTGTTGGTGCAATGCTTTATAAAAATAATAATAAAAAAGATGGATAAGATTTGTGTAAGCCCCGACACCGGCCATCGACACTGAAGCACCTGAGCTGGGCCAGAGGAAATAAAGGATAGCAGGCAGCATGAAGAAATGAAATGAAAGTGGTGAGGGGTCTGGAAGAGAGGATAGAGGAAGAGGTAATATACACAAGCTATTTACACTGTAAGAAATGTGTACAGGTTGCAAGCGTGATTAGTTCATGCCGAAGCAATAAAAGCCCAAGCGCACAGCGCTATGTTGACTACAACTGGAGTGGGGCGTCCAGTACTTAATCATCGAAGGTAGCACTCGCGGAGCGTTTGGTCACTGCGCGTAACTACCTGGCAGAGAACAGACGAATCTTCAAGCCCGTCTGTTCGAAGAATGCATACAGGCTCACCGAGGTTCGCCCACTGGTGCGCGCACCCGTTACTTACCATTACTCAACCGTGGATTACCGTTGCTTACCTTTCCGTAACTCTAGCAGTTACCATTTCACCTTGTCAACAACCTTCGCATTCAAAATTATATAGTCGCATAGATTACTATCCATAGCACTTCATGCTAGAATGAAGCCCCCCTTGCACCTATTCTGCAAAAAAAATTCCTTAAAATTCACTTTAAATAGAAGACTCCCTCTAAGGAAGGGTGTGACTGGAGTGCTCTACAGCAATTGAGATTTGAGGCTAGCAGTAAGACGGGAGAGATGAAAAGTATAGTTTGCGGCGTGAAACGAGAGCAACTCAGACAATTCTGCAGTGAAGCCACATTATGGATGACCAGAGTTAAAACAAGCTAAACTTATTAACAAGCAATTAAAAATACCTCTCTAAAGTTAGTATACGGTATATAATGTGAGCTCCGTTCGTATGTGTGAAGCCGAGTAATGCCTGACGTAAACATTTGTTTTCAAGAGCCTCCTGTTCGGGAGCTTCTTTTTCTTATGCTGCAACTTCTGCTAGCCTTTGCATTGTTATGAATGGCGTCTCTTGTTTTGGGGACACCGGTTCTCATATATAGGAAGGCACCATAAAATGGTTGTCATGCTAGCTGTAGTGAAACTTAAAATATCCTTTAATGTCTTAATAATAAAGTGGCGCTGTGTAGTGGGATGCAAGTCAAGCACGAAGCGGCAAGGACCCATCAGGGATGCCCTCTAGCCAATGGCGTTGGCGCAGTGTCATTACTTCGTGGTTTATGCCGTTTCATGGAGGCACCGACCAGCCACCTGCGATGCACGCTAACCGCGACGTCATAACAAACGGTTCACGCTATTGGCTGGAGCTGGCTGGAGGGCCTCCTTGAGGTGTCTTTGCCCCTTCTTTCTTGAGTTGAATTCGATATAGTCGGATTAAGGCAACTACGCAGGCTTAGATCAATTAAAGTTAACATTGTCAGGACGTCATCTATAATGGGCTTTTAAAAAAAATAGCACACGCGAATTATCTCTTACAGGTACGTTCTGCATGTGTTAAGGCCTTATATCGTCAACGTTTCTGGCATATCTCGCAAAGGCGCTTCCAGCCTTCAGTCACTACGTTCAAACGTACCCTTTCTTAACTACTTTTGAAGGAAGTCCCAGTCATAGCAACAGCGCGGACGTCCATGAATATATCCTTCGCCAATATTTTGGCATAGAACGAGCGGACTCACACCGTATGTTCTGGAGATATCCACAGTTCACATTGCAGTGGCAGTGGTGATGGCGGCTACTCAATGCATTCTCGTGAACTTGAGTCTTTCGCTTTGCGGGGGCCTGCTCAAGGAGTACGGGATCACGTCTACCTCGATTATGAACAAATAAAGCATTCACTGTCAGTGCAAACTTGGTCATTGTTTGGTAAGCTGCAGCAAGGTTGTGTGTTTTCAGCTCGGCAATAGTGTGGACAACAAGGTTTATTTTGAAACAGCCGCATCCCACACCCAAGCGGGATGAAACTTGAGTGGCCAGTATTTGAAAATTGGCCCACCCCCGAAAATTCTAAAGAACCGACCCCCAAAATTTTCGAAGTAGGCCCGCTCTTGAAATTAAATTAAGGTGAATGAGTTCGGAGTTTTTGTGGATTATATTGAAATACTTCCTGAGCAAATGTGCATTCGTGGAAATTAGTTTCTGTACTGGTGTGGATTAGTAGCACCGATAAGTATAGTCCCAAACAATAATTCATTGGAAAGTACTCGAACATTCTAGTTCTCATGTGTTACGGCTCTCTCGAAGAACCAGAGAATTTCGTGACAAAGCCTGAAAGTTTTTTAGACACCAATGCAATGGCAATCAAATGCTTTATACTCCAGTAAGGCCACTGCCAGCATAGCCTCGGAAGCAGGCTGTAAACACATGCATAAAAGCATGTGCCCTTTACGTGGCAGTCAGGCACGCTACGCATATGCCACAAAAGTTCTTTTTTCTGTACTGCCTATTGCGGCAAGCACAGACACACCCCAACCGTGTCAGTTGGTACATGAAAATTGGTATACTTTCATTTTAATAAGAACATCCATAACTTCAATGACTTCATCACACAAACCTTTGTTCCTGAGGTTGTCACGCAGCTTACATAAATTGTCAAGAAAATAACTGCACACAGGGCAGACACCAGGACCACAATTTCTGACTGCCATTCGAAAGGACTGCAGTTGGCATGCGAGGCAAGAAGAATCAGGATACCATATAAAATCAGCTCCTTGTTAATAGCGAGAAGCCGAATACCTATGGGTATGAGCAGTAGGTCTGTTTTAAGGGTACGTTTCAGGAAGTCCTAAAACAATGCAAATTCAGGAACGCTATCCCAGCATTTGAGAAATACATGGTCGACACTCTGGTAATCTACATAAGAGGCAATTAGTCTCAGTGGCTGAAACACACCTCTCTCTAGTAGCAATGACAGGCAACATATTGGTATGCAGTTTCAATGAAACGGTTTTAACTCCCGCTGGCACATTCATTTTCTTAACCCATCTTAGAAAAGTTCTATAGATGCCTTGGCCTCCACTCTACAGAAACCTATACAGTGGTACTGGAAACATCATCATCATCAGCCTGACTATTCCCTTTGCAGGTCGAAACCCTCTCCCACATCTCCCCAATTAACACATGTCCTTTGCCAGCTGCGGCCACCATATCCCCACAAACATCTTGTCATCCGCCCACCTAACTTTCTGCCGCCCTCAGGTACGCTTGCCTTCTATTATAATCCACTTCGTTACCCTCAAGGACGAGTGGTTTTCTAGCCTTCGAATTACATTCCCTGTCCAAGCCCATTTCTTCTACTTGATTTCGACTACGATGTCATAAACCAGCGCTCCTGACGTTGCAGCTATTATTTTCTCTCTGCGGCTCGCTGCGTTGTCCTTTACGTAAGGTGAACCTTTTCGTTATCCTCCACGTTTCTGCCCCATAGGTGAGTACCGGTAAGATGCACCATTGTATACTTTTCTCTGGGGGATATTGGTAAACTGCCATGTCTACTATATCTCAATTCAAGTGTTTGGGTTTCACATTGTTGAGGCACTGCATTGAAAATCGCCCTGTCAGAAGTCCGTAAAAACTAGACTTCCCTCAAGTACCCGCGCAGAAACTATCTGTTGCAGTCTTTAGAAGAAACGAGTACGTTTGGAAGAGCAGACGAGAGGCGCTACTGCAGAAATATTCGAAGAAAGTGTAGCGTTGATCACTGAAAAACGAACACCTGGACCTGTAATGTTTCACAGCTATATTAGGTAGCGCGAGTCCTGCACCAGCTAAAGGCCGGGAAAGGTTGTCACGGCTTCTTCTCTGAAAGGTCGATTGCACATTTAATTGCAAAGGTAAGTGCACAAAGTACGTTTAACCTTGACATTTTCGTACACATCAGGAGGGCATCTCAAGTCGCTATGCCATAACCGGAGAATTTAATCTAGTATAATGCGACAGCAAACACAGTATAAAACTTTTGGGCCAGACTCAATGCATTACTAACACTGTCCTCATCGGCACAAAAAACAGCCAAATCAGCAGCATACCATACACTTTTGACTTCTCATAAATCTACTTTGAAAACTCATATGTTAGCGCTCGCAGGCAGATATCTTCGCACAGGACGGGTCTAAATATAGCGCAAACAAAAGAGGGAGAGTGGGCATCCCTGCATTACTGACGATCGGACAAGGTTGTTTTTAGTTCAGTCCTTGTTAATGATTAATCTCGCGGTGCCTTCGTTATAACCCTTACGAACACGTTTTAAAACATTTCTGTCGTGTGTGCGTCAGCAATCAAGAAAAGCATAGCGGGGGAAACATTATCAACTGCTTTTTACAGATCTATCTAGTATATTCTCCATGGCCACTCGAGTGTGATCAGCATCGCAACATTACAGAATAATTCGCGCAACGTGGATATTAGTAGCGATGACCCTGCCTTTGATGCCGCAAGTTTGATGCGGACTCGCATTGCCGGAAATCACGCACTACAGTCGTCTCACCACAACTTTCATAAATATACTCTAATCGGTGTGCGTGTGCGTGTGCGTGCGTGCGTGCGTGTGTGTGTGCGTGTGCGTGTGTGTGTGTGTGTGTGTGCGTGTGCGTGTGCGTGTGTGTGTGTGTGTGTGTGTGTGTGTGTGTGTGCAATCTGCCTATAACCAGATCTGGTTTTAAGTTTCGAGGAGCTGACATTCTTCAGAATAAGGACTGTCTGTGCATGGCTAAAGGTAGGAGGCAGGGAACCAACCAAGAAATATTCGCGGAACAAACATTCTAGAATGATTAATATGCCGCATTAAAAAGCTCTATACCATTTTGCAGAAAGCCCATCGGGGCCAGGTGCTTTGCTCACTTTGAGATTATCTATTACTGCATCTATTTCAGACGCGCTCACTTCCTCCGACATTAGCTCAGTTTCAATAGTGTCTATCTTGCAACAATTTAAAATAACTCCTCCTCTAAACTAATTTCCTTTGGTTTTTCATTTCACAGAGCTGCTCATAATAATCTGTAAAGGCCTGCTTAATTAATGCCGTGTCGCTTTCGATTTGAATGATAAATTCAATTTGAGTTGCCTTGCGCAAACAGCTTTTCAGGTGCCAACGAACGCATTGTCGGCATGTCGTCCTCAAGTATGTTCCTTACACACGATCTATGCAAGGCTTCTATACGCCGCTTTAAATCAATTGCTTTCATCACCTTTTTCATCAGTCTGATGTCTTCCCTAAAACGAACGGGAGCTCTCGTTTCCTCATGGCGT